>NW_028121456.1:730000-1148762 GCF_965183815.1 Platalea leucorodia
TGGCCCCCACGCCCCTCCTTTCATGCCACAGCCCCCCAGCCCATGCCCTTCTCCCTCCCCACGGTCCCCACGACCCCGGTCTCCCCCTCCTCCCCATGCTTCCATCCCTGGTAGCCCCACAGCCGCCTGGCCCCATCCGCAGCGCTGCTGGCCCCACGGACCCGTTGCCGGTTGCACCCCATCCCTTACGGCCCATTCTAGCAATCTCTTAGCCGGTGGCCCTGTCCCCAGTGCCCATGGCCCTGCTGACCCCACAGCCACCGGCCGGCACAGCCCCGGCTGCGCCCTGCCACCTTCTCCAGCCGCTCGCAGCTTTCGCTGCCGAGGGGAAAGGCCCTGTCGGATGGAGGCCGGAGCGACCTGGCCTGCCCACTCCTGAACGCAGCGCTGCTGCACGCAGCCGCTCAAAGGGCCAGAGCTGAAGCACGTGGGGCGCTGCCTGCCTGTTGCGTGCCCCTGCTGTCCCAAAAGTGGATTCTTTGCCCGGCGTGCAATAGGCCGAGCATCACACCCTCGGGAGAGACGCTGAGTATTTAGTTCAGGTTTGCGCAAAGCTGGGTGCTCGGTGGTTTCCCACAAATCAAGCACGCCCTCATACAAAACTGCAGCGTATTAATCAGGTGACATGATTAGTATCAACCCGCCCAAATTTACACTTAGTGGTTAGTGATTAACATTTCGACACTATTGCTTTACTGGATTGAAATGAGCCTCGCTTGCTATGGAAATTAGCACGCGTGCTCCTTTCGGGTGGGGGGTGGGGGGGCAGCAAATCTCTTTGGTCCGGAATTGAGTCGGCGGTCGCGATCTCCCCTCGCCACATTTCCCTTTCACCCAGGTTCTGCAGTTTTATCAAACTGCATGCTTCTCTGGCCACCGGCCCGTCTTTGGCGCCAAGATGGTCCCTTTTATCGCTCCCTTTGCTCTTCTTCAAGCCTAGAGCCCTTCATTTCCCACAGTTGCTTACTTCTCCAAACGCTTTCGTATCTTTTAGCTCCCTCCCCAATTCCTTTCCCGAGGCACGAGTGGTTAGCACTTTTGCTAATTGGAAAATGGCTCTTTCTGCAAGACATCCCCCCCACCCCTTCCTCCTGGTGGCTCTAGAGAACTGCTAGCGCAAGACAACGCCATGTCTCCAACAGCCTTGGTGCTCAATGGTTGCTAAAACCACAAGGGAGAGCAGCGGTCGCTAAGACCGCAGGACCAGAGAGTACCAGGAGCGGGGGGGAGGGAGGAAGTCTTTCGAAGGCGGGACGCTCTTGCCTCCCCACACACATGGCCCGGGGGGCGGGACCTGGTAGCACTTCTCTGCGTTTGACTGGTCACCCGTCTGGATTCGACTGCTCTCTCAGCCACTGGCGGAACTGGGACGAGAGAAGGTTCCGGAGGGCCAGAGCCTGAAATCTCTTGAAAGGGACTCTCGCGCTGCCTTGGGCTCGCTCTCTCCACCAACTCCCCGTGTTGGCAGGTGTAGCGCTGGATCCAGGACTGGTGGTTCTCCTCTTCATTCCTCTTTCTCTCTCTCTCTCCCTCTCTTTCGCTTCTCCTAAGGCTCTTGGGAGGCTGCAAGCACGGTGTCTAGCCGGGCTAGAGCAGAGGGCTAGTCTTTCTTTTTCCCCTTTCTGGGCTGTCGTTCCCCCCGGAGCTGGACGCCGGGTCCAAATGGGGGCTGGATGCTTGAGCCCTGGAGCTCTGGAGGTCATCTTGTCTCGTGCAACTGCCCGGCTCGAGGAGGGTCACCTAGCGCTGGTTGCCCAGCGTCCGCGGGCAGCAGCGTAACTGAGGAGGACGTTTTCCCCAGGATCTGGGGGCATCCGTCACTTCCCTGTGCCTGGCCTCATGAGTCGCCCAGTCTCCCCTTGCCGTGGAGCAGCGGGGTAGCGAGTGGGCATGGCCCCGGGGCTGGAGAGGGGGGAGGGTGCCCAGGTGCCAGCCCAGCTGCCCGCATGATGCGCCCGTTGTTTTGCAGGGGGAAAAGCACTATGCCCAGCTGGTGGCCTGGCTGCGGGAGGATAAGCAGGAGAATGAGGTAGGGCCGAAAGGGCTGGGGGAGAGCGGGTGAGTGCCCACGGGCCCTGGGGCGGGGGGGTGGGAGGAGGGCGGCAGCGGGCTCAGGGACTCGGACCCTTCCTTCTCCCAGGTGCTGCGTCAAGAAATGAAGAAACTTGAAGAGGCACTGGAGGAGGAGGAGGAGGCGTGGTGAGTTGGGCCCCTGGCCCCACACGGCTGTCTCTGCAGCACCGGGAGCGAGGGGGCTGCCAGTGGTGGTGCTAGGCAATGGGGTGGGGGGAATACGCAGCCCAAGGTGTGACAGGGAAGCCCAGTCCCTGCCTGGGGTGCTGAATGTTTGGAAGGGGACCGCCCGCGTGGCCCCCCTGGAGGTCTAGAACTCCTCCAAGCGAGCCCTGTTGCCTGCACCAGCATCAGAGGAAGAAGGAGGCAGAGGCGCCGGGGACTGTGCTGCCAGAGGTGGGGGAAGCATAGCGGGTAAGGGGGAGAGCCTGTGCCAGCCCCTGCCCCGGCCAGCGTGGGTCTCCCTGGGGAGAGGGGTCCACGGAGGTGCCAGCCACGCAGGGGCTATACTCCTGCGCGAGGCGGAGGCCAGGGGCACCGTGCAACTCCAGCTGTCCTGACTGCGCAGCAGTGCTTGACAAGCGTCCTCGCTCTGCCTCGACCTGTAGCAAAGGGACACGCTGGCGAGAAGACGCGGCTTGGTTTATTGGCTGCAGTGAGGGTCCCCACTGGGTCCCCTGGGGTCCGGTCCCGGGCAGTGGGTGGGATGGGCCAGACACCTGCTGCAGCCGACGGGGCTCGCAAGTCCAGGCTGCTGGGGAGCTGCTGGCCGGCTGTGGGCTTTGCAGCGGGGAAGTGCTCGGCATCGGTTTTCCCTGGGCCGGGCTGTTTGCCGGGCTTGCGGAGTATCGTGTGCCACCCTGCGCGAGGGAGCAATGAGAGACGGCTGGGGAGGCAGCCCGTGGGGCTCTCGCAACGGCCCCGTAGGCATCCCGTAGGCAAGACGGGCTTGGGATGCATCCAGCCTGCCCTGTCTCCCATCCCTCTTGTGCCCCACAGGACACTCGGCCTGCTCTTGGTCGGCGGCTTCGCTCTGGCTGCTGCGGTGCTCTACGCCTCCTGCTACGACCCCAAACTCTTCTGCCGCCTGCTGTTGCATGTGCTGCCTGGGGAGACCTACCGCAACCTGGCATATGCCCTGGGAAAGATGGTGCTCAGGGAGGGGCTGCTGCCTTTTTGGCAGCCTGCCCCTCCCCCCAATAAAACCTTTTCTACCTCACCTCCACGGGCTCAGGCGTGTTTGCTGGGGCACAGGGAGAGGGTCTTGCCCCGCGTGCCGGTCCCCGCAGCCCCTCGAGGGCAGGCCCAGCCCCGGCTGCTAGGCACTGGGTGCCGCCACTCTGCCCGTCGCAAGCCAGCTCCCCGCGTGCCAGCCTCACCTGCCCTCCCTCCCTCCCTCCGTCCCCGGAGTATTTATGGCGCTGAATAATCGGGTGGATCCACCGTCTTCTCAGGCCACGGTAGTTTTTTCACTCCGCCATTGGAGCCTGGCAACCATTGAGCAACGTGCAGGCCAACTCCTGTAAGCGTGGCTGAGGCTACTCAGGCTCCAGCAGCCGGGGCCACGTTTACAGGGAGGCCGGCAAACGTTATCACCCACAGCCCCCTAGAGCCCCCAAGCCCCTTCCTTTCCTCCCCACAGCTCCCCATGACGCCACAGCTGCCACCTGCCTTCCCACTCCGCAGCCCCTGTGGCCCCCACGCCCCTCCTTTCATGCCACAGCCCCCCAGCCCATGCCCTTCTCCCTCCCCACGGTCCCCACGACCCCGGTCTCCCCCTCCTCCCCATGCTTCCATCCCTGGTAGCCCCACAGCCGCCTGGCCCCATCCGCAGCGCTGCTGGCCCCACGGACCCGTTGCCGGTTGCACCCCATCCCTTACGGCCCATTCTAGCAATCTCTTAGCCGGTGGCCCTGTCCCCAGTGCCCATGGCCCTGCTGACCCCACAGCCACCGGCCGGCACAGCCCCGGCTGCGCCCTGCCACCTTCTCCAGCCGCTCGCAGCTTTCGCTGCCGAGGGGAAAGGCCCTGTCGGATGGAGGCCGGAGCGACCTGGCCTGCCCACTCCTGAACGCAGCGCTGCTGCACGCAGCCGCTCAAAGGGCCAGAGCTGAAGCACGTGGGGCACTGCCTGCCTGCCGCGTGCCCCTGCTGTCCCAAAAGCGGATTCTTTGCCCGGCGTGCAATAGGCCGAGCATCACACCCTCGGGAGAGACGCTGAGTATTTAGTTCAGGTTTGCGCAAAGCTGGGTGCTCGGTGGTTTCCCACAAATCAAGCACGCCCTCATACAAAACTGCAGCGTATTAATCAGGTGACATGATTAGTATCAACCCGCCCAAATTTACACTTAGTGGTTAGTGATTAACATTTCGACACTATTGCTTTACTGGATTGAAATGAGCCTCGCTTGCTATGGAAATTAGCACGCGTGCTCCTTTCGGGTGGGGGGTGGGGGGGCAGCAAATCTCTTTGGTCCGGAATTGAGTCGGCGGTCGCGATCTCCCCTCGCCACATTTCCCTTTCACCCAGGTTCTGCAGTTTTATCAAACTGCACGCTTCTCTGGCCACCGGCCCGTCTTTGGCGCCAAGATGGTCCCTTTTATCGCTCCCTTTGCTCTTCTTCAAGCCTAGAGCCCTTCATTTCCCACAGTTGCTTACTTCTCCAAACGCTTTCGTATCTTTTAGCTCCCTCCCCAATTCCTTTCCCGAGGCACGAGTGGTTAGCACTTTTGCTAATTGGAAAATGGCTCTTTCTGCAAGACATCCCCCCCACCCCTTCCTCCTGGTGGCTCTAGAGAACTGCTAGCGCAAGACAACGCCATGTCTCCAACAGCCTTGGTGCTCAATGGTTGCTAAAACCACAAGGGAGAGCAGCGGTCGCTAAGACCGCAGGACCAGAGAGTACCAGGAGCGGGGGGGAGGGAGGAAGTCTTTCGAAGGCGAGACGCTCTTGCCTCCCCACACACATGGCCCGGGGGGCGGGACCTGGTAGCACTTCTCTGCGTTTGACTGGTCACCCGTCTGGATTCGACTGCTCTCTCAGCCACTGGCGGAACTGGGACGAGAGAAGGTTCCGGAGGGCCAGAGCCTGAAATCTCTCGAAAGGGACTCTCGCGCTGCCTTGGGCTCGCTCTCTCCACCAACTCCCCGTGTTGGCAGGTGTAGCGCTGGATCCAGGACTGGTGGTTCTCCTCTTCATTCCTCTTTCTCTCTCTCTCTCCCTCTCTTTCGCTTCTCCTAAGGCTCTTGGGAGGCTGCAAGCACGGTGTCTAGCCGGGCTAGAGCAGAGGGCTAGTCTTTCTTTTTCCCCTTTCTGGGCTGTCGTTCCCCCCGGAGCTGGACGCCGGGTCCAAATGGGGGCTGGATGCTTGAGCCCTGGAGCTCTGGAGGTCATCTTGTCTCGTGCAACCGCCCGGCTCGAGGA
The DNA here is from genome assembly GCF_965183815.1 of Platalea leucorodia. Classification (NCBI taxonomy): domain Eukaryota; kingdom Metazoa; phylum Chordata; class Aves; order Pelecaniformes; family Threskiornithidae; genus Platalea; species Platalea leucorodia. The sequence goes on from NW_028121456.1 coordinate 735,499, forward strand.
GGGTCACCTAGCGCTGGTTGCCCAGCGTCCGCGGGCAGCAGCGTAACTGAGGAGGACGTTTTCCCCAGGATCTGGGGGCATCCGTCACTTCCCTGTGCCTGGCCTCGTGAGTCGCCCAGTCTCCCCTTGCCGTGGAGCAGCGGGGTAGCGAGTGGGCATGGCCCCGGGGCTGGAGAGGGGGGAGGGTGCCCAGGTGCCAGCCCAGCTGCCCGCATGATGCGCCCGTTGTTTTGCGGGGGGAAAAGCACTATGCCCAGCTGGTGGCCTGGCTGCGGGAGGATAAGCAGGAGAATGAGGTAGGGCCGAAAGGGCTGGGGGAGAGCGGGTGAGTGCCCACGGGCCCTGGGGCGGGGGGGTGGGAGGAGGGCGGCAGCGGGCTCAGGGACTCGGACCCTTCCTTCTCCCAGGTGCTGCGTCAAGAAATGAAGAAACTTGAAGAGGCACTGGAGGAGGAGGAGGAGGCGTGGTGAGTTGGGCCCCTGGCCCCACACGGCTGTCTCTGCAGCACCGGGAGCGAGGGGGCTGCCAGTGGTGGTGCTAGGCAATGGGGTGGGGGGAATACGCAGCCCGAGGTGTGACAGGGAAGCCCAGTCCCTGCCTGGGGTGCTGAATGTTTGGAAGGGGACCGCCCGCGTGGCCCCCCTGGAGGTCTAGAACTCCTCCAAGCGAGCCCTGTTGCCTGCACCAGCATCAGAGGAAGAAGGAGGCAGAGGCGCCGGGGACTGTGCTGCCAGAGGTGGGGGAAGCATAGCGGGTAAGGGGGAGAGCCTGTGCCAGCCCCTGCCCCGGCCAGCGTGGGTCTCCCTGGGGAGAGGGGTCCACGGAGGTGCCAGCCACGCAGGGGCTATACTCCTGCGCGAGGCGGAGGCCAGGGGCACCGTGCCACTCCAGCTGTCCTGACTGCGCAGCAGTGCTTGACAAGCGTCCTCGCTCTGCCTCGACCTGTAGCAAAGGGACACGCTGGCGAGAAGACGCGGCTTGGTTTATTGGCTGCAGTGAGGGTCCCCACTGGGTCCCCTGGGGTCCGGTCCCGGGCAGTGGGTGGGATGGGCCAGACACCTGCTGCAGCCGACGGGGCTCGCAAGTCCAGGCTGCTGGGGAGCTGCTGGCCGGCTGTGGGCTTTGCAGCGGGGAAGTGCTCGGCATCGGTTTTCCCTGGGCCGGGCTGTTTGCCGGGCTTGCGGAGTATCGTGTGCCACCCTGCGCGAGGGAGCAATGAGAGACGGCTGGGGAGGCAGCCCGTGGGGCTCTCGCAACGGCCCCGTAGGCATCCCGTAGGCAAGACGGGCTTGGGATGCATCCAGCCTGCCCTGTCTCCCATCCCTCTTGTGCCCCACAGGACACTCGGCCTGCTCTTGGTCGGCGGCTTCGCTCTGGCTGCTGCGGTGCTCTACGCCTCCTGCTACGACCCCAAACTCTTCTGCCGCCTGCTGTTGCATGTGCTGCCTGGGGAGACCTACCGCAACCTGGCATATGCCCTGGGAAAGATGGTGCTCAGGGAGGGGCTGCTGCCTTTTTGGCAGCCTGCCCCTCCCCCCAATAAAACCTTTTCTACCTCACCTCCACGGGCTCAGGCGTGTTTGCTGGGGCACAGGGAGAGGGTCTTGCCCCGCGTGCCGGTCCCCGCAGCCCCTCGAGGGCAGGCCCAGCCCCGGCTGCTAGGCACTGGGTGCCGCCACTCTGCCCGTCGCAAGCCAGCTCCCCGCGTGCCAGCCTCACCTGCCCTCCCTCCCTCCCTCCGTCCCCGGAGTATTTATGGCGCTGAATAATCGGGTGGATCCACCGTCTTCTCAGGCCACGGTAGTTTTTTCACTCCGCCATTGGAGCCTGGCAACCATTGAGCAACGTGCAGGCCAACTCCTGTAAGCGTGGCTGAGGCTACTCAGGCTCCAGCAGCCGGGGCCACGTTTACAGGGAGGCCGGCAAACGTTATCACCCACAGCCCCCTAGAGCCCCCAAGCCCCTTCCTTTCCTCCCCACAGCTCCCCATGACGCCACAGCTGCCACCTGCCTTCCCACTCCGCAGCCCCTGTGGCCCCCACGCCCCTCCTTTCATGCCACAGCCCCCCAGCCCATGCCCTTCTCCCTCCCCACGGTCCCCACGACCCCGGTCTGCCCCTCCTCCCCATGCTTCCATCCCTGGTAGCCCCACAGCCGCCTGGCCCCATCCGCAGCGCTGCTGGCCCCACGGACCCGTTGCCGGTTGCACCCCATCCCTTACGGCCCATTCTAGCAATCTCTTAGCCGGTGGCCCTGTCCCCAGTGCCCATGGCCCTGCTGACCCCACAGCCACCGGCCGGCACAGCCCCGGCTGCGCCCTGCCACCTTCTCCAGCCGCTCGCAGCTTTCGCTGCCGAGGGGAAAGGCCCTGTCGGATGGAGGCCGGAGCGACCTGGCCTGCCCACTCCTGAACGCAGCGCTGCTGCACGCAGCCGCTCAAAGGGCCAGAGCTGAAGCACGTGGGGCGCTGCCTGCCTGTTGCGTGCCCCTGCTGTCCCAAAAGTGGATTCTTTGCCCGGCGTGCAATAGGCCGAGCATCACACCCTCGGGAGAGACGCTGAGTATTTAGTTCAGGTTTGCGCAAAGCTGGGTGCTCGGTGGTTTCCCACAAATCAAGCACGCCCTCATACAAAACTGCAGCGTATTAATCAGGTGACATGATTAGTATCAACCCGCCCAAATTTACACTTAGTGGTTAGTGATTAACATTTCGACACTATTGCTTTACTGGATTGAAATGAGCCTCGCTTGCTATGGAAATTAGCACGCGTGCTCCTTTCGGGTGGGGGGTGGGGGGGCAGCAAATCTCTTTGGTCCGGAATTGAGTCGGCGGTCGCGATCTCCCCTCGCCACATTTCCCTTTCACCCAGGTTCTGCAGTTTTATCAAACTGCACGCTTCTCTGGCCACCGGCCCGTCTTTGGCGCCAAGATGGTCCCTTTTATCGCTCCCTTTGCTCTTCTTCAAGGCTAGAGCCCTTCATTTCCCACAGTTGCTTACTTCTCCAAACGCTTTCGTATCTTTTAGCTCCCTCCCCAATTCCTTTCCCGAGGCACGAGTGGTTAGCACTTTTGCTAATTGGAAAATGGCTCTTTCTGCAAGACATCCCCCCCACCCCTTCCTCCTGGTGGCTCTAGAGAACTGCTAGCGCAAGACAACGCCATGTCTCCAACAGCCTTGGTGCTCAATGGTTGCTAAAACCACAAGGGAGAGCAGCGGTCGCTAAGACCGCAGGACCAGAGAGTACCAGGAGCGGGGGGGAGGGAGGAAGTCTTTCGAAGGCGGGACGCTCTTGCCTCCCCACACACATGGCCCGGGGGGCGGGACCTGGTAGCACTTCTCTGCGTTTGACTGGTCACCCGTCTGGATTCGACTGCTCTCTCAGCCACTGGCGGAACTGGGACGAGAGAAGGTTCCGGAGGGCCAGAGCCTGAAATCTCTCGAAAGGGACTCTCGCGCTGCCTTGGGCTCGCTCTCTCCACCAACTCCCCGTGTTGGCAGGTGTAGCGCTGGATCCAGGACTGGTGGTTCTCCTCTTCATTCCTCTTTCTCTCTCTCTCTCCCTCTCTTTCGCTTCTCCTAAGGCTCTTGGGAGGCTGCAAGCACGGTGTCTAGCCGGGCTAGAGCAGAGGGCTAGTCTTTCTTTTTCCCCTTTCTGGGCTGTCGTTCCCCCCGGAGCTGGACGCCGGGTCCAAATGGGGGCTGGATGCTTGAGCCCTGGAGCTCTGGAGGTCATCTTGTCTCGTGCAACTGCCCGGCTCGAGGAGGGTCACCTAGCGCTGGTTGCCCAGCGTCCGCGGGCAGCAGCGTAACTGAGGAGGACGTTTTCCCCAGGATCTGGGGGCATCCGTCACTTCCCTGTGCCTGGCCTCATGAGTCGCCCAGTCTCCCCTTGCCGTGGAGCAGCGGGGTAGCGAGTGGGCATGGCCCCGGGGCTGGAGAGGGGGGAGGGTGCCCAGGTGCCAGCCCAGCTGCCCGCATGATGCGCCCGTTGTTTTGCAGGGGGAAAAGCACTATGCCCAGCTGGTGGCCTGGCTGCGGGAGGATAAGCAGGAGAATGAGGTAGGGCCGAAAGGGCTGGGGGAGAGCGGGTGAGTGCCCACGGGCCCTGGGGCGGGGGGGTGGGAGGAGGGCGGCAGCGGGCTCAGGGACTCGGACCCTTCCTTCTCCCAGGTGCTGCGTCAAGAAATGAAGAAACTTGAAGAGGCACTGGAGGAGGAGGAGGAGGCGTGGTGAGTTGGGCCCCTGGCCCCACACGGCTGTCTCTGCAGCACCGGGAGCGAGGGGGCTGCCAGTGGTGGTGCTAGGCAATGGGGTGGGGGGAATACGCAGCCCGAGGTGTGACAGGGAAGCCCAGTCCCTGCCTGGGGTGCTGAATGTTTGGAAGGGGACCGCCCGCGTGGCCCCCCTGGAGGTCTAGAACTCCTCCAAGCGAGCCCTGTTGCCTGCACCAGCATCAGAGGAAGAAGGAGGCAGAGGCGCCGGGGACTGTGCTGCCAGAGGTGGGGGAAGCATAGCGGGTAAGGGGGAGAGCCTGTGCCAGCCCCTGCCCCGGCCAGCGTGGGTCTCCCTGGGGAGAGGGGTCCACGGAGGTGCCAGCCACGCAGGGGCTATACTCCTGCGCGAGGCGGAGGCCAGGGGCACCGTGCAACTCCAGCTGTCCTGACTGCGCAGCAGTGCTTGACAAGCGTCCTCGCTCTGCCTCGACCTGTAGCAAAGGGACACGCTGGCGAGAAGACGCGGCTTGGTTTATTGGCTGCAGTGAGGGTCCCCACTGGGTCCCCTGGGGTCCGGTCCCGGGCAGTGGGTGGGATGGGCCAGACACCTGCTGCAGCCGACGGGGCTCGCAAGTCCAGGCTGCTGGGGAGCTGCTGGCCGGCTGTGGGCTTTGCAGCGGGGAAGTGCTCGGCATCGGTTTTCCCTGGGCCGGGCTGTTTGCCGGGCTTGCGGAGTATCGTGTGCCACCCTGCGCGAGGGAGCAATGAGAGACGGCTGGGGAGGCAGCCCGTGGGGCTCTCGCAACGGCCCCGTAGGCATCCCGTAGGCAAGACGGGCTTGGGATGCATCCAGCCTGCCCTGTCTCCCATCCCTCTTGTGCCCCACAGGACACTCGGCCTGCTCTTGGTCGGCGGCTTCGCTCTGGCTGCTGCGGTGCTCTACGCCTCCTGCTACGACCCCAAACTCTTCTGCCGCCTGCTGTTGCATGTGCTGCCTGGGGAGACCTACCGCAACCTGGCATATGCCCTGGGAAAGATGGTGCTCAGGGAGGGGCTGCTGCCTTTTTGGCAGCCTGCCCCTCCCCCCAATAAAACCTTTTCTACCTCACCTCCACGGGCTCAGGCGTGTTTGCTGGGGCACAGGGAGAGGGTCTTGCCCCGCGTGCCGGTCCCCGCAGCCCCTCGAGGGCAGGCCCAGCCCCGGCTGCTAGGCACTGGGTGCCGCCACTCTGCCCGTCGCAAGCCAGCTCCCCGCGTGCCAGCCTCACCTGCCCTCCCTCCCTCCCTCCGTCCCCGGAGTATTTATGGCGCTGAATAATCGGGTGGATCCACCGTCTTCTCAGGCCACGGTAGTTTTTTCACTCCGCCATTGGAGCCTGGCAACCATTGAGCAACGTGCAGGCCAACTCCTGTAAGCGTGGCTGAGGCTACTCAGGCTCCAGCAGCCGGGGCCACGTTTACAGGGAGGCCGGCAAACGTTATCACCCACAGCCCCCTAGAGCCCCCAAGCCCCTTCCTTTCCTCCCCACAGCTCCCCATGACGCCACAGCTGCCACCTGCCTTCCCACTCCGCAGCCCCTGTGGCCCCCACGCCCCTCCTTTCATGCCACAGCCCCCCAGCCCATGCCCTTCTCCCTCCCCACGGTCCCCACGACCCCGGTCTCCCCCTCCTCCCCATGCTTCCATCCCTGGTAGCCCCACAGCCGCCTGGCCCCATCCGCAGCGCTGCTGGCCCCACGGACCCGTTGCCGGTTGCACCCCATCCCTTACGGCCCATTCTAGCAATCTCTTAGCCGGTGGCCCTGTCCCCAGTGCCCATGGCCCTGCTGACCCCACAGCCACCGGCCGGCACAGCCCCGGCTGCGCCCTGCCACCTTCTCCAGCCGCTTGCAGCTTTCGCTGCCGAGGGGAAAGGCCCTGTCGGATGGAGGCCGGAGCGACCTGGCCTGCCCACTCCTGAACGCAGCGCTGCTGCACGCAGCCGCTCAAAGGGCCAGAGCTGAAGCACGTGGGGCACTGCCTGCCTGCCGCATGCCCCTGCTGTCCCAAAAGCGGATTCTTTGCCCGGCGTGCAATAGGCCGAGCATCACACCCTCGGGAGAGACGCTGAGTATTTAGTTCAGGTTTGCGCAAAGCTGGGTGCTCGGTGGTTTCCCACAAATCAAGCACGCCCTCATACAAAACTGCAGCGTATTAATCAGGTGACATGATTAGTATCAACCCGCCCAAATTTACACTTAGTGGTTAGTGATTAACATTTCGACACTATTGCTTTACTGGATTGAAATGAGCCTCGCTTGCTATGGAAATTAGCACGCGTGCTCCTTTCGGGTGGGGGGTGGGGGGGCAGCAAATCTCTTTGGTCCGGAATTGAGTCGGCGGTCGCGATCTCCCCTCGCCACATTTCCCTTTCACCCAGGTTCTGCAGTTTTATCAAACTGCACGCTTCTCTGGCCACCGGCCCGTCTTTGGCGCCAAGATGGTCCCTTTTATCGCTCCCTTTGCTCTTCTTCAAGGCTAGAGCCCTTCATTTCCCACAGTTGCTTACTTCTCCAAACGCTTTCGTATCTTTTAGCTCCCTCCCCAATTCCTTTCCCGAGGCACGAGTGGTTAGCACTTTTGCTAATTGGAAAATGGCTCTTTCTGCAAGACATCCCCCCCACCCCTTCCTCCTGGTGGCTCTAGAGAACTGCTAGCGCAAGACAACGCCATGTCTCCAACAGCCTTGGTGCTCAATGGTTGCTAAAACCACAAGGGAGAGCAGCGGTCGCTAAGACCGCAGGACCAGAGAGTACCAGGAGCGGGGGGGAGGGAGGAAGTCTTTCGAAGGCGGGACGCTCTTGCCTCCCCACACACATGGCCCGGGGGGCGGGACCTGGTAGCACTTCTCTGCGTTTGACTGGTCACCCGTCTGGATTCGACTGCTCTCTCAGCCACTGGCGGAACTGGGACGAGAGAAGGTTCCGGAGGGCCAGAGCCTGAAATCTCTCGAAAGGGACTCTCGCGCTGCCTTGGGCTCGCTCTCTCCACCAACTCCCCGTGTTGGCAGGTGTAGCGCTGGATCCAGGACTGGTGGTTCTCCTCTTCATTCCTCTTTCTCTCTCTCTCTCCCTCTCTTTCGCTTCTCCTAAGGCTCTTGGGAGGCTGCAAGCACGGTGTCTAGCCGGGCTAGAGCAGAGGGCTAGTCTTTCTTTTTCCCCTTTCTGGGCTGTCGTTCCCCCCGGAGCTGGACGCCGGGTCCAAATGGGGGCTGGATGCTTGAGCCCTGGAGCTCTGGAGGTCATCTTGTCTCGTGCAACTGCCCGGCTCGAGGAGGGTCACCTAGCGCTGGTTGCCCAGCGTCCGCGGGCAGCAGCGTAACTGAGGAGGACGTTTTCCCCAGGATCTGGGGGCATCCGTCACTTCCCTGTGCCTGGCCTCATGAGTCGCCCAGTCTCCCCTTGCCGTGGAGCAGCGGGGTAGCGAGTGGGCATGGCCCCGGGGCTGGAGAGGGGGGAGGGTGCCCAGGTGCCAGCCCAGCTGCCCGCATGATGCGCCCGTTGTTTTGCAGGGGGAAAAGCACTATGCCCAGCTGGTGGCCTGGCTGCGGGAGGATAAGCAGGAGAATGAGGTAGGGCCGAAAGGGCTGGGGGAGAGCGGGTGAGTGCCCACGGGCCCTGGGGCGGGGGGGTGGGAGGAGGGCGGCAGCGGGCTCAGGGACTCGGACCCTTCCTTCTCCCAGGTGCTGCGTCAAGAAATGAAGAAACTTGAAGAGGCACTGGAGGAGGAGGAGGAGGCGTGGTGAGTTGGGCCCCTGGCCCCACACGGCTGTCTCTGCAGCACCGGGAGCGAGGGGGCTGCCAGTGGTGGTGCTAGGCAATGGGGTGGGGGGAATACGCAGCCCGAGGTGTGACAGGGAAGCCCAGTCCCTGCCTGGGGTGCTGAATGTTTGGAAGGGGACCGCCCGCGTGGCCCCCCTGGAGGTCTAGAACTCCTCCAAGCGAGCCCTGTTGCCTGCACCAGCATCAGAGGAAGAAGGAGGCAGAGGCGCCGGGGACTGTGCTGCCAGAGGTGGGGGAAGCATAGCGGGTAAGGGGGAGAGCCTGTGCCAGCCCCTGCCCCGGCCAGCGTGGGTCTCCCTGGGGAGAGGGGTCCACGGAGGTGCCAGCCACGCAGGGGCTATACTCCTGCGCGAGGCGGAGGCCAGGGGCACCGTGCAACTCCAGCTGTCCTGACTGCGCAGCAGTGCTTGACAAGCGTCCTCGCTCTGCCTCGACCTGTAGCAAAGGGACACGCTGGCGAGAAGACGCGGCTTGGTTTATTGGCTGCAGTGAGGGTCCCCACTGGGTCCCCTGGGGTCCGGTCCCGGGCAGTGGGTGGGATGGGCCAGACACCTGCTGCAGCCGACGGGGCTCGCAAGTCCAGGCTGCTGGGGAGCTGCTGGCCGGCTGTGGGCTTTGCAGCGGGGAAGTGCTCGGCATCGGTTTTCCCTGGGCCGGGCTGTTTGCCGGGCTTGCGGAGTATCGTGTGCCACCCTGCGCGAGGGAGCAATGAGAGACGGCTGGGGAGGCAGCCCGTGGGGCTCTCGGAACGGCCCCGTAGGCATCCCGTAGGCAAGACGGGCTTGGGATGCATCCAGCCTGCCCTGTCTCCCATCCCTCTTGTGCCCCACAGGACACTCGGCCTGCTCTTGGTCGGCGGCTTCGCTCTGGCTGCTGCGGTGCTCTACGCCTCCTGCTACGACCCCAAACTCTTCTGCCGCCTGCTGTTGCATGTGCTGCCTGGGGAGACCTACCGCAACCTGGCATATGCCCTGGGAAAGATGGTGCTCAGGGAGGGGCTGCTGCCTTTTTGGCAGCCTGCCCCTCCCCCCAATAAAACCTTTTCTACCTCACCTCCACGGGCTCAGGCGTGTTTGCTGGGGCACAGGGAGAGGGTCTTGCCCCGCGTGCCGGTCCCCGCAGCCCCTCGAGGGCAGGCCCAGCCCCGGCTGCTAGGCACTGGGTGCCGCCACTCTGCCCGTCGCAAGCCAGCTCCCCGCGTGCCAGCCTCACCTGCCCTCCCTCCCTCCCTCCGTCCCCGGAGTATTTATGGCGCTGAATAATCGGGTGGATCCACCGTCTTCTCAGGCCACGGTAGTTTTTTCACTCCGCCATTGGAGCCTGGCAACCATTGAGCAACGTGCAGGCCAACTCCTGTAAGCGTGGCTGAGGCTACTCAGGCTCCAGCAGCCGGGGCCACGTTTACAGGGAGGCCGGCAAACGTTATCACCCACAGCCCCCTAGAGCCCCCAAGCCCCTTCCTTTCCTCCCCACAGCTCCCCATGACGCCACAGCTGCCACCTGCCTTCTCACTCTGCAGCCCCTGTGGCCCCCACGCCCCTCCTTTCATGCCACAGCCCCCCAGCCCATGCCCTTCTCCCTCCCCACGGTCCCCACGACCCCGGTCTCCCCCTCCTCCCCATGCTTCCATCCCTGGTAGCCCCACAGCCGCCTGGCCCCATCCGCAGCGCTGCTGGCCCCACGGACCCGTTGCCGGTTGCACCCCATCCCTTACGGCCCATTCTAGCAATCTCTTAGCCGGTGGCCCTGTCCCCAGTGCCCATGGCCCTGCTGACCCCACAGCCACCGGCCGGCACAGCCCCGGCTGCGCCCTGCCACCTTCTCCAGCCGCTCGCAGCTTTCGCTGCCGAGGGGAAAGGCCCTGTCGGATGGAGGCCGGAGCGACCTGGCCTGCCCACTCCTGAACGCAGCGCTGCTGCACGCAGCCGCTCAAAGGGCCAGAGCTGAAGCACGTGGGGCACTGCCTGCCTGCCGCGTGCCCCTGCTGTCCCAAAAGCGGATTCTTTGCCCGGCGTGCAATAGGCCGAGCATCACACCCTCGGGAGAGACGCTGAGTATTTAGTTCAGGTTTGCGCAAAGCTGGGTGCTCGGTGGTTTCCCACAAATCAAGCACGCCCTCATACAAAACGGCAGTGTATTAATCAGGTGACATGATTAGTATCAACCCGCCCAAATTTACACTTAGTGGTTAGTGATTAACATTTCGACACTATTGCTTTACTGGATTGAAATGAGCCTCGCTTGCTATGGAAATTAGCACGCGTGCTCCTTTCGGGTGGGGGGTGGGGGGGCAGCAAATCTCTTTGGTCCGGAATTGAGTCGGCGGTCGCGATCTCCCCTCGCCACATTTCCCTTTCACCCAGGTTCTGCAGTTTTATCAAACTGCACGCTTCTCTGGCCACCGGCCCGTCTTTGGCGCCAAGATGGTCCCTTTTATCGCTCCCTTTGCTCTTCTTCAAGCCTAGAGCCCTTCATTTCCCACAGTTGCTTACTTCTCCAAACGCTTTCGTATCTTTTAGCTCCCTCCCCAATTCCTTTCCCGAGGCACAAGTGGTTAGCACTTTTGCTAATTGGAAAATGGCTCTTTCTGCAAGACATCCCCCCCACCCCTTCCTCCTGGTGGCTCTAGAGAACTGCTAGCGCAAGACAACGCCATGTCTCCAACAGCCTCGGTGCTCAATGGTTGCTAAAACCACAAGGGAGAGCAGCGGTCGCTAAGACCGCAGGACCAGAGAGTACCAGGAGCGGGGGGGAGGGAGGAAGTCTTTCGAAGGCGAGACGCTCTTGCCTCCCCACACACATGGCCCGGGGGGCGGGACCTGGTAGCACTTCTCTGCGTTTGACTGGTCACCCGTCTGGATTCGACTGCTCTCTCAGCCACTAGCGGAACTGGGACGAGAGAAGGTTCCGGAGGGCCAGAGCCTGAAATCTCTCGAAAGGGACTCTCGCGCTGCCTTGGGCTCGCTCTCTCCACCAACTCCCCGTGTTGGCAGGTGTAGCGCTGGATCCAGGACTGGTGGTTCTCCTCTTCATTCCTCTTTCTCTCTCTCTCTCCCTCTCTTTCGCTTCTCCTAAGGCTCTTGGGAGGCTGCAAGCACGGTGTCTAGCCGGGCTAGAGCAGAGGGCTAGTCTTTCTTTTTCCCCTTTCTGGGCTGTCGTTCCCCCCGGAGCTGGACGCCGGGTCCAAATGGGGGCTGGATGCTTGAGCCCTGGAGCTCTGGAGGTCATCTTGTCTCGTGCAACCGCCCGGCTCGAGGAGGGTCACCTAGCGCTGGTTGCCCAGCGTCCGCGGGCAGCAGCGTAACTGAGGAGGACGTTTTCCCCAGGATCTGGGGGCATCCGTCACTTCCCTGTGCCTGGCCTCGTGAGTCGCCCAGTCTCCCCTTGCCGTGGAGCAGCGGGGTAGCGAGTGGGCATGGCCCCGGGGCTGGAGAGGGGGGAGGGTGCCCAGGTGCCAGCCCAGCTGCCCGCATGATGCGCCCGTTGTTTTGCGGGGGGAAAAGCACTATGCCCAGCTGGTGGCCTGGCTGCGGGAGGATAAGCAGGAGAATGAGGTAGGGCCGAAAGGGCTGGGGGAGAGCGGGTGAGTGCCCACGGGCCCTGGGGCGGGGGGGTGGGAGGAGGGCGGCAGCGGGCTCAGGGACTCGGACCCTTCCTTCTCCCAGGTGCTGCGTCAAGAAATGAAGAAACTTGAAGAGGCACTGGAGGAGGAGGAGGAGGCGTGGTGAGTTGGGCCCCTGGCCCCACACGGCTGTCTCTGCAGCACCGGGAGCGAGGGGGCTGCCAGTGGTGGTGCTAGGCAATGGGGTGGGGGGAATACGCAGCCCGAGGTGTGACAGGGAAGCCCAGTCCCTGCCTGGGGTGCTGAATGTTTGGAAGGGGACCGCCCGCGTGGCCCCCCTGGAGGTCTAGAACTCCTCCAAGCGAGCCCTGTTGCCTGCACCAGCATCAGAGGAAGAAGGAGGCAGAGGCGCCGGGGACTGTGCTGCCAGAGGTGGGGGAAGCATAGCGGGTAAGGGGGAGAGCCTGTGCCAGCCCCTGCCCCGGCCAGCGTGGGTCTCCCTGGGGAGAGGGGTCCACGGAGGTGCCAGCCACGCAGGGGCTATACTCCTGCGCGAGGCGGAGGCCAGGGGCACCGTGCAACTCCAGCTGTCCTGACTGCGCAGCAGTGCTTGACAAGCGTCCTCGCTCTGCCTCGACCTGTAGCAAAGGGACACGCTGGCGAGAAGACGCGGCTTGGTTTATTGGCTGCAGTGAGGGTCCCCACTGGGTCCCCTGGGGTCCGGTCCCGGGCAGTGGGTGGGATGGGCCAGACACCTGCTGCAGCCGACGGGGCTCGCAAGTCCAGGCTGCTGGGGAGCTGCTGGCCGGCTGTGGGCTTTGCAGCGGGGAAGTGCTCGGCATCGGTTTTCCCTGGGCCGGGCTGTTTGCCGGGCTTGCGGAGTATCGTGTGCCACCCTGCGCGAGGGAGCAATGAGAGACGGCTGGGGAGGCAGCCCGTGGGGCTCTCGGAACGGCCCCGTAGGCATCCCGTAGGCAAGACGGGCTTGGGATGCATCCAGCCTGCCCTGTCTCCCATCCCTCTTGTGCCCCACAGGACACTCGGCCTGCTCTTGGTCGGCGGCTTCGCTCTGGCTGCTGCGGTGCTCTACGCCTCCTGCTACGACCCCAAACTCTTCTGCCGCCTGCTGTTGCATGTGCTGCCTGGGGAGACCTACCGCAACCTGGCATATGCCCTGGGAAAGATGGTGCTCAGGGAGGGGCTGCTGCCTTTTTGGCAGCCTGCCCCTCCCCCCAATAAAACCTTTTCTACCTCACCTCCACGGGCTCAGGCGTGTTTGCTGGGGCACAGGGAGAGGGTCTTGCCCCGCGTGCCGGTCCCCGCAGCCCCTCGAGGGCAGGCCCAGCCCCGGCTGCTAGGCACTGGGTGCCGCCACTCTGCCCGTCGCAAGCCAGCTCCCCGCGTGCCAGCCTCACCTGCCCTCCCTCCCTCCCTCCGTCCCCGGAGTATTTATGGCGCTGAATAATCGGGTGGATCCACCGTCTTCTCAGGCCACGGTAGTTTTTTCACTCCGCCATTGGAGCCTGGCAACCATTGAGCAACGTGCAGGCCAACTCCTGTAAGCGTGGCTGAGGCTACTCAGGCTCCAGCAGCCGGGGCCACGTTTACAGGGAGGCCGGCAAACGTTATCACCCACAGCCCCCTAGAGCCCCCAAGCCCCTTCCTTTCCTCCCCACAGCTCCCCATGACGCCACAGCTGCCACCTGCCTTCCCACTCCGCAGCCCCTGTGGCCCCCACGCCCCTCCTTTCATGCCACAGCCCCCCAGCCCATGCCCTTCTCCCTCCCCACGGTCCCCACGACCCCGGTCTGCCCCTCCTCCCCATGCTTCCATCCCTGGTAGCCCCACAGCCGCCTGGCCCCATCCGCAGCGCTGCTGGCCCCACGGACCCGTTGCCGGTTGCACCCCATCCCTTACGGCCCATTCTAGCAATCTCTTAGCCGGTGGCCCTGTCCCCAGTGCCCATGGCCCTGCTGACCCCACAGCCACCGGCCGGCACAGCCCCGGCTGCGCCCTGCCACCTTCTCCAGCCGCTCGCAGCTTTCGCTGCCGAGGGGAAAGGCCCTGTCGGATGGAGGCCGGAGCGACCTGGCCTGCCCACTCCTGAACGCAGCGCTGCTGCACGCAGCCGCTCAAAGGGCCAGAGCTGAAGCACGTGGGGCGCTGCCTGCCTGCCGCATGCCCCTGCTGTCCCAAAAGCGGATTCTTTGTCCGGCGTGCAATAGGCCGAGCATCACACCCTCGGGAGAGACGCCGAGCATTTAGTTCAGGTTTGCGCAAAGCTGGGTGCTCGGTGGTTTCCCACAAATCAAGCACGCCCTCATACAAAACTGCAGCGTATTTATCAGGTGACATGATTAGTATCAACCCGCCCAAATTTACACTTAGTGGTTAGTGATTAACATTTCGACACTATTGCTTTACTGGATTGAAATGAGCCTCGCTTGCTATGGAAATTAGCACGCGTGCTCCTTTCGGGTGGGGGGTGGGGGGGCAGCAAATCTCTTTGGTCCGGAATTGAGTCGGCGGTCGCGATCTCCCCTCGCCACATTTCCCTTTCACCCAGGTTCTGCAGTTTTATCAAACTGCACGCTTCTCTGGCCACCGGCCCGTCTTTGGCGCCAAGATGGTCCCTTTTATCGCTCCCTTTGCTCTTCTTCAAGCCTAGAGCCCTTCATTTCCCACAGTTGCTTACTTCTCCAAACGCTTTCGTATCTTTTAGCTCCCTCCCCAATTCCTTTCCCGAGGCACAAGTGGTTAGCACTTTTGCTAATTGGAAAATGGCTCTTTCTGCAAGACATCCCCCCCACCCCTTCCTCCTGGTGGCTCTAGAGAACTGCTAGCGCAAGACAACGCCATGTCTCCAACAGCCTCGGTGCTCAATGGTTGCTAAAACCACAAGGGAGAGCAGCGGTCGCTAAGACCGCAGGACCAGAGAGTACCAGGAGCGGGGGGGAGGGAGGAAGTCTTTCGAAGGCGGGACGCTCTTGCCTCCCCACACACATGGCCCGGGGGGCGGGACCTGGTAGCACTTCTCTGCGTTTGACTGGTCACCCGTCTGGATTCGACTGCTCTCTCAGCCACTGGCGGAACTGGGACGAGAGAAGGTTCCGGAGGGCCAGAGCCTGAAATCTCTCGAAAGGGACTCTCGCGCTGCCTTGGGCTCGCTCTCTCCACCAACTCCCCGTGTTGGCAGGTGTAGCGCTGGATCCAGGACTGGTGGTTCTCCTCTTCATTCCTCTTTCTCTCTCTCTCTCCCTCTCTTTCGCTTCTCCTAAGGCTCTTGGGAGGCTGCAAGCACGGTGTCTAGCCGGGCTAGAGCAGAGGGCTAGTCTTTCTTTTTCCCCTTTCTGGGCTGTCGTTCCCCCCGGAGCTGGACGCCGGGTCCAAATGGGGGCTGGATGCTTGAGCCCTGGAGCTCTGGAGGTCATCTTGTCTCGTGCAACTGCCCGGCTCGAGGAGGGTCACCTAGCGCTGGTTGCCCAGCGTCCGCGGGCAGCAGCGTAACTGAGGAGGACGTTTTCCCCAGGATCTGGGGGCATCCGTCACTTCCCTGTGCCTGGCCTCATGAGTCGCCCAGTCTCCCCTTGCCGTGGAGCAGCGGGGTAGCGAGTGGGCATGGCCCCGGGGCTGGAGAGGGGGGAGGGTGCCCAGGTGCCAGCCCAGCTGCCCGCATGATGCGCCCGTTGTTTTGCAGGGGGAAAAGCACTATGCCCAGCTGGTGGCCTGGCTGCGGGAGGATAAGCAGGAGAATGAGGTAGGGCTGAAAGGGCTGGGGGAGAGCGGGTGAGTGCCCACGGGCCCTGGGGCGGGGGGGTGGGAGGAGGGCGGCAGCGGGCTCAGGGACTCGGACCCTTCCTTCTCCCAGGTGCTGCGTCAAGAAATGAAGAAACTTGAAGAGGCACTGGAGGAGGAGGAGGAGGCGTGGTGAGTTGGGCCCCTGGCCCCACACGGCTGTCTCTGCAGCACCGGGAGCGAGGGGGCTGCCAGTGGTGGTGCTAGGCAATGGGGTGGGGGGAATACGCAGCCCGAGGTGTGACAGGGAAGCCCAGTCCCTGCCTGGGGTGCTGAATGTTTGGAAGGGGACCGCCCGCGTGGCCCCCCTGGAGGTCTAGAACTCCTCCAAGCGAGCCCTGTTGCCTGCACCAGCATCAGAGGAAGAAGGAGGCAGAGGCGCCGGGGACTGTGCTGCCAGAGGTGGGGGAAGCATAGCGGGTAAGGGGGAGAGCCTGTGCCAGCCCCTGCCCCGGCCAGCGTGGGTCTCCCTGGGGAGAGGGGTCCACGGAGGTGCCAGCCACGCAGGGGCTATACTCCTGCGCGAGGCGGAGGCCAGGGGCACCGTGCAACTCCAGCTGTCCTGACTGCGCAGCAGTGCTTGACAAGCGTCCTCGCTCTGCCTCGACCTGTAGCAAAGGGACACGCTGGCGAGAAGACGCGGCTTGGTTTATTGGCTGCAGTGAGGGTCCCCACTGGGTCCCCTGGGGTCCGGTCCCGGGCAGTGGGTGGGATGGGCCAGACACCTGCTGCAGCCGACGGGGCTCGCAAGTCCAGGCTGCTGGGGAGCTGCTGGCCGGCTGTGGGCTTTGCAGCGGGGAAGTGCTCGGCATCGGTTTTCCCTGGGCCGGGCTGTTTGCCGGGCTTGCGGAGTATCGTGTGCCACCCTGCGCGAGGGAGCAATGAGAGACGGCTGGGGAGGCAGCCCGTGGGGCTCTCGGAACGGCCCCGTAGGCATCCCGTAGGCAAGACGGGCTTGGGATGCATCCAGCCTGCCCTGTCTCCCATCCCTCTTGTGCCCCACAGGACACTCGGCCTGCTCTTGGTCGGCGGCTTCGCTCTGGCTGCTGCGGTGCTCTACGCCTCCTGCTACGACCCCAAACTCTTCTGCCGCCTGCTGTTGCATGTGCTGCCTGGGGAGACCTACCGCAACCTGGCATATGCCCTGGGAAAGATGGTGCTCAGGGAGGGGCTGCTGCCTTTTTGGCAGCCTGCCCCTCCCCCCAATAAAACCTTTTCTACCTCACCTCCACGGGCTCAGGCGTGTTTGCTGGGGCACAGGGAGAGGGTCTTGCCCCGCGTGCCGGTCCCCGCAGCCCCTCGAGGGCAGGCCCAGCCCCGGCTGCTAGGCACTGGGTGCCGCCACTCTGCCCGTCGCAAGCCAGCTCCCCGCGTGCCAGCCTCACGTGCCCTCCCTCCCTCCCTCCGTCCCCGGAGTATTTATGGCGCTGAATAATCGGGTGGATCCACCGTCTTCTCAGGCCACGGTAGTTTTTTCACTCCGCCATTGGAGCCTGGCAACCATTGAGCAACGTGCAGGCCAACTCCTGTAAGCGTGGCTGAGGCTACTCAGGCTCCAGCAGCCGGGGCCACGTTTACAGGGAGGCCGGCAAACGTTATCACCCACAGCCCCCTAGAGCCCCCAAGCCCCTTCCTTTCCTCCCCACAGCTCCCCATGACGCCACAGCTGCCACCTGCCTTCCCACTCCGCAGCCCCTGTGGCCCCCACGCCCCTCCTTTCATGCCACAGCCCCCCAGCCCATGCCCTTCTCCCTCCCCACGGTCCCCACGACCCCGGTCTGCCCCTCCTCCCCATGCTTCCATCCCTGGTAGCCCCACAGCCGCCTGGCCCCATCCGCAGCGCTGCTGGCCCCACGGACCCGTTGCCGGTTGCACCCCATCCCTTACGGCCCATTCTAGCAATCTCTTAGCCGGTGGCCCTGTCCCCAGTGCCCATGGCCCTGCTGACCCCACAGCCACCGGCCGGCACAGCCCCGGCTGCGCCCTGCCACCTTCTCCAGCCGCTCGCAGCTTTCGCTGCCGAGGGGAAAGGCCCTGTCGGATGGAGGCCGGAGCGACCTGGCCTGCCCACTCCTGAACGCAGCGCTGCTGCACGCAGCCGCTCAAAGGGCCAGAGCTGAAGCACGTGGGGCGCTGCCTGCCTGTTGCGTGCCCCTGCTGTCCCAAAAGTGGATTCTTTGCCCGGCGTGCAATAGGCCGAGCATCACACCCTCGGGAGAGACGCCGAGTATTTAGTTCAGGTTTGCGCAAAGCTGGGTGCTCGGTGGTTTCCCACAAATCAAGCACGCCCTCATACAAAACTGCAGCGTATTAATCAGGTGACATGATTAGTATCAACCCGCCCAAATTTACACTTAGTGGTTAGTGATTAACATTTCGACACTATTGCTTTACTGGATTGAAATGAGCCTCGCTTGCTATGGAAATTAGCACGCGTGCTCCTTTCGGGTGGGGGGTGGGGGGGCAGCAAATCTCTTTGGTCCGGAATTGAGTCGGCGGTCGCGATCTCCCCTCGCCACATTTCCCTTTCACCCAGGTTCTGCAGTTTTATCAAACTGCACGCTTCTCTGGCCACCGGCCCGTCTTTGGCGCCAAGATGGTCCCTTTTATCGCTCCCTTTGCTCTTCTTCAAGCCTAGAGCCCTTCATTTCCCACAGTTGCTTACTTCTCCAAACGCTTTCGTATCTTTTAGCTCCCTCCCCAATTCCTTTCCCGAGGCACGAGTGGTTAGCACTTTTGCTAATTGGAAAATGGCTCTTTCTGCAAGACATCCCCCCCACCCCTTCCTCCTGGTGGCTCTAGAGAACTGCTAGCGCAAGACAACGCCATGTCTCCAACAGCCTTGGTGCTCAATGGTTGCTAAAACCACAAGGGAGAGCAGCGGTCGCTAAGACCGCAGGACCAGAGAGTACCAGGAGCGGGGGGGAGGGAGGAAGTCTTTCGAAGGCGGGACGCTCTTGCCTCCCCACACACATGGCCCGGGGGGCGGGACCTGGTAGCACTTCTCTGCGTTTGACTGGTCACCCGTCTGGATTCGACTGCTCTCTCAGCCACTGGCGGAACTGGGACGAGAGAAGGTTCCGGAGGGCCAGAGCCTGAAATCTCTCGAAAGGGACTCTCGCGCTGCCTTGGGCTCGCTCTCTCCACCAACTCCCCGTGTTGGCAGGTGTAGCGCTGGATCCAGGACTGGTGGTTCTCCTCTTCATTCCTCTTTCTCTCTCTCTCTCCCTCTCTTTCGCTTCTCCTAAGGCTCTTGGGAGGCTGCAAGCACGGTGTCTAGCCGGGCTAGAGCAGAGGGCTAGTCTTTCTTTTTCCCCTTTCTGGGCTGTCGTTCCCCCCGGAGCTGGACGCCGGGTCCAAATGGGGGCTGGATGCTTGAGCCCTGGAGCTCTGGAGGTCATCTTGTCTCGTGCAACCGCCCGGCTCGAGGAGGGTCACCTAGCGCTGGTTGCCCAGCGTCCGCGGGCAGCAGCGTAACTGAGGAGGACGTTTTCCCCAGGATCTGGGGGCATCCGTCACTTCCCTGTGCCTGGCCTCGTGAGTCGCCCAGTCTCCCCTTGCCGTGGAGCAGCGGGGTAGCGAGTGGGCATGGCCCCGGGGCTGGAGAGGGGTGAGGGTGCCCAGGTGCCAGCCCAGCTGCCCGCATGATGCGCCCGTTGTTTTGCGGGGGGAAAAGCACTATGCCCAGCTGGTGGCCTGGCTGCGGGAGGATAAGCAGGAGAATGAGGTAGGGCCGAAAGGGCTGGGGGAGAGCGGGTGAGTGCCCACGGGCCCTGGGGCGGGGGGGTGGGAGGAGGGCGGCAGCGGGCCCAGGGACTCGGACCCTTCCTTCTCCCAGGTGCTGCGTCAAGAAATGAAGAAACTTGAAGAGGCACTGGAGGAGGAGGAGGAGGCGTGGTGAGTTGGGCCCCTGGCCCCACACGGCTGTCTCTGCAGCACCGGGAGCGAGGGGGCTGCCAGTGGTGGTGCTAGGCAATGGGGTGGGGGGAATACGCAGCCCGAGGTGTGACAGGGAAGCCCAGTCCCTGCCTGGGGTGCTGAATGTTTGGAAGGGGACCGCCCGCGTGGCCCCCCTGGAGGTCTAGAACTCCTCCAAGCGAGCCCTGTTGCCTGCACCAGCATCAGAGGAAGAAGGAGGCAGAGGCGCCGGGGACTGTGCTGCCAGAGGTGGGGGAAGCATAGCGGGTAAGGGGGAGAGCCTGTGCCAGCCCCTGCCCCGGCCAGCGTGGGTCTCCCTGGGGAGAGGGGTCCACGGAGGTGCCAGCCACGCAGGGGCTATACTCCTGCGCGAGGCGGAGGCCAGGGGCACCGTGCAACTCCAGCTGTCCTGACTGCGCAGCAGTGCTTGACAAGCGTCCTCGCTCTGCCTCGACCTGTAGCAAAGGGACACGCTGGCGAGAAGACGCGGCTTGGTTTATTGGCTGCAGTGAGGGTCCCCACTGGGTCCCCTGGGGTCCGGTCCCGGGCAGTGGGTGGGATGGGCCAGACACCTGCTGCAGCCGACGGGGCTCGCAAGTCCAGGCTGCTGGGGAGCTGCTGGCCGGCTGTGGGCTTTGCAGCGGGGAAGTGCTCGGCATCGGTTTTCCCTGGGCCGGGCTGTTTGCCGGGCTTGCGGAGTATCGTGTGCCACCCTGCGCGAGGGAGCAATGAGAGACGGCTGGGGAGGCAGCCCGTGGGGCTCTCGCAACGGCCCCGTAGGCATCCCGTAGGCAAGACGGGCTTGGGATGCATCCAGCCTGCCCTGTCTCCCATCCCTCTTGTGCCCCACAGGACACTCGGCCTGCTCTTGGTCGGCGGCTTCGCTCTGGCTGCTGCGGTGCTCTACGCCTCCTGCTACGACCCCAAACTCTTCTGCCGCCTGCTGTTGCATGTGCTGCCTGGGGAGACCTACCGCAACCTGGCATATGCCCTGGGAAAGATGGTGCTCAGGGAGGGGCTGCTGCCTTTTTGGCAGCCTGCCCCTCCCCCCAATAAAACCTTTTCTACCTCACCTCCACGGGCTCAGGCGTGTTTGCTGGGGCACAGGGAGAGGGTCTTGCCCCGCGTGCCGGTCCCCGCAGCCCCTCGAGGGCAGGCCCAGCCCCGGCTGCTAGGCACTGGGTGCCGCCACTCTGCCCGTCGCAAGCCAGCTCCCCGCGTGCCAGCCTCACCTGCCCTCCCTCCCTCCCTCCGTCCCCGGAGTATTTATGGCGCTGAATAATCGGGTGGATCCACCGTCTTCTCAGGCCACGGTAGTTTTTTCACTCCGCCATTGGAGCCTGGCAACCATTGAGCAACGTGCAGGCCAACTCCTGTAAGCGTGGCTGAGGCTACTCAGGCTCCAGCAGCCGGGGCCACGTTTACAGGGAGGCCGGCAAACGTTATCACCCACAGCCCCCTAGAGCCCCCAAGCCCCTTCCTTTCCTCCCCACAGCTCCCCATGACGCCACAGCTGCCACCTGCCTTCCCACTCCGCAGCCCCTGTGGCCCCCACGCCCCTCCTTTCATGCCACAGCCCCCCAGCCCATGCCCTTCTCCCTCCCCACGGTCCCCACGACCCCGGTCTCCCCCTCCTCCCCATGCTTCCATCCCTGGTAGCCCCACAGCCGCCTGGCCCCATCCGCAGCGCTGCTGGCCCCACGGACCCGTTGCCGGTTACACCCCATCCCTTACGGCCCATTCTAGCAATCTCTTAGCCGGTGGCCCTGTCCCCAGTGCCCATGGCCCTGCTGACCCCACAGCCACCGGCCGGCACAGCCCCGGCTGCGCCCTGCCACCTTCTCCAGCCGCTCGCAGCTTTCGCTGCCGAGGGGAAAGGCCCTGTCGGATGGAGGCCGGAGCGACCTGGCCTGCCCACTCCTGAACGCAGCGCTGCTGCACGCAGCCGCTCAAAGGGCCAGAGCTGAAGCACGTGGGGCGCTGCCTGCCTGTTGCATGCCCCTGCTGTCCCAAAAGTGGATTCTTTGCCCGGCGTGCAATAGGCCGAGCATCACACCCTCGGGAGAG
The DNA here is from genome assembly GCF_965183815.1 of Platalea leucorodia. Lineage (NCBI taxonomy): Eukaryota > Metazoa > Chordata > Aves > Pelecaniformes > Threskiornithidae > Platalea > Platalea leucorodia. The sequence goes on from NW_028121456.1 coordinate 756,878, forward strand.
ACGCCGAGTATTTAGTTCAGGTTTGCGCAAAGCTGGGTGCTCGGTGGTTTCCCACAAATCAAGCACGCCCTCATACAAAACTGCAGTGTATTAATCAGGTGACATGATTAGTATCAACCCGCCCAAATTTACACTTAGTGGTTAGTGATTAACATTTCGACACTATTGCTTTACTGGATTGAAATGAGCCTCGCTTGCTATGGAAATTAGCACGCGTGCTCCTTTCGGGTGGGGGGTGGGGGGGCAGCAAATCTCTTTGGTCCGGAATTGAGTCGGCGGTCGCGATCTCCCCTCGCCACATTTCCCTTTCACCCAGGTTCTGCAGTTTTATCAAACTGCACGCTTCTCTGGCCACCGGCCCGTCTTTGGCGCCAAGATGGTCCCTTTTATCGCTCCCTTTGCTCTTCTTCAAGCCTAGAGCCCTTCATTTCCCACAGTTGCTTACTTCTCCAAACGCTTTCGTATCTTTTAGCTCCCTCCCCAATTCCTTTCCCGAGGCACGAGTGGTTAGCACTTTTGCTAATTGGAAAATGGCTCTTTCTGCAAGACATCCCCCCCACCCCTTCCTCCTGGTGGCTCTAGAGAACTGCTAGCGCAAGACAACGCCATGTCTCCAACAGCCTTGGTGCTCAATGGTTGCTAAAACCACAAGGGAGAGCAGCGGTCGCTAAGACCGCAGGACCAGAGAGTACCAGGAGCGGGGGGGAGGGAGGAAGTCTTTCGAAGGCGGGACGCTCTTGCCTCCCCACACACATGGCCCGGGGGGCGGGACCTGGTAGCACTTCTCTGCGTTTGACTGGTCACCCGTCTGGATTCGACTGCTCTCTCAGCCACTGGCGGAACTGGGACGAGAGAAGGTTCCGGAGGGCCAGAGCCTGAAATCTCTCGAAAGGGACTCTCGCGCTGCCTTGGGCTCGCTCTCTCCACCAACTCCCCATGTTGGCAGGTGTAGCGCTGGATCCAGGACTGGTGGTTCTCCTCTTCATTCCTCTTTCTCTCTCTCTCTCCCTCTCTTTCGCTTCTCCTAAGGCTCTTGGGAGGCTGCAAGCACGGTGTCTAGCCGGGCTAGAGCAGAGGGCTAGTCTTTCTTTTTCCCCTTTCTGGGCTGTCGTTCCCCCCGGAGCTGGACGCCGGGTCCAAATGGGGGCTGGATGCTTGAGCCCTGGAGCTCTGGAGGTCATCTTGTCTCGTGCAACCGCCCGGCTCGAGGAGGGTCACCTAGCGCTGGTTGCCCAGCGTCCGCGGGCAGCAGCGTAACTGAGGAGGACGTTTTCCCCAGGATCTGGGGGCATCCGTCACTTCCCTGTGCCTGGCCTCGTGAGTCGCCCAGTCTCCCCTTGCCGTGGAGCAGCGGGGTAGCGAGTGGGCATGGCCCCGGGGCTGGAGAGGGGTGAGGGTGCCCAGGTGCCAGCCCAGCTGCCCGCATGATGCGCCCGTTGTTTTGCGGGGGGAAAAGCACTATGCCCAGCTGGTGGCCTGGCTGCGGGAGGATAAGCAGGAGAATGAGGTAGGGCCGAAAGGGCTGGGGGAGAGCGGGTGAGTGCCCACGGGCCCTGGGGCGGGGGGGTGGGAGGAGGGCGGCAGCGGGCCCAGGGACTCGGACCCTTCCTTCTCCCAGGTGCTGCGTCAAGAAATGAAGAAACTTGAAGAGGCACTGGAGGAGGAGGAGGAGGCGTGGTGAGTTGGGCCCCTGGCCCCACACGGCTGTCTCTGCAGCACCGGGAGCGAGGGGGCTGCCAGTGGTGGTGCTAGGCAATGGGGTGGGGGGAATACGCAGCCCGAGGTGTGACAGGGAAGCCCAGTCCCTGCCTGGGGTGCTGAATGTTTGGAAGGGGACCGCCCGCGTGGCCCCCCTGGAGGTCTAGAACTCCTCCAAGCGAGCCCTGTTGCCTGCACCAGCATCAGAGGAAGAAGGAGGCAGAGGCGCCGGGGACTGTGCTGCCAGAGGTGGGGGAAGCATAGCGGGTAAGGGGGAGAGCCTGTGCCAGCCCCTGCCCCGGCCAGCGTGGGTCTCCCTGGGGAGAGGGGTCCACGGAGGTGCCAGCCACGCAGGGGCTATACTCCTGCGCGAGGCGGAGGCCAGGGGCACCGTGCAACTCCAGCTGTCCTGACTGCGCAGCAGTGCTTGACAAGCGTCCTCGCTCTGCCTCGACCTGTAGCAAAGGGACACGCTGGCGAGAAGACGCGGCTTGGTTTATTGGCTGCAGTGAGGGTCCCCACTGGGTCCCCTGGGGTCCGGTCCCGGGCAGTGGGTGGGATGGGCCAGACACCTGCTGCAGCCGACGGGGCTCGCAAGTCCAGGCTGCTGGGGAGCTGCTGGCCGGCTGTGGGCTTTGCAGCGGGGAAGTGCTCGGCATCGGTTTTCCCTGGGCCGGGCTGTTTGCCGGGCTTGCGGAGTATCGTGTGCCACCCTGCACGAGGGAGCAATGAGAGACGGCTGGGGAGGCAGCCCGTGGGGCTCTCGGAACGGCCCCGTAGGCATCCCGTAGGCAAGACGGGCTTGGGATGCATCCAGCCTGCCCTGTCTCCCATCCCTCTTGTGCCCCACAGGACACTCGGCCTGCTCTTGGTCGGCGGCTTCGCTCTGGCTGCTGCGGTGCTCTACGCCTCCTGCTACGACCCCAAACTCTTCTGCCGCCTGCTGTTGCATGTGCTGCCTGGGGAGACCTACCGCAACCTGGCATATGCCCTGGGAAAGATGGTGCTCAGGGAGGGGCTGCTGCCTTTTTGGCAGCCTGCCCCTCCCCCCAATAAAACCTTTTCTACCTCACCTCCACGGGCTCAGGCGTGTTTGCTGGGGCACAGGGAGAGGGTCTTGCCCCGCGTGCCGGTCCCCGCAGCCCCTCGAGGGCAGGCCCAGCCCCGGCTGCTAGGCACTGGGTGCCGCCACTCTGCCCGTCGCAAGCCAGCTCCCCGCGTGCCAGCCTCACCTGCCCTCCCTCCCTCCCTCCGTCCCCGGAGTATTTATGGCGCTGAATAATCGGGTGGATCCACCGTCTTCTCAGGCCACGGTAGTTTTTTCACTCCGCCATTGGAGCCTGGCAACCATTGAGCAACGTGCAGGCCAACTCCTGTAAGCGTGGCTGAGGCTACTCAGGCTCCAGCAGCCGGGGCCACGTTTACAGGGAGGCCGGCAAACGTTATCACCCACAGCCCCCTAGAGCCCCCAAGCCCCTACCTTTCCTCCCCACAGCTCCCCATGACGCCACAGCTGCCACCTGCCTTCCCACTCCGCAGCCCCTGTGGCCCCCACGCCCCTCCTTTCATGCCACAGCCCCCCAGCCCATGCCCTTCTCCCTCCCCACGGTCCCCACGACCCCGGTCTCCCCCTCCTCCCCATGCTTCCATCCCTGGTAGCCCCACAGCCGCCTGGCCCCATCCGCAGCGCTGCTGGCCCCACGGACCCGTTGCCGGTTGCACCCCATCCCTTACAGCCCATTCTAGCAATCTCTTAGCCGGTGGCCCTGTCCCCAGTGCCCATGGCCCTGCTGACCCCACAGCCACCGGCCGGCACAGCCCCGGCTGCGCCCTGCCACCTTCTCCAGCCGCTCGCAGCTTTCGCTGCCGAGGGGAAAGGCCCTGTCGGATGGAGGCCGGAGCGACCTGGCCTGCCCACTCCTGAACGCAGCGCTGCTGCACGCAGCCGCTCAAAGGGCCAGAGCTGAAGCATGTGGGGCACTGCCTGCCTGCCGCGTGCCCCTGCTGTCCCAAAAGCGGATTCTTTGCCCGGCGTGCAATAGGCCGAGCATCACACCCTCGGGAGAGACGCTGAGTATTTAGTTCAGGTTTGCGCAAAGCTGGGTGCTCGGTGGTTTCCCACAAATCAAGCACGCCCTCATACAAAACGGCAGTGTATTAATCAGGTGACATGATTAGTATCAACCCGCCCAAATTTACACTTAGTGGTTAGTGATTAACATTTCGACACTATTGCTTTACTGGATTGAAATGAGCCTCGCTTGCTATGGAAATTAGCACGCGTGCTCCTTTCGGGTGGGGGGTGGGGGGGCAGCAAATCTCTTTGGTCCGGAATTGAGTCGGCGGTCGCGATCTCCCCTCGCCACATTTCCCTTTCACCCAGGTTCTGCAGTTTTATCAAACTGCACGCTTCTCTGGCCACCGGCCCGTCTTTGGCGCCAAGATGGTCCCTTTTATCGCTCCCTTTGCTCTTCTTCAAGGCTAGAGCCCTTCATTTCCCACAGTTGCTTACTTCTCCAAACGCTTTCGTATCTTTTAGCTCCCTCCCCAATTCCTTTCCCGAGGCACGAGTGGTTAGCACTTTTGCTAATTGGAAAATGGCTCTTTCTGCAAGACATCCCCCCCACCCCTTCCTCCTGGTGGCTCTAGAGAACTGCTAGCGCAAGACAACGCCATGTCTCCAACAGCCTTGGTGCTCAATGGTTGCTAAAACCACAAGGGAGAGCAGCGGTCGCTAAGACCGCAGGACCAGAGAGTACCAGGAGCGGGGGGGAGGGAGGAAGTCTTTCGAAGGCGGGACGCTCTTGCCTCCCCACACACATGGCCCGGGGGGCGGGACCTGGTAGCACTTCTCTGCGTTTGACTGGTCACCCGTCTGGATTCGACTGCTCTCTCAGCCACTGGCGGAACTGGGACGAGAGAAGGTTCCGGAGGGCCAGAGCCTGAAATCTCTCGAAAGGGACTCTCGCGCTGCCTTGGGCTCGCTCTCTCCACCAACTCCCCGTGTTGGCAGGTGTAGCGCTGGATCCGGGACTGGTGGTTCTCCTCTTCATTCCTCTTTCTCTCTCTCTCTCCCTCTCTTTCGCTTCTCCTAAGGCTCTTGGGAGGCTGCAAGCACGGTGTCTAGCCGGGCTAGAGCAGAGGGCTAGTCTTTCTTTTTCCCCTTTCTGGGCTGTCGTTCCCCCCGGAGCTGGACGCCGGGTCCAAATGGGGGCTGGATGCTTGAGCCCTGGAGCTCTGGAGGTCATCTTGTCTCGTGCAACCGCCCGGCTCGAGGAGGGTCACCTAGCGCTGGTTGCCCAGCGTCCGCGGGCAGCAGCGTAACTGAGGAGGACGTTTTCCCCAGGATCTGGGGGCATCCGTCACTTCCCTGTGCCTGGCCTCGTGAGTCGCCCAGTCTCCCCTTGCCGTGGAGCAGCGGGGTAGCGAGTGGGCATGGCCCCGGGGCTGGAGAGGGGGGAGGGTGCCCAGGTGCCAGCCCAGCTGCCCGCATGATGCGCCCGTTGTTTTGCGGGGGGAAAAGCACTATGCCCAGCTGGTGGCCTGGCTGCGGGAGGATAAGCAGGAGAATGAGGTAGGGCCGAAAGGGCTGGGGGAGAGCGGGTGAGTGCCCACGGGCCCTGGGGCGGGGGGGTGGGAGGAGGGCGGCAGCGGGCTCAGGGACTCGGACCCTTCCTTCTCCCAGGTGCTGCGTCAAGAAATGAAGAAACTTGAAGAGGCACTGGAGGAGGAGGAGGAGGCGTGGTGAGTTGGGCCCCTGGCCCCACACGGCTGTCTCTGCAGCACCGGGAGCGAGGGGGCTGCCAGTGGTGGTGCTAGGCAATGGGGTGGGGGGAATACGCAGCCCGAGGTGTGACAGGGAAGCCCAGTCCCTGCCTGGGGTGCTGAATGTTTGGAAGGGGACTGCCCGCGTGGCCCCCCTGGAGGTCTAGAACTCCTCCAAGCGAGCCCTGTTGCCTGCACCAGCATCAGAGGAAGAAGGAGGCAGAGGCGCCGGGGACTGTGCTGCCAGAGGTGGGGGAAGCATAGCGGGTAAGGGGGAGAGCCTGTGCCAGCCCCTGCCCCGGCCAGCGTGGGTCTCCCTGGGGAGAGGGGTCCACGGAGGTGCCAGCCACGCAGGGGCTATACTCCTGCGCGAGGCGGAGGCCAGGGGCACCGTGCAACTCCAGCTGTCCTGACTGCGCAGCAGTGCTTGACAAGCGTCCTCGCTCTGCCTCGACCTGTAGCAAAGGGACACGCTGGCGAGAAGACGCGGCTTGGTTTATTGGCTGCAGTGAGGGTCCCCACTGGGTCCCCTGGGGTCCGGTCCCGGGCAGTGGGTGGGATGGGCCAGACACCTGCTGCAGCCGACGGGGCTCGCAAGTCCAGGCTGCTGGGGAGCTGCTGGCCGGCTGTGGGCTTTGCAGCGGGGAAGTGCTCGGCATCGGTTTTCCCTGGGCCGGGCTGTTTGCCGGGCTTGCGGAGTATCGTGTGCCACCCTGCGCGAGGGAGCAATGAGAGACGGCTGGGGAGGCAGCCCGTGGGGCTCTCGGAACGGCCCCGTAGGCATCCCGTAGGCAAGACGGGCTTGGGATGCATCCAGCCTGCCCTGTCTCCCATCCCTCTTGTGCCCCACAGGACACTCGGCCTGCTCTTGGTCGGCGGCTTCGCTCTGGCTGCTGCGGTGCTCTACGCCTCCTGCTACGACCCCAAACTCTTCTGCCGCCTGCTGTTGCATGTGCTGCCTGGGGAGACCTACCGCAACCTGGCATATGCCCTGGGAAAGATGGTGCTCAGGGAGGGGCTGCTGCCTTTTTGGCAGCCTGCCCCTCCCCCCAATAAAACCTTTTCTACCTCACCTCCACGGGCTCAGGCGTGTTTGCTGGGGCACAGGGAGAGGGTCTTGCCCCGCGTGCCGGTCCCCGCAGCCCCTCGAGGGCAGGCCCAGCCCCGGCTGCTAGGCACTGGGTGCCGCCACTCTGCCCGTCGCAAGCCAGCTCCCCGCGTGCCAGCCTCACCTGCCCTCCCTCCCTCCCTCCGTCCCCGGAGTATTTATGGCGCTGAATAATCGGGTGGATCCACCGTCTTCTCAGGCCACGGTAGTTTTTTCACTCCGCCATTGGAGCCTGGCAACCATTGAGCAACGTGCAGGCCAACTCCTGTAAGCGTGGCTGAGGCTACTCAGGCTCCAGCAGCCGGGGCCACGTTTACAGGGAGGCCGGCAAACGTTATCACCCACAGCCCCCTAGAGCCCCCAAGCCCCTTCCTTTCCTCCCCACAGCTCCCCATGACGCCACAGCTGCCACCTGCCTTCCCACTCCGCAGCCCCCGTGGCCCCCACGCCCCTCCTTTCATGCCACAGCCCCCCAGCCCATGCCCTTCTCCCTCCCCACGGTCCCCACGACCCCGGTCTGCCCCTCCTCCCCATGCTTCCATCCCTGGTAGCCCCACAGCCGCCTGGCCCCATCCGCAGCGCTGCTGGCCCCACGGACCCGTTGCCGGTTGCACCCCATCCCTTACGGCCCATTCTAGCAATCTCTTAGCCGGTGGCCCTGTCCCCAGTGCCCATGGCCCTGCTGACCCCACAGCCACCGGCCGGCACAGCCCCGGCTGCGCCCTGCCACCTTCTCCAGCCGCTTGCAGCTTTCGCTGCCGAGGGGAAAGGCCCTGTCGGATGGAGGCCGGAGCGACCTGGCCTGCCCACTCCTGAACGCAGCGCTGCTGCACGCAGCCGCTCAAAGGGCCAGAGCTGAAGCACGTGGGGCGCTGCCTGCCTGCCGCATGCCCCTGCTGTCCCAAAAGCGGATTCTTTGTCCGGCGTGCAATAGGCCGAGCATCACACCCTCGGGAGAGACGCCGAGCATTTAGTTCAGGTTTGCGCAAAGCTGGGTGCTCGGTGGTTTCCCACAAATCAAGCACGCCCTCATACAAAACTGCAGCGTATTTATCAGGTGACATGATTAGTATCAACCCGCCCAAATTTACACTTAGTGGTTAGTGATTAACATTTCGACACTATTGCTTTACTGGATTGAAATGAGCCTCGCTTGCTATGGAAATTAGCACGCGTGCTCCTTTCGGGTGGGGGGTGGGGGGGCAGCAAATCTCTTTGGTCCGGAATTGAGTCGGCGGTCGCGATCTCCCCTCGCCACATTTCCCTTTCACCCAGGTTCTGCAGTTTTATCAAACTGCACGCTTCTCTGGCCACCGGCCCGTCTTTGGCGCCAAGATGGTCCCTTTTATCGCTCCCTTTGCTCTTCTTCAAGCCTAGAGCCCTTCATTTCCCACAGTTGCTTACTTCTCCAAACGCTTTCGTATCTTTTAGCTCCCTCCCCAATTCCTTTCCCGAGGCACGAGTGGTTAGCACTTTTGCTAATTGGAAAATGGCTCTTTCTGCAAGACATCCCCCCCACCCCTTCCTCCTGGTGGCTCTAGAGAACTGCTAGCGCAAGACAACGCCATGTCTCCAACAGCCTTGGTGCTCAATGGTTGCTAAAACCACAAGGGAGAGCAGCGGTCGCTAAGACCGCAGGACCAGAGAGTACCAGGAGCGGGGGGGAGGGAGGAAGTCTTTCGAAGGCGGGACGCTCTTGCCTCCCCACACACATGGCCCGGGGGGCGGGACCTGGTAGCACTTCTCTGCGTTTGACTGGTCACCCGTCTGGATTCGACTGCTCTCTCAGCCACTGGCGGAACTGGGACGAGAGAAGGTTCCGGAGGGCCAGAGCCTGAAATCTCTCGAAAGGGACTCTCGCGCTGCCTTGGGCTCGCTCTCTCCACCAACTCCCCGTGTTGGCAGGTGTAGCGCTGGATCCGGGACTGGTGGTTCTCCTCTTCATTCCTCTTTCTCTCTCTCTCTCCCTCTCTTTCGCTTCTCCTAAGGCTCTTGGGAGGCTGCAAGCACGGTGTCTAGCCGGGCTAGAGCAGAGGGCTAGTCTTTCTTTTTCCCCTTTCTGGGCTGTCGTTCCCCCCGGAGCTGGACGCCGGGTCCAAATGGGGGCTGGATGCTTGAGCCCTGGAGCTCTGGAGGTCATCTTGTCTCGTGCAACCGCCCGGCTCGAGGAGGGTCACCTAGCGCTGGTTGCCCAGCGTCCGCGGGCAGCAGCGTAACTGAGGAGGACGTTTTCCCCAGGATCTGGGGGCATCCGTCACTTCCCTGTGCCTGGCCTCATGAGTCGCCCAGTCTCCCCTTGCCGTGGAGCAGCGGGGTAGCGAGTGGGCATGGCCCCGGGGCTGGAGAGGGGGGAGGGTGCCCAGGTGCCAGCCCAGCTGCCCGCATGATGCGCCCGTTGTTTTGCAGGGGGAAAAGCACTATGCCCAGCTGGTGGCCTGGCTGCGGGAGGATAAGCAGGAGAATGAGGTAGGGCCGAAAGGGCTGGGGGAGAGCGGGTGAGTGCCCACGGGCCCTGGGGCGGGGGGGTGGGAGGAGGGCGGCAGCGGGCTCAGGGACTCGGACCCTTCCTTCTCCCAGGTGCTGCGTCAAGAAATGAAGAAACTTGAAGAGGCACTGGAGGAGGAGGAGGAGGCGTGGTGAGTTGGGCCCCTGGCCCCACACGGCTGTCTCTGCAGCACCGGGAGCGAGGGGGCTGCCAGTGCTGGTGCTAGGCAATGGGGTGGGGGGAATACGCAGCCCGAGGTGTGACAGGGAAGCCCAGTCCCTGCCTGGGGTGCTGAATGTTTGGAAGGGGACCGCCCGCGTGGCCCCCCTGGAGGTCTAGAACTCCTCCAAGCGAGCCCTGTTGCCTGCACCAGCATCAGAGGAAGAAGGAGGCAGAGGCGCCGGGGACTGTGCTGCCAGAGGTGGGGGAAGCATAGCGGGTAAGGGGGAGAGCCTGTGCCAGCCCCTGCCCCGGCCAGCGTGGGTCTCCCTGGGGAGAGGGGTCCACGGAGGTGCCAGCCACGCAGGGGCTATACTCCTGCGCGAGGCGGAGGCCAGGGGCACCGTGCAACTCCAGCTGTCCTGACTGCGCAGCAGTGCTTGACAAGCGTCCTCGCTCTGCCTCGACCTGTAGCAAAGGGACACGCTGGCGAGAAGACGCGGCTTGGTTTATTGGCTGCAGTGAGGGTCCCCACTGGGTCCCCTGGGGTCCGGTCCCGGGCAGTGGGTGGGATGGGCCAGACACCTGCTGCAGCCGACGGGGCTCGCAAGTCCAGGCTGCTGGGGAGCTGCTGGCCGGCTGTGGGCTTTGCAGCGGGGAAGTGCTCGGCATCGGTTTTCCCTGGGCCGGGCTGTTTGCCGGGCTTGCGGAGTATCGTGTGCCACCCTGCGCGAGGGAGCAATGAGAGACGGCTAGGGAGGCAGCCCGTGGGGCTCTCGGAACGGCCCCGTAGGCATCCCGTAGGCAAGACGGGCTTGGGATGCATCCAGCCTGCCCTGTCTCCCATCCCTCTTGTGCCCCACAGGACACTCGGCCTGCTCTTGGTCGGCGGCTTCGCTCTGGCTGCTGCGGTGCTCTACGCCTCCTGCTACGACCCCAAACTCTTCTGCCGCCTGCTGTTGCATGTGCTGCCTGGGGAGACCTACCGCAACCTGGCATATGCCCTGGGAAAGATGGTGCTCAGGGAGGGGCTGCTGCCTTTTTGGCAGCCTGCCCCTCCCCCCAATAAAACCTTTTCTACCTCACCTCCACGGGCTCAGGCGTGTTTGCTGGGGCACAGGGAGAGGGTCTTGCCCCGCGTGCCGGTCCCCGCAGCCCCTCGAGGGCAGGCCCAGCCCCGGCTGCTAGGCACTGGGTGCCGCCACTCTGCCCGTCGCAAGCCAGCTCCCCGCGTGCCAGCCTCACCTGCCCTCCCTCCCTCCCTCCGTCCCCGGAGTATTTATGGCGCTGAATAATCGGGTGGATCCACCGTCTTCTCAGGCCACGGTAGTTTTTTCACTCCGCCATTGGAGCCTGGCAACCATTGAGCAACGTGCAGGCCAACTCCTGTAAGCGTGGCTGAGGCTACTCAGGCTCCAGCAGCCGGGGCCACGTTTACAGGGAGGCCGGCAAACGTTATCACCCACAGCCCCCTAGAGCCCCCAAGCCCCTTCCTTTCCTCCCCACAGCTCCCCATGACGCCACAGCTGCCACCTGCCTTCTCACTCCGCAGCCCCTGTGGCCCCCACGCCCCTCCTTTCATGCCACAGCCCCCCAGCCCATGCCCTTCTCCCTCCCCACGGTCCCCACGACCCCGGTCTCCCCCTCCTCCCCATGCTTCCATCCCTGGTAGCCCCACAGCCGCCTGGCCCCATCCGCAGCGCTGCTGGCCCCACGGACCCGTTGCCGGTTGCACCCCATCCCTTACGGCCCATTCTAGCAATCTCTTAGCCGGTGGCCCTGTCCCCAGTGCCCATGGCCCTGCTGACCCCACAGCCACCGGCCGGCACAGCCCCGGCTGCGCCCTGCCACCTTCTCCAGCCGCTCGCAGCTTTCGCTGCCGAGGGGAAAGGCCCTGTCGGATGGAGGCCGGAGCGACCTGGCCTGCCCACTCCTGAACGCAGCGCTGCTGCACGCAGCCGCTCAAAGGGCCAGAGCTGAAGCACGTGGGGCGCTGCCTGCCTGCCGCATGCCCCTGCTGTCCCAAAAGCGGATTCTTTGTCCGGCGTGCAATAGGCCGAGCATCACACCCTCGGGAGAGACGCTGAGTATTTAGTTCAGGTTTGCGCAAAGCTGGGTGCTCGGTGGTTTCCCACAAATCAAGCACGCCCTCATACAAAACGGCAGTGTATTAATCAGGTGACATGATTAGTATCAACCCGCCCAAATTTACACTTAGTGGTTAGTGATTAACATTTCGACACTATTGCTTTACTGGATTGAAATGAGCCTCGCTTGCTATGGAAATTAGCACGCGTGCTCCTTTCGGGTGGGGGGTGGGGGGGCAGCAAATCTCTTTGGTCCGGAATTGAGTCGGCGGTCGCGATCTCCCCTCGCCACATTTCCCTTTCACCCAGGTTCTGCAGTTTTATCAAACTGCATGCTTCTCTGGCCACCGGCCCGTCTTTGGCGCCAAGATGGTCCCTTTTATCGCTCCCTTTGCTCTTCTTCAAGCCTAGAGCCCTTCATTTCCCACAGTTGCTTACTTCTCCAAACGCTTTCGTATCTTTTAGCTCCCTCCCCAATTCCTTTCCCGAGGCACGAGTGGTTAGCACTTTTGCTAATTGGAAAATGGCTCTTTCTGCAAGACATCCCCCCCACCCCTTCCTCCTGGTGGCTCTAGAGAACTGCTAGCGCAAGACAACGCCATGTCTCCAACAGCCTTGGTGCTCAATGGTTGCTAAAACCACAAGGGAGAGCAGCGGTCGCTAAGACCGCAGGACCAGAGAGTACCAGGAGCGGGGGGGAGGGAGGAAGTCTTTCGAAGGCGGGATGCTCTTGCCTCCCCACACACATGGCCCGGGGGGCGGGACCTGGTAGCACTTCTCTGCGTTTGACTGGTCACCCGTCTGGATTCGACTGCTCTCTCAGCCACTGGCGGAACTGGGACGAGAGAAGGTTCCGGAGGGCCAGAGCCTGAAATCTCTCGAAAGGGACTCTCGCGCTGCCTTGGGCTCGCTCTCTCCACCAACTCCCCGTGTTGGCAGGTGTAGCGCTGGATCCAGGACTGGTGGTTCTCCTCTTCATTCCTCTTTCTCTCTCTCTCTCCCTCTCTTTCGCTTCTCCTAAGGCTCTTGGGAGGCTGCAAGCACGGTGTCTAGCCGGGCTAGAGCAGAGGGCTAGTCTTTCTTTTTCCCCTTTCTGGGCTGTCGTTCCCCCCGGAGCTGGACGCCGGGTCCAAATGGGGGCTGGATGCTTGAGCCCTGGAGCTCTGGAGGTCATCTTGTCTCGTGCAACCGCCCGGCTCGAGGAGGGTCACCTAGCGCTGGTTGCCCAGCGTCCGCGGGCAGCAGCGTAACTGAGGAGGACGTTTTCCCCAGGATCTGGGGGCATCCGTCACTTCCCTGTGCCTGGCCTCGTGAGTCGCCCAGTCTCCCCTTGCCGTGGAGCAGCGGGGTAGCGAGTGGGCATGGCCCCGGGGCTGGAGAGGGGGGAGGGTGCCCAGGTGCCAGCCCAGCTGCCCGCATGATGCGCCCGTTGTTTTGCGGGGGGAAAAGCACTATGCCCAGCTGGTGGCCTGGCTGCGGGAGGATAAGCAGGAGAATGAGGTAGGGCCGAAAGGGCTGGGGGAGAGCGGGTGAGTGCCCACGGGCCCTGGGGCGGGGGGGTGGGAGGAGGGCGGCAGCGGGCTCAGGGACTCGGACCCTTCCTTCTCCCAGGTGCTGCGTCAAGAAATGAAGAAACTTGAAGAGGCACTGGAGGAGGAGGAGGAGGCGTGGTGAGTTGGGCCCCTGGCCCCACACGGCTGTCTCTGCAGCACCGGGAGCGAGGGGGCTGCCAGTGGTGGTGCTAGGCAATGGGGTGGGGGGAATACGCAGCCCGAGGTGTGACAGGGAAGCCCAGTCCCTGCCTGGGGTGCTGAATGTTTGGAAGGGGACCGACCGCGTGGCCCCCCTGGAGGTCTAGAACTCCTCCAAGCGAGCCCTGTTGCCTGCACCAGCATCAGAGGAAGAAGGAAGCAGAGGCGCCGGGGACTGTGCTGCCAGAGGTGGGGGAAGCATAGCGGGTAAGGGGGAGAGCCTGTGCCAGCCCCTGCCCCGGCCAGCGTGGGTCTCCCTGGGGAGAGGGGTCCACGGAGGTGCCGGCCACGCAGGGGCTATACTCCTGCGTGAGGCGGAGGCCAGGGGCACCGTGCAACTCCAGCTGTCCTGACTGCGCAGCAGTGCTTGACAAGCGTCCTCGCTCTGCCTCGACCTGTAGCAAAGGGACACGCTGGCGAGAAGACGCGGCTTGGTTTATTGGCTGCAGTGAGGGTCCCCACTGGGTCCCCTGGGGTCCGGTCCCGGGCAGTGGGTGGGATGGGCCAGACACCTGCTGCAGCCGACGGGGCTCGCAAGTCCAGGCTGCTGGGGAGCTGCTGGCCGGCTGTGGGCTTTGCAGCGGGGAAGTGCTCGGCATCGGTTTTCCCTGGGCCGGGCTGTTTGCCGGGCTTGCGGAGTATCGTGTGCCACCCTGCGCGAGGGAGCAATGAGAGACGGCTGGGGAGGCAGCCCGTGGGGCTCTCGGAACGGCCCCGTAGGCATCCCGTAGGCAAGACGGGCTTGGGATGCATCCAGCCTGCCCTGTCTCCCATCCCTCTTGTGCCCCACAGGACACTCGGCCTGCTCTTGGTCGGCGGCTTCGCTCTGGCTGCTGCGGTGCTCTACGCCTCCTGCTACGACCCCAAACTCTTCTGCCGCCTGCTGTTGCATGTGCTGCCTGGGGAGACCTACCGCAACCTGGCATATGCCCTGGGAAAGATGGTGCTCAGGGAGGGGCTGCTGCCTTTTTGGCAGCCTGCCCCTCCCCCCAATAAAACCTTTTCTACCTCACCTCCACGGGCTCAGGCGTGTTTGCTGGGGCACAGGGAGAGGGTCTTGCCCCGCGTGCCGGTCCCCGCAGCCCCTCGAGGGCAGGCCCAGCCCCGGCTGCTAGGCACTGGGTGCCGCCACTCTGCCCGTCGCAAGCCAGCTCCCCGCGTGCCAGCCTCACCTGCCCTCCCTCCCTCCCTCCGTCCCCGGAGTATTTATGGCGCTGAATAATCGGGTGGATCCACCGTCTTCTCAGGCCACGGTAGTTTTTTCACTCCGCCATTGGAGCCTGGCAACCATTGAGCAACGTGCAGGCCAACTCCTGTAAGCGTGGCTGAGGCTACTCAGGCTCCAGCAGCCGGGGCCACGTTTACAGGGAGGCCGGCAAACGTTATCACCCACAGCCCCCTAGAGCCCCCAAGCCCCTTCCTTTCCTCCCCACAGCTCCCCATGACGCCACAGCTGCCACCTGCCTTCCCACTCCGCAGCCCCCGTGGCCCCCACGCCCCTCCTTTCATGCCACAGCCCCCCAGCCCATGCCCTTCTCCCTCCCCACGGTCCCCACGACCCCGGTCTCCCCCTCCTCCCCATGCTTCCATCCCTGGTAGCCCCACAGCCGCCTGGCCCCATCCGCAGCGCTGCTGGCCCCACGGACCCGTTGCCGGTTGCACCCCATCCCTTACGGCCCATTCTAGCAATCTCTTAGCCGGTGGCCCTGTCCCCAGTGCCCATGGCCCTGCTGACCCCACAGCCACCGGCCGGCACAGCCCCGGCTGCGCCCTGCCACCTTCTCCAGCCGCTCGCAGCTTTCGCTGCCGAGGGGAAAGGCCCTGTCGGATGGAGGCCGGAGCGACCTGGCCTGCCCACTCCTGAACGCAGCGCTGCTGCACGCAGCCGCTCAAAGGGCCAGAGCTGAAGCACGTGGGGCGCTGCCTGCCTGCCGCATGCCCCTGCTGTCCCAAAAGTGGATTCTTTGTCCGGCGTGCAATAGGCCGAGCATCACACCCTCGGGAGAGACGCTGAGTATTTAGTTCAGGTTTGCGCAAAGCTGGGTGCTCGGTGGTTTCCCACAAATCAAGCACGCCCTCATACAAAACGGCAGTGTATTAATCAGGTGACATGATTAGTATCAACCCGCCCAAATTTACACTTAGTGGTTAGTGATTAACATTTCGACACTATTGCTTTACTGGATTGAAATGAGCCTCGCTTGCTATGGAAATTAGCACGCGTGCTCCTTTCGGGTGGGGGGTGGGGGGGCAGCAAATCTCTTTGGTCCGGAATTGAGTCGGCGGTCGCGATCTCCCCTCGCCACATTTCCCTTTCACCCAGGTTCTGCAGTTTTATCAAACTGCACGCTTCTCTGGCCACCGGCCCGTCTTTGGCGCCAAGATGGTCCCTTTTATCGCTCCCTTTGCTCTTCTTCAAGCCTAGAGCCCTTCATTTCCCACAGTTGCTTACTTCTCCAAACGCTTTCGTATCTTTTAGCTCCCTCCCCAATTCCTTTCCCGAGGCACGAGTGGTTAGCACTTTTGCTAATTGGAAAATGGCTCTTTCTGCAAGACATCCCCCCCACCCCTTCCTCCTGGTGTCTCTAGAGAACTGCTAGCGCAAGACAACGCCATGTCTCCAACAGCCTTGGTGCTCAATGGTTGCTAAAACCACAAGGGAGAGCAGCGGTCGCTAAGACCGCAGGACCAGAGAGTACCAGGAGCGGGGGGGAGGGAGGAAGTCTTTCGAAGGCGGGACGCTCTTGCCTCCCCACACACATGGCCCGGGGGGCGGGACCTGGTAGCACTTCTCTGCGTTTGACTGGTCACCCGTCTGGATTCGACTGCTCTCTCAGCCACTGGCGGAACTGGGACGAGAGAAGGTTCCGGAGGGCCAGAGCCTGAAATCTCTCGAAAGGGACTCTCGCGCTGCCTTGGGCTCGCTCTCTCCACCAACTCCCCGTGTTGGCAGGTGTAGCGCTGGATCCGGGACTGGTGATTCTCCTCTTCATTCCTCTTTCTCTCTCTCTCTCTCCCTCTCTTTCGCTTCTCCTAAGGCTCTTGGGAGGCTGCAAGCACGGTGTCTAGCCGGGCTAGAGCAGAGGGCTAGTCTTTCTTTTTCCCCTTTCTGGGCTGTCGTTCCCCCCGGAGCTGGACGCCGGGTCCAAATGGGGGCTGGATGCTTGAGCCCTGGAGCTCTGGAGGTCATCTTGTCTCGTGCAACCGCCCGGCTCGAGGAGGGTCACCTAGCGCTGGTTGCCCAGCGTCCGCGGGCAGCAGCGTAACTGAGGAGGATGTTTTCCCCAGGATCTGGGGGCATCCGTCACTTCCCTGTGCCTGGCCTCGTGAGTCGCCCAGTCTCCCAGTGCCGTGGAGCAGCGGGGTAGCGAGTGGGCATGGCCCCGGGGCTGGAGAGGGGTGAGGGTGCCCAGGTGCCAGCCCAGCTGCCCGCATGATGCGCCCGTTGTTTTGCGGGGGGAAAAGCACTATGCCCAGCTGGTGGCCTGGCTGCGGGAGGATAAGCAGGAGAATGAGGTAGGGCCGAAAGGGCTGGGGGAGAGCGGGTGAGTGCCCACGGGCCCTGGGGCGGGGGGGTGGGAGGAGGGCGGCAGCGGGCTCAGGGACTCGGACCCTTCCTTCTCCCAGGTGCTGCGTCAAGAAATGAAGAAACTTGAAGAGGCACTGGAGGAGGAGGAGGAGGCGTGGTGAGTTGGGCCCCTGGCCCCACACGGCTGTCTCTGCAGCACCGGGAGCGAGGGGGCTGCCAGTGGTGGTGCTAGGCAATGGGGTGGGGGGAATACGCAGCCCGAGGTGTGACAGGGAAGCCCAGTCCCTGCCTGGGGTGCTGAATGTTTGGAAGGGGACCGCCCGCGTGGCCCCCCTGGAGGTCTAGAACTCCTCCAAGCGAGCCCTGTTGCCTGCACCAGCATCAGAGGAAGAAGGAAGCAGAGGCGCCGGGGACTGTGCTGCCAGAGGTGGGGGAAGCATAGCGGGTAAGGGGGAGAGCCTGTGCCAGCCCCTGCCCCGGCCAGCGTGGGTCTCCCTGGGGAGAGGGGTCCACGGAGGTGCCAGCCACGCAGGGGCTATACTCCTGTGCGAGGCGGAGGCCAGGGGCACCGTGCAACTCCAGCTGTCCTGACTGCGCAGCAGTGCTTGACAAGCGTCCTCGCTCTGCCTCGACCTGTAGCAAAGGGACACGCTGGCGAGAAGACGCGGCTTGGTTTATTGGCTGCAGTGAGGGTCCCCACTGGGTCCCCTGGGGTCCGGTCCCGGGCAGTGGGTGGGATGGGCCAGACACCTGCTGCAGCCGACGGGGCTCGCAAGTCCAGGCTGCTGGGGAGCTGCTGGCCGGCTGTGGGCTTTGCAGCGGGGAAGTGCTCGGCATCGGTTTTCCCTGGGCCGGGCTGTTTGCCGGGCTTGCGGAGTATCGTGTGCCACCCTGCGCGAGGGAGCAATGAGAGACGGCTGGGGAGGCAGCCCGTGGGGCTCTCGCAACGGCCCCGTAGGCATCCCGTAGGCAAGACGGGCTTGGGATGCATCCAGCCTGCCCTGTCTCCCATCCCTCTTGTGCCCCACAGGACACTCGGCCTGCTCTTGGTCGGCGGCTTCGCTCTGGCTGCTGCGGTGCTCTACGCCTCCTGCTACGACCCCAAACTCTTCTGCCGCCTGCTGTTGCATGTGCTGCCTGGGGAGACCTACCGCAACCTGGCATATGCCCTGGGAAAGATGGTGCTCAGGGAGGGGCTGCTGCCTTTTTGGCAGCCTGCCCCTCCCCCCAATAAAACCTTTTCTACCTCACCTCCACGGGCTCAGGCGTGTTTGCTGGGGCACAGGGAGAGGGTCTTGCCCCGCGTGCCGGTCCCCGCAGCCCCTCGAGGGCAGGCCCAGCCCCGGCTGCTAGGCACTGGGTGCCGCCACTCTGCCTGTCGCAAGCCAGCTCCCCGCGTGCCAGCCTCACCTGCCCTCCCTCCCTCCCTCCGTCCCCGGAGTATTTATGGCGCTGAATAATCGGGTGGATCCACCGTCTTCTCAGGCCACGGTAGTTTTTTCACTCCGCCATTGGAGCCTGGCAACCATTGAGCAACGTGCAGGCCAACTCCTGTAAGCGTGGCTGAGGCTACTCAGGCTCCAGCAGCCGGGGCCACGTTTACAGGGAGGCCGGCAAACGTTATCACCCACAGCCCCCTAGAGCCCCCAAGCCCCTTCCTTTCCTCCCCACAGCTCCCCATGATGCCACAGCTGCCACCTGCCTTCCCACTCCGCAGCCCCCGTGGCCCCCACGCCCCTCCTTTCATGCCACAGCCCCCCAGCCCATGCCCTTCTCCCTCCCCACGGTCCCCACGACCCCGGTCTGCCCCTCTTCCCCATGCTTCCATCCCTGGTAGCCCCACAGCTGCCTGGCCCCATCCGCAGCGCTGCTGGCCCCACGGCCCCCTTGCCGGTTGCACCCCATCCCTTACGGCCCATTCGAGCAATCTCTTAGCCGGTGGCCCTGTCCCCAGTGCCCATGGCCCTGCTGACCCCACAGCCACCGGCCGGCACAGCCCCGGCTGCGCCCTGCCACCTTCTCCAGCCGCTCGCAGCTTTCGCTGCCGAGGGGAAAGGCCCTGTCGGATGGAGGCCGGAGCGACCTGGCCTGCCCACTCCTGAACGCAGCGCTGCTGCACGCAGCCGCTCAAAGGGCCAGAGCTGAAGCACGTGGGGCGCTGCCTGCCTGCCGCGTGCCCCTGCTGTCCCAAAAGCGGATTCTTTGTCCGGCGTGCAATAGGCCGAGCATCACACCCTCGGGAGAGACGCCGAGTATTTAGTTCAGGTTTGCGCAAAGCTGGGTGCTCGGTGGTTTCCCACAAATCAAGCACGCCCTCATACAAAACTGCAGCGTATTTATCAGGTGACATGATTAGTATCAACCCGCCCAAATTTACACTTAGTGGTTAGTGATTAACATTTCGACACTATTGCTTTACTGGATTGAAATGAGCCTCGCTTGCTATGGAAATTAGCACGCGTGCTCCTTTCGGGTGGGGGGTGGGGGGGCAGCAAATCTCTTTGGTCCGGAATTGAGTCGGCGGTCGCGATCTCCCCTCGCCACATTTCCCTTTCACCCAGGTTCTGCAGTTTTATCAAACTGCACGCTTCTCTGGCCACCGGCCCGTCTTTGGTGCCAAGATGGTCCCTTTTATCGCTCCCTTTGCTCTTCTTCAAGCCTAGAGCCCTTCATTTCCCACAGTTGCTTACTTCTCCAAACGCTTTCGTATCTTTTAGCTCCCTCCCCAATTCCTTTCCCGAGGCACGAGTGGTTAGCACTTTTGCTAATTGGAAAATGGCTCTTTCTGCAAGACATCCCCCCCACCCCTTCCTCCTGGTGTCTCTAGAGAACTGCTAGCGCAAGACAACGCCATGTCTCCAACAGCCTTGGTGCTCAATGGTTGCTAAAACCACAAGGGAGAGCAGCGGTCGCTAAGACCGCAGGACCAGAGAGTACCAGGAGCGGGGGGGAGGGAGGAAGTCTTTCGAAGGCGGGACGCTCTTGCCTCCCCACACACATGGCCCGGGGGGCGGGACCTGGTAGCACTTCTCTGCGTTTGACTGGTCACCCGTCTGGATTCGACTGCTCTCTCAGCCACTGGCGGAACTGGGACGAGAGAAGGTTCCGGAGGGCCAGAGCCTGAAATCTCTCGAAAGGGACTCTCGCGCTGCCTTGGGCTCGCTCTCTCCACCAACTCCCCGTGTTGGCAGGTGTAGCGCTGGATCCAGGACTGGTGGTTCTCCTCTTCATTCCTCTTTCTCTCTCTCTCTCCCTCTCTTTCGCTTCTCCTAAGGCTCTTGGGAGGCTGCAAGCACGGTGTCTAGCCGGGCTAGAGCAGAGGGCTAGTCTTTCTTTTTCCCCTTTCTGGGCTGTCGTTCCCCCCGGAGCTGGACGCCGGGTCCAAATGGGGGCTGGATGCTTGAGCCCTGGAGCTCTGGAGGTCATCTTGTCTCGTGCAACCGCCCGGCTCGAGGAGGGTCACCTAGCGCTGGTTGCCCAGCGTCCGCGGGCAGCAGCGTAACTGAGGAGGACGTTTTCCCCAGGATCTGGGGGCATCCGTCACTTCCCTGTGCCTGGCCTCGTGAGTCGCCCAGTCTCCCCTTGCCGTGGAGCAGCGGGGTAGCGAGTGGGCATGGCCCCGGGGCTGGAGAGGGGGGAGGGTGCCCAGGTGCCAGCCCAGCTGCCCGCATGATGCGCCCGTTGTTTTGCGGGGGGAAAAGCACTATGCCCAGCTGGTGGCCTGGCTGCGGGAGGATAAGCAGGAGAATGAGGTAGGGCCGAAAGGGCTGGGGGAGAGCGGGTGAGTGCCCACGGGCCCTGGGGCGGGGGGGTGGGAGGAGGGCGGCAGCGGGCTCAGGGACTCGGACCCTTCCTTCTCCCAGGTGCTGCGTCAAGAAATGAAGAAACTTGAAGAGGCACTGGAGGAGGAGGAGGCGTGGTGAGTTGGGCCCCTGGCCCCACACGGCTGTCTCTGCAGCACCGGGAGCGAGGGGGCTGCCAGTGGTGGTGCTAGGCAATGGGGTGGGGGGAATACGCAGCCCGAGGTGTGACAGGGAAGCCCAGTCCCTGCCTGGGGTGCTGAATGTTTGGAAGGGGACCGCCCGCGTGGCCCCCCTGGAGGTCTAGAACTCCTCCAAGCGAGCCCTGTTGCCTGCACCAGCATCAGAGGAAGAAGGAAGCAGAGGCGCCGGGGACTGTGCTGCCAGAGGTGGGGGAAGCATAGCGGGTAAGGGGGAGAGCCTGTGCCAGCCCCTGCCCCGGCCAGCGTGGGTCTCCCTGGGGAGAGGGGTCCACGGAGGTCCCAGCCACGCAGGGGCTATACTCCTGCGCGAGGCGGAGGCCAGGGGCACCGTGCAACTCCAGCTGTCCTGACTGCGCAGCAGTGCTTGACAAGCGTCCTCGCTCTGCCTCGACCTGTAGCAAAGGGACACGCTGGCGAGAAGACGCGGCTTGGTTTATTGGCTGCAGTGAGGGTCCCCACTGGGTCCCCTGGGGTCCGGTCCCGGGCAGTGGGTGGGATGGGCCAGACACCTGCTGCAGCCGACGGGGCTCGCAAGTCCAGGCTGCTGGGGAGCTGCTGGCCGGCTGTGGGCTTTGCAGCGGGGAAGTGCTCGGCATCGGTTTTCCCTGGGCCGGGCTGTTTGCCGGGCTTGCGGAGTATCGTGTGCCACCCTGCGCGAGGGAGCAATGAGAGACGGCTGGGGAGGCAGCCCGTGGGGCTCTCGGAACGGCCCCGTAGGCATCCCGTAGGCAAGACGGGCTTGGGATGCATCCAGCCTGCCCTGTCTCCCATCCCTCTTGTGCCCCACAGGACACTCGGCCTGCTCTTGGTCGGCGGCTTCGCTCTGGCTGCTGCGGTGCTCTACGCCTCCTGCTACGACCCCAAACTCTTCTGCCGCCTGCTGTTGCATGTGCTGCCTGGGGAGACCTACCGCAACCTGGCATATGCCCTGGGAAAGATGGTGCTCAGGGAGGGGCTGCTGCCTTTTTGGCAGCCTGCCCCTCCCCCCAATAAAACCTTTTCTACCTCACCTCCACGGGCTCAGGCGTGTTTGCTGGGGCACAGGGAGAGGGTCTTGCCCCGCGTGCCGGTCCCCGCAGCCCCTCGAGGGCAGGCCCAGCCCCGGCTGCTAGGCACTGGGTGCCGCCACTCTGCCTGTCGCAAGCCAGCTCCCCGCGTGCCAGCCTCACCTGCCCTCCCTCCCTCCCTCCGTCCCCGGAGTATTTATGGCGCTGAATAATCGGGTGGATCCACCGTCTTCTCAGGCCACGGTAGTTTTTTCACTCCGCCATTGGAGCCTGGCAACCATTGAGCAACGTGCAGGCCAACTCCTGTAAGCGTGGCTGAGGCTACTCAGGCTCCAGCAGCCGGGGCCACGTTTACAGGGAGGCCGGCAAACGTTATCACCCACAGCCCCCTAGAGCCCCCAAGCCCCTTCCTTTCCTCCCCACAGCTCCCCATGACGCCACAGCTGCCACCTGCCTTCCCACTCCGCAGCCCCCGTGGCCCCCACGCCCCTCCTTTCATGCCACAGCCCCCCAGCCCATGCCCTTCTCCCTCCCCACGGTCCCCACGACCCCGGTCTGCCCCTCTTCCCCATGCTTCCATCCCTGGTAGCCCCACAGCCGCCTGGCCCCATCCGCAGCGCTGCTGGCCCCACGGCCCCCTTGCCGGTTGCACCCCATCCCTTACGGCCCATTCGAGCAATCTCTTAGCCGGTGGCCCTGTCCCCAGTGCCCATGGCCCTGCTGACCCCACAGCCACCGGCCGGCACAGCCCCGGCTGCGCCCTGCCACCTTCTCCAGCCGCTCGCAGCTTTCGCTGCCGAGGGGAAAGGCCCTGTCGGATGGAGGCCAGAGCGACCTGGCCTGCCCACTCCTGAACGCAGCGCTGCTGCACGCAGCCGCTCAAAGGGCCAGAGCTGAAGCACGTGGGGCGCTGCCTGCCTGCCGCGTGCCCCTGCTGTCCCAAAAGCGGATTCTTTGTCCGGCGTGCAATAGGCCGAGCATCACACCCTCGGGAGAGACGCCGAGTATTTAGTTCAGGTTTGCGCAAAGCTGGGTGCTCGGTGGTTTCCCACAAATCAAGCACGCCCTCATACAAAACTGCAGCGTATTTATCAGGTGACATGATTAGTATCAACCCGCCCAAATTTACACTTAGTGGTTAGTGATTAACATTTCGACACTATTGCTTTACTGGATTGAAATGAGCCTCGCTTGCTATGGAAATTAGCACGCGTGCTCCTTTC
Organism: Platalea leucorodia; assembly: GCF_965183815.1. Taxonomy (NCBI): domain Eukaryota; kingdom Metazoa; phylum Chordata; class Aves; order Pelecaniformes; family Threskiornithidae; genus Platalea; species Platalea leucorodia. Next base: position 779,693 of record NW_028121456.1, read on the forward strand.
GGGTGGGGGGTGGGGGGGCAGCAAATCTCTTTGGTCCGGAATTGAGTCGGCGGTCGCGATCTCCCCTCGCCACATTTCCCTTTCACCCAGGTTCTGCAGTTTTATCAAACTGCACGCTTCTCTGGCCACCGGCCCGTCTTTGGCGCCAAGATGGTCCCTTTTATCGCTCCCTTTGCTCTTCTTCAAGCCTAGAGCCCTTCATTTCCCACAGTTGCTTACTTCTCCAAACGCTTTCGTATCTTTTAGCTCCCTCCCCAATTCCTTTCCCGAGGCACGAGTGGTTAGCACTTTTGCTAATTGGAAAATGGCTCTTTCTGCAAGACATCCCCCCCACCCCTTCCTCCTGGTGGCTCTAGAGAACTGCTAGCGCAAGACAACGCCATGTCTCCAACAGCCTTGGTGCTCAATGGTTGCTAAAACCACAAGGGAGAGCAGCGGTCGCTAAGACCGCAGGACCAGAGAGTACCAGGAGCGGGGGGGAGGGAGGAAGTCTTTCGAAGGCGGGATGCTCTTGCCTCCCCACACACATGGCCCGGGGGGCGGGACCTGGTAGCACTTCTCTGCGTTTGACTGGTCACCCGTCTGGATTCGACTGCTCTCTCAGCCACTGGCGGAACTGGGACGAGAGAAGGTTCCGGAGGGCCAGAGCCTGAAATCTCTCGAAAGGGACTCTCGCGCTGCCTTGGGCTCGCTCTCTCCACCAACTCCCCGTGTTGGCAGGTGTAGCGCTGGATCCAGGACTGGTGGTTCTCCTCTTCATTCCTCTTTCTCTCTCTCTCTCCCTCTCTTTCGCTTCTCCTAAGGCTCTTGGGAGGCTGCAAGCACGGTGTCTAGCCGGGCTAGAGCAGAGGGCTAGTCTTTCTTTTTCCCCTTTCTGGGCTGTCGTTCCCCCCGGAGCTGGACGCCGGGTCCAAATGGGGGCTGGATGCTTGAGCCCTGGAGCTCTGGAGGTCATCTTGTCTCGTGCAACCGCCCGGCTCGAGGAGGGTCACCTAGCGCTGGTTGCCCAGCGTCCGCGGGCAGCAGCGTAACTGAGGAGGACGTTTTCCCCAGGATCTGGGGGCATCCGTCACTTCCCTGTGCCTGGCCTCGTGAGTCGCCCAGTCTCCCCTTGCCGTGGAGCAGCGGGGTAGCGAGTGGGCATGGCCCCGGGGCTGGAGAGGGGGGAGGGTGCCCAGGTGCCAGCCCAGCTGCCCGCATGATGCGCCCGTTGTTTTGCGGGGGGAAAAGCACTATGCCCAGCTGGTGGCCTGGCTGCGGGAGGATAAGCAGGAGAATGAGGTAGGGCCGAAAGGGCTGGGGGAGAGCGGGTGAGTGCCCACGGGCCCTGGGGCGGGGGGGTGGGAGGAGGGCGGCAGCGGGCTCAGGGACTCGGACCCTTCCTTCTCCCAGGTGCTGCGTCAAGAAATGAAGAAACTTGAAGAGGCACTGGAGGAGGAGGAGGAGGCGTGGTGAGTTGGGCCCCTGGCCCCACACGGCTGTCTCTGCAGCACCGGGAGCGAGGGGGCTGCCAGTGGTGGTGCTAGGCAATGGGGTGGGGGGAATACGCAGCCCGAGGTGTGACAGGGAAGCCCAGTCCCTGCCTGGGGTGCTGAATGTTTGGAAGGGGACCGACCGCGTGGCCCCCCTGGAGGTCTAGAACTCCTCCAAGCGAGCCCTGTTGCCTGCACCAGCATCAGAGGAAGAAGGAAGCAGAGGCGCCGGGGACTGTGCTGCCAGAGGTGGGGGAAGCATAGCGGGTAAGGGGGAGAGCCTGTGCCAGCCCCTGCCCCGGCCAGCGTGGGTCTCCCTGGGGAGAGGGGTCCACGGAGGTGCCGGCCACGCAGGGGCTATACTCCTGCGTGAGGCGGAGGCCAGGGGCACCGTGCAACTCCAGCTGTCCTGACTGCGCAGCAGTGCTTGACAAGCGTCCTCGCTCTGCCTCGACCTGTAGCAAAGGGACACGCTGGCGAGAAGACGCGGCTTGGTTTATTGGCTGCAGTGAGGGTCCCCACTGGGTCCCCTGGGGTCCGGTCCCGGGCAGTGGGTGGGATGGGCCAGACACCTGCTGCAGCCGACGGGGCTCGCAAGTCCAGGCTGCTGGGGAGCTGCTGGCCGGCTGTGGGCTTTGCAGCGGGGAAGTGCTCGGCATCGGTTTTCCCTGGGCCGGGCTGTTTGCCGGGCTTGCGGAGTATCGTGTGCCACCCTGCGCGAGGGAGCAATGAGAGACGGCTGGGGAGGCAGCCCGTGGGGCTCTCGGAACGGCCCCGTAGGCATCCCGTAGGCAAGACGGGCTTGGGATGCATCCAGCCTGCCCTGTCTCCCATCCCTCTTGTGCCCCACAGGACACTCGGCCTGCTCTTGGTCGGCGGCTTCGCTCTGGCTGCTGCGGTGCTCTACGCCTCCTGCTACGACCCCAAACTCTTCTGCCGCCTGCTGTTGCATGTGCTGCCTGGGGAGACCTACCGCAACCTGGCATATGCCCTGGGAAAGATGGTGCTCAGGGAGGGGCTGCTGCCTTTTTGGCAGCCTGCCCCTCCCCCCAATAAAACCTTTTCTACCTCACCTCCACGGGCTCAGGCGTGTTTGCTGGGGCACAGGGAGAGGGTCTTGCCCCGCGTGCCGGTCCCCGCAGCCCCTCGAGGGCAGGCCCAGCCCCGGCTGCTAGGCACTGGGTGCCGCCACTCTGCCCGTCGCAAGCCAGCTCCCCGCGTGCCAGCCTCACCTGCCCTCCCTCCCTCCCTCCGTCCCCGGAGTATTTATGGCGCTGAATAATCGGGTGGATCCACCGTCTTCTCAGGCCACGGTAGTTTTTTCACTCCGCCATTGGAGCCTGGCAACCATTGAGCAACGTGCAGGCCAACTCCTGTAAGCGTGGCTGAGGCTACTCAGGCTCCAGCAGCCGGGGCCACGTTTACAGGGAGGCCGGCAAACGTTATCACCCACAGCCCCCTAGAGCCCCCAAGCCCCTTCCTTTCCTCCCCACAGCTCCCCATGACGCCACAGCTGCCACCTGCCTTCCCACTCCGCAGCCCCCGTGGCCCCCACGCCCCTCCTTTCATGCCACAGCCCCCCAGCCCATGCCCTTCTCCCTCCCCACGGTCCCCACGACCCCGGTCTCCCCCTCCTCCCCATGCTTCCATCCCTGGTAGCCCCACAGCCGCCTGGCCCCATCCGCAGCGCTGCTGGCCCCACGGACCCGTTGCCGGTTGCACCCCATCCCTTACGGCCCATTCTAGCAATCTCTTAGCCGGTGGCCCTGTCCCCAGTGCCCATGGCCCTGCTGACCCCACAGCCACCGGCCGGCACAGCCCCGGCTGCGCCCTGCCACCTTCTCCAGCCGCTCGCAGCTTTCGCTGCCGAGGGGAAAGGCCCTGTCGGATGGAGGCCGGAGCGACCTGGCCTGCCCACTCCTGAACGCAGCGCTGCTGCACGCAGCCGCTCAAAGGGCCAGAGCTGAAGCACGTGGGGCGCTGCCTGCCTGCCGCATGCCCCTGCTGTCCCAAAAGTGGATTCTTTGTCCGGCGTGCAATAGGCCGAGCATCACACCCTCGGGAGAGACGCTGAGTATTTAGTTCAGGTTTGCGCAAAGCTGGGTGCTCGGTGGTTTCCCACAAATCAAGCACGCCCTCATACAAAACGGCAGTGTATTAATCAGGTGACATGATTAGTATCAACCCGCCCAAATTTACACTTAGTGGTTAGTGATTAACATTTCGACACTATTGCTTTACTGGATTGAAATGAGCCTCGCTTGCTATGGAAATTAGCACGCGTGCTCCTTTCGGGTGGGGGGTGGGGGGGCAGCAAATCTCTTTGGTCCGGAATTGAGTCGGCGGTCGCGATCTCCCCTCGCCACATTTCCCTTTCACCCAGGTTCTGCAGTTTTATCAAACTGCACGCTTCTCTGGCCACCGGCCCGTCTTTGGCGCCAAGATGGTCCCTTTTATCGCTCCCTTTGCTCTTCTTCAAGCCTAGAGCCCTTCATTTCCCACAGTTGCTTACTTCTCCAAACGCTTTCGTATCTTTTAGCTCCCTCCCCAATTCCTTTCCCGAGGCACGAGTGGTTAGCACTTTTGCTAATTGGAAAATGGCTCTTTCTGCAAGACATCCCCCCCACCCCTTCCTCCTGGTGGCTCTAGAGAACTGCTAGCGCAAGACAACGCCATGTCTCCAACAGCCTTGGTGCTCAATGGTTGCTAAAACCACAAGGGAGAGCAGCGGTCGCTAAGACCGCAGGACCAGAGAGTACCAGGAGCGGGGGGGAGGGAGGAAGTCTTTCGAAGGCGGGACGCTCTTGCCTCCCCACACACATGGCCCGGGGGGCGGGACCTGGTAGCACTTCTCTGCGTTTGACTGGTCACCCGTCTGGATTCGACTGCTCTCTCAGCCACTGGCGGAACTGGGACGAGAGAAGGTTCCGGAGGGCCAGAGCCTGAAATCTCTCGAAAGGGACTCTCGCGCTGCCTTGGGCTCGCTCTCTCCACCAACTCCCCGTGTTGGCAGGTGTAGCGCTGGATCCGGGACTGGTGATTCTCCTCTTCATTCCTCTCTCTCTCTCTCTCTCTCCCTCTCTTTCGCTTCTCCTAAGGCTCTTGGGAGGCTGCAAGCACGGTGTCTAGCCGGGCTAGAGCAGAGGGCTAGTCTTTCTTTTTCCCCTTTCTGGGCTGTCGTTCCCCCCGGAGCTGGACGCCGGGTCCAAATGGGGGCTGGATGCTTGAGCCCTGGAGCTCTGGAGGTCATCTTGTCTCGTGCAACCGCCCGGCTCGAGGAGGGTCACCTAGCGCTGGTTGCCCAGCGTCCGCGGGCAGCAGCGTAACTGAGGAGGATGTTTTCCCCAGGATCTGGGGGCATCCGTCACTTCCCTGTGCCTGGCCTCGTGAGTCGCCCAGTCTCCCAGTGCCGTGGAGCAGCGGGGTAGCGAGTGGGCATGGCCCCGGGGCTGGAGAGGGGTGAGGGTGCCCAGGTGCCAGCCCAGCTGCCCGCATGATGCGCCCGTTGTTTTGCGGGGGGAAAAGCACTATGCCCAGCTGGTGGCCTGGCTGCGGGAGGATAAGCAGGAGAATGAGGTAGGGCCGAAAGGGCTGGGGGAGAGCGGGTGAGTGCCCACGGGCCCTGGGGCGGGGGGGTGGGAGGAGGGCGGCAGCGGGCTCAGGGACTCGGACCCTTCCTTCTCCCAGGTGCTGCGTCAAGAAATGAAGAAACTTGAAGAGGCACTGGAGGAGGAGGAGGAGGCGTGGTGAGTTGGGCCCCTGGCCCCACACGGCTGTCTCTGCAGCACCGGGAGCGAGGGGGCTGCCAGTGGTGGTGCTAGGCAATGGGGTGGGGGGAATACGCAGCCCGAGGTGTGACAGGGAAGCCCAGTCCCTGCCTGGGGTGCTGAATGTTTGGAAGGGGACCGCCCGCGTGGCCCCCCTGGAGGTCTAGAACTCCTCCAAGCGAGCCCTGTTGCCTGCACCAGCATCAGAGGAAGAAGGAAGCAGAGGCGCCGGGGACTGTGCTGCCAGAGGTGGGGGAAGCATAGCGGGTAAGGGGGAGAGCCTGTGCCAGCCCCTGCCCCGGCCAGCGTGGGTCTCCCTGGGGAGAGGGGTCCACGGAGGTGCCAGCCACGCAGGGGCTATACTCCTGTGCGAGGCGGAGGCCAGGGGCACCGTGCAACTCCAGCTGTCCTGACTGCGCAGCAGTGCTTGACAAGCGTCCTCGCTCTGCCTCGACCTGTAGCAAAGGGACACGCTGGCGAGAAGACGCGGCTTGGTTTATTGGCTGCAGTGAGGGTCCCCACTGGGTCCCCTGGGGTCCGGTCCCGGGCAGTGGGTGGGATGGGCCAGACACCTGCTGCAGCCGACGGGGCTCGCAAGTCCAGGCTGCTGGGGAGCTGCTGGCCGGCTGTGGGCTTTGCAGCGGGGAACTGCTCGGCATCGGTTTTCCCTGGGCCGGGCTGTTTGCCGGGCTTGCGGAGTATCGTGTGCCACCCTGCGCGAGGGAGCAATGAGAGACGGCTGGGGAGGCAGCCCGTGGGGCTCTCGCAACGGCCCCGTAGGCATCCCGTAGGCAAGACGGGCTTGGGATGCATCCAGCCTGCCCTGTCTCCCATCCCTCTTGTGCCCCACAGGACACTCGGCCTGCTCTTGGTCGGCGGCTTCGCTCTGGCTGCTGCGGTGCTCTACGCCTCCTGCTACGACCCCAAACTCTTCTGCCGCCTGCTGTTGCATGTGCTGCCTGGGGAGACCTACCGCAACCTGGCATATGCCCTGGGAAAGATGGTGCTCAGGGAGGGGCTGCTGCCTTTTTGGCAGCCTGCCCCTCCCCCCAATAAAACCTTTTCTACCTCACCTCCACGGGCTCAGGCGTGTTTGCTGGGGCACAGGGAGAGGGTCTTGCCCCGCGTGCCGGTCCCCGCAGCCCCTCGAGGGCAGGCCCAGCCCCGGCTGCTAGGCACTGGGTGCCGCCACTCTGCCCGTCGCAAGCCAGCTCCCCGCGTGCCAGCCTCACCTGCCCTCCCTCCCTCCCTCCGTCCCCGGAGTATTTATGGCGCTGAATAATCGGGTGGATCCACCGTCTTCTCAGGCCACGGTAGTTTTTTCACTCCGCCATTGGAGCCTGGCAACCATTGAGCAACGTGCAGGCCAACTCCTGTAAGCGTGGCTGAGGCTACTCAGGCTCCAGCAGCCGGGGCCACGTTTACAGGGAGGCCGGCAAACGTTATCACCCACAGCCCCCTAGAGCCCCCAAGCCCCTTCCTTTCCTCCCCACAGCTCCCCATGACGCCACAGCTGCCACCTGCCTTCCCACTCCGCAGCCCCCGTGGCCCCCACGCCCCTCCTTTCATGCCACAGCCCCCCAGCCCATGCCCTTCTCCCTCCCCACGGTCCCCACGACCCCGGTCTCCCCCTCCTCCCCATGCTTCCATCCCTGGTAGCCCCACAGCCGCCTGGCCCCATCCGCAGCGCTGCTGGCCCCACGGACCCGTTGCCGGTTGCACCCCATCCCTTACGGCCCATTCGAGCAATCTCTTAGCCGGTGGCCCTGTCCCCAGTGCCCATGGCCCTGCTGACCCCACAGCCACCGGCCGGCACAGCCCTGGCTGCGCCCTGCCACCTTCTCCAGCCGCTCGCAGCTTTCGCTGCCGAGGGGAAAGGCCCTGTCGGATGGAGGCCGGAGCGACCTGGCCTGCCCACTCCTGAACGCAGCGCTGCTGCACGCAGCCGCTCAAAGGGCCAGAGCTGAAGCACGTGGGACACTGCCTGCCTGCCGCGTGCCCCTGCTGTCCCAAAAGCGGATTCTTTGCCCGGCGTGCAATAGGCCGAGCATCACACCCTCGGGAGAGACGCCGAGTATTTAGTTCAGGTTTGCGCAAAGCTGGGTGCTCGGTGGTTTCCCACAAATCAAGCACGCCCTCATACAAAACTGCAGTGTATTTATCAGGTGACATGATTAGTATCAACCCGCCCAAATTTACACTTAGTGGTTAGTGATTAACATTTCGACACTATTGCTTTACTGGATTGAAACGAGCCTCGCTTGCTATGGAAATTAGCACGCGTGCTCCTTTCGGGTGGGGGGTGGGGGGGCAGCAAATCTCTTTGGTCCGGAATTGAGTCGGCGGTCGCGATCTCCCCTCGCCACATTTCCCTTTCACCCAGGTTCTGCAGTTTTATCAAACTGCACGCTTCTCTGGCCACCGGCCCGTCTTTGGCGCCAAGATGGTCCCTTTTATCGCTCCCTTTGCTCTTCTTCAAGGCTAGAGCCCTTCATTTCCCACAGTTGCTTACTTCTCCAAACGCTTTCGTATCTTTTAGCTCCCTCCCCAATTCCTTTCCCGAGGCACAAGTGGTTAGCACTTTTGCTAATTGGAAAATGGCTCTTTCTGCAAGACATCCCCCCCACCCCTTCCTCCTGGTGGCTCTAGAGAACTGCTAGCGCAAGACAACGCCATGTCTCCAACAGCCTTGGTGCTCAATGGTTGCTAAAACCACAAGGGAGAGCAGCGGTCGCTAAGACCGCAGGACCAGAGAGTACCAGGAGCGGGGGGGAGGGAGGAAGTCTTTCGAAGGCGGGACGCTCTTGCCTCCCCACACACATGGCCCGGGGGGCGGGACCTGGTAGCACTTCTCTGCGTTTGACTGGTCACCCGTCTGGATTCGACTGCTCTCTCAGCCACTGGCGGAACTGGGACGAGAGAAGGTTCCGGAGGGCCAGAGCCTGAAATCTCTCGAAAGGGACTCTCGCGCTGTCTTGGGCTCGCTCTCTCCACCAACTCCCCGTGTTGGCAGGTGTAGCGCTGGATCCAGGACTGGTGATTCTCCTCTTCATTCCTCTCTCTCTCTCTCTCCCTCTCTTTCACTTATCCTGAGGCTCTTGGGAGGCTGCAAGCACGGTGTCTAGCCGGGCTAGAGCAGAGGGCTAGTCTTTCTTTTTCCCCTTTCTGGGCTGTCGTTCCCCCCGGAGCTGGACGCCGGGTCCAAATGGGGGCTGGATGCTTGAGCCCTGGAGCTCTGGAGGTCATCTTGTCTCGTGCAACCGCCCGGCTCGAGGAGGGTCACCTAGCGCTGGTTGCCCAGCGTCCGCGGGCAGCAGCGTAACTGAGGAGGACGTTTTCCCCAGGATCTGGGGGCATCCGTCACTTCCCTGTGCCTGGCCTCGTGAGTCGCCCAGTCTCCCCTTGCCGTGGAGCAGCGGGGTAGCGAGTGGGCATGGCCCCGGGGCTGGAGAGGGGGGAGGGTGCCCAGGTGCCAGCCCAGCTGCCCGCATGATGCGCCCGTTGTTTTGCGGGGGGAAAAGCACTATGCCCAGCTGGTGGCCTGGCTGCGGGAGGATAAGCAGGAGAATGAGGTAGGGCCGAAAGGGCTGGGGGAGAGCGGGTGAGTGCCCACGGGCCCTGGGGCGGGGGGGTGGGAGGAGGGCGGCAGCGGGCTCAGGGACTCGGACCCTTCCTTCTCCCAGGTGCTGCGTCAAGAAATGAAGAAACTTGAAGAGGCACTGGAGGAGGAGGAGGCGTGGTGAGTTGGGCCCCTGGCCCCACACGGCTGTCTCTGCAGCACCGGGAGCGAGGGGGCTGCCAGTGGTGGTGCTAGGCAATGGGGTGGGGGGAATACGCAGCCCGAGGTGTGACAGGGAAGCCCAGTCCCTGCCTGGGGTGCTGAATGTTTGGAAGGGGACCGCCCGCGTGGCCCCCCTGGAGGTCTAGAACTCCTCCAAGCGAGCCCTGTTGCCTGCACCAGCATCAGAGGAAGAAGGAGGCAGAGGCGCCGGGGACTGTGCTGCCAGAGGTGGGGGAAGCATAGCGGGTAAGGGGGAGAGCCTGTGCCAGCCCCTGCCCCGGCCAGCGTGGGTCTCCCTGGGGAGAGGGGTCCACGGAGGTGCCAGCCACGCAGGGGCTATACTCCTGCGCGAGGCGGAGGCCAGGGGCACCGTGCAACTCCAGCTGTCCTGACTGCGCAGCAGTGCTTGACAAGCGTCCTCGCTCTGCCTCGACCTGTAGCAAAGGGACACGCTGGCGAGAAGACGCGGCTTGGTTTATTGGCTGCAGTGAGGGTCCCCACTGGGTCCCCTGGGGTCCGGTCCCGGGCAGTGGGTGGGATGGGCCAGACACCTGCTGCAGCCGACGGGGCTCGCAAGTCCAGGCTGCTGGGGAGCTGCTGGCCGGCTGTGGGCTTTGCAGCGGGGAAGTGCTCGGCATCGGTTTTCCCTGGGCCGGGCTGTTTGCCGGGCTTGCGGAGTATCGTGTGCCACCCTGCGCGAGGGAGCAATGAGAGACGGCTGGGGAGGCAGCCCGTGGGGCTCTCGCAACGGCCCCGTAGGCATCCCGTAGGCAAGACGGGCTTGGGATGCATCCAGCCTGCCCTGTCTCCCATCCCTCTTGTGCCCCACAGGACACTCGGCCTGCTCTTGGTCGGCGGCTTCGCTCTGGCTGCTGCGGTGCTCTACGCCTCCTGCTACGACCCCAAACTCTTCTGCCGCCTGCTGTTGCATGTGCTGCCTGGGGAGACCTACCGCAACCTGGCATATGCCCTGGGAAAGATGGTGCTCAGGGAGGGGCTGCTGCCTTTTTGGCAGCCTGCCCCTCCCCCCAATAAAACCTTTTCTACCTCACCTCCACGGGCTCAGGCGTGTTTGCTGGGGCACAGGGAGAGGGTCTTGCCCCGCGTGCCGGTCCCCGCAGCCCCTCGAGGGCAGGCCCAGCCCCGGCTGCTAGGCACTGGGTGCCGCCACTCTGCCTGTCGCAAGCCAGCTCCCCGCGTGCCAGCCTCACCTGCCCTCCCTCCCTCCCTCCGTCCCCGGAGTATTTATGGCGCTGAATAATCGGGTGGATCCACCGTCTTCTCAGGCCACGGTAGTTTTTTCACTCCGCCATTGGAGCCTGGCAACCATTGAGCAACGTGCAGGCCAACTCCTGTAAGCGTGGCTGAGGCTACTCAGGCTCCAGCAGCCGGGGCCACGTTTACAGGGAGGCCGGCAAACGTTATCACCCACAGCCCCCTAGAGCCCCCAAGCCCCTTCCTTTCCTCCCCACAGCTCCCCATGATGCCACAGCTGCCACCTGCCTTCCCACTCCGCAGCCCCCGTGGCCCCCACGCCCCTCCTTTCATGCCACAGCCCCCCAGCCCATGCCCTTCTCCCTCCCCACGGTCCCCACGACCCCGGTCTGCCCCTCTTCCCCATGCTTCCATCCCTGGTAGCCCCACAGCTGCCTGGCCCCATCCGCAGCGCTGCTGGCCCCACGGCCCCCTTGCCGGTTGCACCCCATCCCTTACGGCCCATTCGAGCAATCTCTTAGCCGGTGGCCCTGTCCCCAGTGCCCATGGCCCTGCTGACCCCACAGCCACCGGCCGGCACAGCCCCGGCTGCGCCCTGCCACCTTCTCCAGCCGCTCGCAGCTTTCGCTGCCGAGGGGAAAGGCCCTGTCGGATGGAGGCCAGAGCGACCTGGCCTGCCCACTCCTGAACGCAGCGCTGCTGCACGCAGCCGCTCAAAGGGCCAGAGCTGAAGCACGTGGGGCGCTGCCTGCCTGCCGCGTGCCCCTGCTGTCCCAAAAGCGGATTCTTTGTCCGGCGTGCAATAGGCCGAGCATCACACCCTCGGGAGAGACGCCGAGTATTTAGTTCAGGTTTGCGCAAAGCTGGGTGCTCGGTGGTTTCCCACAAATCAAGCACGCCCTCATACAAAACTGCAGCGTATTTATCAGGTGACATGATTAGTATCAACCCGCCCAAATTTACACTTAGTGGTTAGTGATTAACATTTCGACACTATTGCTTTACTGGATTGAAATGAGCCTCGCTTGCTATGGAAATTAGCACGCGTGCTCCTTTCGGGTGGGGGGTGGGGGGGCAGCAAATCTCTTTGGTCCGGAATTGAGTCGGCGGTCGCGATCTCCCCTCGCCACATTTCCCTTTCACCCAGGTTCTGCAGTTTTATCAAACTGCACGCTTCTCTGGCCACCGGCCCGTCTTTGGTGCCAAGATGGTCCCTTTTATCGCTCCCTTTGCTCTTCTTCAAGCCTAGAGCCCTTCATTTCCCACAGTTGCTTACTTCTCCAAACGCTTTCGTATCTTTTAGCTCCCTCCCCAATTCCTTTCCCGAGGCACGAGTGGTTAGCACTTTTGCTAATTGGAAAATGGCTCTTTCTGCAAGACATCCCCCCCACCCCTTCCTCCTGGTGTCTCTAGAGAACTGCTAGCGCAAGACAACGCCATGTCTCCAACAGCCTTGGTGCTCAATGGTTGCTAAAACCACAAGGGAGAGCAGCGGTCGCTAAGACCGCAGGACCAGAGAGTACCAGGAGCGGGGGGGAGGGAGGAAGTCTTTCGAAGGCGGGACGCTCTTGCCTCCCCACACACATGGCCCGGGGGGCGGGACCTGGTAGCACTTCTCTGCGTTTGACTGGTCACCCGTCTGGATTCGACTGCTCTCTCAGCCACTGGCGGAACTGGGACGAGAGAAGGTTCCGGAGGGCCAGAGCCTGAAATCTCTCGAAAGGGACTCTCGCGCTGCCTTGGGCTCGCTCTCTCCACCAACTCCCCGTGTTGGCAGGTGTAGCGCTGGATCCAGGACTGGTGGTTCTCCTCTTCATTCCTCTTTCTCTCTCTCTCTCCCTCTCTTTCGCTTCTCCTAAGGCTCTTGGGAGGCTGCAAGCACGGTGTCTAGCCGGGCTAGAGCAGAGGGCTAGTCTTTCTTTTTCCCCTTTCTGGGCTGTCGTTCCCCCCGGAGCTGGACGCCGGGTCCAAATGGGGGCTGGATGCTTGAGCCCTGGAGCTCTGGAGGTCATCTTGTCTCGTGCAACCGCCCGGCTCGAGGAGGGTCACCTAGCGCTGGTTGCCCAGCGTCCGCGGGCAGCAGCGTAACTGAGGAGGACGTTTTCCCCAGGATCTGGGGGCATCCGTCACTTCCCTGTGCCTGGCCTCGTGAGTCGCCCAGTCTCCCCTTGCCGTGGAGCAGCGGGGTAGCGAGTGGGCATGGCCCCGGGGCTGGAGAGGGGGGAGGGTGCCCAGGTGCCAGCCCAGCTGCCCGCATGATGCGCCCGTTGTTTTGCGGGGGGAAAAGCACTATGCCCAGCTGGTGGCCTGGCTGCGGGAGGATAAGCAGGAGAATGAGGTAGGGCCGAAAGGGCTGGGGGAGAGCGGGTGAGTGCCCACGGGCCCTGGGGCGGGGGGGTGGGAGGAGGGCGGCAGCGGGCTCAGGGACTCGGACCCTTCCTTCTCCCAGGTGCTGCGTCAAGAAATGAAGAAACTTGAAGAGGCACTGGAGGAGGAGGAGGCGTGGTGAGTTGGGCCCCTGGCCCCACACGGCTGTCTCTGCAGCACCGGGAGCGAGGGGGCTGCCAGTGGTGGTGCTAGGCAATGGGGTGGGGGGAATACGCAGCCCGAGGTGTGACAGGGAAGCCCAGTCCCTGCCTGGGGTGCTGAATGTTTGGAAGGGGACCGCCCGCGTGGCCCCCCTGGAGGTCTAGAACTCCTCCAAGCGAGCCCTGTTGCCTGCACCAGCATCAGAGGAAGAAGGAAGCAGAGGCGCCGGGGACTGTGCTGCCAGAGGTGGGGGAAGCATAGCGGGTAAGGGGGAGAGCCTGTGCCAGCCCCTGCCCCGGCCAGCGTGGGTCTCCCTGGGGAGAGGGGTCCACGGAGGTGCCAGCCACGCAGGGGCTATACTCCTGCGCGAGGCGGAGGCCAGGGGCACCGTGCAACTCCAGCTGTCCTGACTGCGCAGCAGTGCTTGACAAGCGTCCTCGCTCTGCCTCGACCTGTAGCAAAGGGACACGCTGGCGAGAAGACGCGGCTTGGTTTATTGGCTGCAGTGAGGGTCCCCACTGGGTCCCCTGGGGTCCGGTCCCGGGCAGTGGGTGGGATGGGCCAGACACCTGCTGCAGCCGACGGGGCTCGCAAGTCCAGGCTGCTGGGGAGCTGCTGGCCGGCTGTGGGCTTTGCAGCGGGGAAGTGCTCGGCATCGGTTTTCCCTGGGCCGGGCTGTTTGCCGGGCTTGCGGAGTATCGTGTGCCACCCTGCGCGAGGGAGCAATGAGAGACGGCTGGGGAGGCAGCCCGTGGGGCTCTCGGAACGGCCCCGTAGGCATCCCGTAGGCAAGACGGGCTTGGGATGCATCCAGCCTGCCCTGTCTCCCATCCCTCTTGTGCCCCACAGGACACTCGGCCTGCTCTTGGTCGGCGGCTTCGCTCTGGCTGCTGCGGTGCTCTACGCCTCCTGCTACGACCCCAAACTCTTCTGCCGCCTGCTGTTGCATGTGCTGCCTGGGGAGACCTACCGCAACCTGGCATATGCCCTGGGAAAGATGGTGCTCAGGGAGGGGCTGCTGCCTTTTTGGCAGCCTGCCCCTCCCCCCAATAAAACCTTTTCTACCTCACCTCCACGGGCTCAGGCGTGTTTGCTGGGGCACAGGGAGAGGGTCTTGCCCCGCGTGCCGGTCCCCGCAGCCCCTCGAGGGCAGGCCCAGCCCCGGCTGCTAGGCACTGGGTGCCGCCACTCTGCCTGTCGCAAGCCAGCTCCCCGCGTGCCAGCCTCACCTGCCCTCCCTCCCTCCCTCCGTCCCCGGAGTATTTATGGCGCTGAATAATCGGGTGGATCCACCGTCTTCTCAGGCCACGGTAGTTTTTTCACTCCGCCATTGGAGCCTGGCAACCATTGAGCAACGTGCAGGCCAACTCCTGTAAGCGTGGCTGAGGCTACTCAGGCTCCAGCAGCCGGGGCCACGTTTACAGGGAGGCCGGCAAACGTTATCACCCACAGCCCCCTAGAGCCCCCAAGCCCCTTCCTTTCCTCCCCACAGCTCCCCATGACGCCACAGCTGCCACCTGCCTTCCCACTCCGCAGCCCCCGTGGCCCCCACGCCCCTCCTTTCATGCCACAGCCCCCCAGCCCATGCCCTTCTCCCTCCCCACGGTCCCCACGACCCCGGTCTGCCCCTCTTCCCCATGCTTCCATCCCTGGTAGCCCCACAGCCGCCTGGCCCCATCCGCAGCGCTGCTGGCCCCACGGCCCCCTTGCCGGTTGCACCCCATCCCTTACGGCCCATTCGAGCAATCTCTTAGCCGGTGGCCCTGTCCCCAGTGCCCATGGCCCTGCTGACCCCACAGCCACCGGCCGGCACAGCCCCGGCTGCGCCCTGCCACCTTCTCCAGCCGCTCGCAGCTTTCGCTGCCGAGGGGAAAGGCCCTGTCGGATGGAGGCCAGAGCGACCTGGCCTGCCCACTCCTGAACGCAGCGCTGCTGCACGCAGCCGCTCAAAGGGCCAGAGCTGAAGCACGTGGGGCGCTGCCTGCCTGCCGCGTGCCCCTGCTGTCCCAAAAGCGGATTCTTTGTCCGGCGTGCAATAGGCCGAGCATCACACCCTCGGGAGAGACGCCGAGTATTTAGTTCAGGTTTGCGCAAAGCTGGGTGCTCGGTGGTTTCCCACAAATCAAGCACGCCCTCATACAAAACTGCAGCGTATTTATCAGGTGACATGATTAGTATCAACCCGCCCAAATTTACACTTAGTGGTTAGTGATTAACATTTCGACACTATTGCTTTACTGGATTGAAATGAGCCTCGCTTGCTATGGAAATTAGCACGCGTGCTCCTTTCGGGTGGGGGGTGGGGGGGCAGCAAATCTCTTTGGTCCGGAATTGAGTCGGCGGTCACGATCTCCCCTCGCCACATTTCCCTTTCACCCAGGTTCTGCAGTTTTATCAAACTGCACGCTTCTCTGGCCACCGGCCCGTCTTTGGTGCCAAGATGGTCCCTTTTATCGCTCCCTTTGCTCTTCTTCAAGCCTAGAGCCCTTCATTTCCCACAGTTGCTTACTTCTCCAAACGCTTTCGTATCTTTTAGCTCCCTCCCCAATTCCTTTCCCGAGGCACGAGTGGTTAGCACTTTTGCTAATTGGAAAATGGCTCTTTCTGCAAGACATCCCCCCCACCCCTTCCTCCTGGTGTCTCTAGAGAACTGCTAGCGCAAGACAACGCCATGTCTCCAACAGCCTTGGTGCTCAATGGTTGCTAAAACCACAAGGGAGAGCAGCGGTCGCTAAGACCGCAGGACCAGAGAGTACCAGGAGCGGGGGGGAGGGAGGAAGTCTTTCGAAGGCGGGACGCTCTTGCCTCCCCACACACATGGCCCGGGGGGCGGGACCTGGTAGCACTTCTCTGCGTTTGACTGGTCACCCGTCTGGATTCGACTGCTCTCTCAGCCACTGGCGGAACTGGGACGAGAGAAGGTTCCGGAGGGCCAGAGCCTGAAATCTCTCGAAAGGGACTCTCGCGCTGCCTTGGGCTCGCTCTCTCCACCAACTCCCCGTGTTGGCAGGTGTAGCGCTGGATCCAGGACTGGTGGTTCTCCTCTTCATTCCTCTTTCTCTCTCTCTCTCCCTCTCTTTCGCTTCTCCTAAGGCTCTTGGGAGGCTGCAAGCACGGTGTCTAGCCGGGCTAGAGCAGAGGGCTAGTCTTTCTTTTTCCCCTTTCTGGGCTGTCGTTCCCCCCGGAGCTGGACGCCGGGTCCAAATGGGGGCTGGATGCTTGAGCCCTGGAGCTCTGGAGGTCATCTTGTCTCGTGCAACCGCCCGGCTCGAGGAGGGTCACCTAGCGCTGGTTGCCCAGCGTCCGCGGGCAGCAGCGTAACTGAGGAGGACGTTTTCCCCAGGATCTGGGGGCATCCGTCACTTCCCTGTGCCTGGCCTCGTGAGTCGCCCAGTCTCCCCTTGCCGTGGAGCAGCGGGGTAGCGAGTGGGCATGGCCCCGGGGCTGGAGAGGGGGGAGGGTGCCCAGGTGCCAGCCCAGCTGCCCGCATGATGCGCCCGTTGTTTTGCAGGGGGAAAAGCACTATGCCCAGCTGGTGGCCTGGCTGCGGGAGGATAAGCAGGAGAATGAGGTAGGGCCGAAAGGGCTGGGGGAGAGCGGGTGAGTGCCCACGGGCCCTGGGGCGGGGGGGGTGGGAGGAGGGCGGCAGCGGGCCCAGGGACTCGGACCCTTCCTTCTCCCAGGTGCTGCGTCAAGAAATGAAGAAACTTGAAGAGGCACTGGAGGAGGAGGAGGAGGCATGGTGAGTTGGGCCCCTGGCCCCACACGGCCGTCTCTGCAGCACCGGGAGCGAGGGGGCTGCCAGTGGTGGTGCTAGGCAATGGGGTGGGGGGAATACGCAGCCCGAGGTGTGACAGGGAAGCCCAGTCCCTGCCTGGGGTGCTGAATGTTTGGAAGGGGACCGCCCGCGTGGCCCCCCTGGAGGTCTAGAACTCCTCCAAGCGAGCCCTGTTGCCTGCACCAGCATCAGAGGAAGAAGGAAGCAGAGGCGCCGGGGACTGTGCTGCCAGAGGTGGGGGAAGCATAGCGGGTAAGGGGGAGAGCCTGTGCCAGCCCCTGCCCCGGCCAGCGTGGGTCTCCCTGGGGAGAGGGGTCCACGGAGGTGCCAGCCACGCAGGGGCTATACTCCTGCGCGAGGCGGAGGCCAGGGGCACCGTGCAACTCCAGCTGTCCTGACTGCGCAGCAGTGCTTGACAAGCGTCCTCGCTCTGCCTCGACCTGTAGCAAAGGGACACGCTGGCGAGAAGACGCGGCTTGGTTTATTGGCTGCAGTGAGGGTCCCCACTGGGTCCCCTGGGGTCCGGTCCCGGGCAGTGGGTGGGATGGGCCAGACACCTGCTGCAGCCGACGGGGCTCGCAAGTCCAGGCTGCTGGGGAGCTGCTGGCCGGCTGTGGGCTTTGCAGCGGGGAAGTGCTCGGCATCGGTTTTCCCTGGGCCGGGCTGTTTGCCGGGCTTGCGGAGTATCGTGTGCCACCCTGCGCGAGGGAGCAATGAGAGACGGCTGGGGAGGCAGCCCGTGGGGCTCTCGCAACGGCCCCGTAGGCATCCCGTAGGCAAGACGGGCTTGGGATGCATCCAGCCTGCCCTGTCTCCCATCCCTCTTGTGCCCCACAGGACACTCGGCCTGCTCTTGGTCGGCGGCTTCGCTCTGGCTGCTGCGGTGCTCTACGCCTCCTGCTACGACCCCAAACTCTTCTGCCGCCTGCTGTTGCATGTGCTGCCTGGGGAGACCTACCGCAACCTGGCATATGCCCTGGGAAAGATGGTGCTCAGGGAGGGGCTGCTGCCTTTTTGGCAGCCTGCCCCTCCCCCCAATAAAACCTTTTCTACCTCACCTCCACGGGCTCAGGCGTGTTTGCTGGGGCACAGGGAGAGGGTCTTGCCCCGCGTGCCGGTCCCCGCAGCCCCTCGAGGGCAGGCCCAGCCCCGGCTGCTAGGCACTGGGTGCCGCCACTCTGCCTGTCGCAAGCCAGCTCCCCGCGTGCCAGCCTCACCTGCCCTCCCTCCCTCCCTCCGTCCCCGGAGTATTTATGGCGCTGAATAATCGGGTGGATCCACCGTCTTCTCAGGCCACGGTAGTTTTTTCACTCCGCCATTGGAGCCTGGCAACCATTGAGCAACGTGCAGGCCAACTCCTGTAAGCGTGGCTGAGGCTACTCAGGCTCCAGCAGCCGGGGCCACGTTTACAGGGAGGCCGGCAAACGTTATCACCCACAGCCCCCTAGAGCCCCCAAGCCCCTTCCTTTCCTCCCCACAGCTCCCCATGACGCCACAGCTGCCACCTGCCTTCCCACTCCGCAGCCCCCGTGGCCCCCACGCCCCTCCTTTCATGCCACAGCCCCCCAGCCCATGCCCTTCTCCCTCCCCACGGTCCCCACGACCCCGGTCTGCCCCTCTTCCCCATGCTTCCATCCCTGGTAGCCCCACAGCCGCCTGGCCCCATCCGCAGCGCTGCTGGCCCCACGGCCCCCTTGCCGGTTGCACCCCATCCCTTACGGCCCATTCGAGCAATCTCTTAGCCGGTGGCCCTGTCCCCAGTGCCCATGGCCCTGCTGACCCCACAGCCACCGGCCGGCACAGCCCCGGCTGCGCCCTGCCACCTTCTCCAGCCGCTCGCAGCTTTCGCTGCCGAGGGGAAAGGCCCTGTCGGATGGAGGCCGGAGCGACCTGGCCTGCCCACTCCTGAACGCAGCGCTGCTGCACGCAGCCGCTCAAAGGGCCAGAGCTGAAGCACGTGGGGCGCTGCCTGCCTGTTGCGTGCCCCTGCTGTCCCAAAAGTGGATTCTTTGCCCGGCGTGCAATAGGCCGAGCATCACACCCTCGGGAGAGACGCCGAGTATTTAGTTCAGGTTTGCGCAAAGCTGGGTGCTCGGTGGTTTCCCACAAATCAAGCACGCCCTCATACAAAACTGCAGTGTATTAATCAGGTGACATGATTAGTATCAACCCGCCCAAATTTACACTTAGTGGTTAGTGATTAACATTTCGACACTATTGCTTTACTGGATTGAAATGAGCCTCGCTTGCTATGGAAATTAGCACGCGTGCTCCTTTCGGGTGGGGGGTGGGGGGGCAGCAAATCTCTTTGGTCCGGAATTGAGTCGGCGGTCGCGATCTCCCCTCGCCACATTTCCCTTTCACCCAGGTTCTGCAGTTTTATCAAACTGCACGCTTCTCTGGCCACCGGCCCGTCTTTGGCGCCAAGATGGTCCCTTTTATCGCTCCCTTTGCTCTTCTTCAAGGCTAGAGCCCTTCATTTCCCACAGTTGCTTACTTCTCCAAACGCTTTCGTATCTTTTAGCTCCCTCCCCAATTCCTTTCCCGAGGCACAAGTGGTTAGCACTTTTGCTAATTGGAAAATGGCTCTTTCTGCAAGACATCCCCCCCACCCCTTCCTCCTGGTGGCTCTAGAGAACTGCTAGCGCAAGACAACGCCATGTCTCCAACAGCCTTGGTGCTCAATGGTTGCTAAAACCACAAGGGAGAGCAGCGGTCGCTAAGACCGCAGGACCAGAGAGTACCAGGAGCGGGGGGGAGGGAGGAAGTCTTTCGAAGGCGGGACGCTCTTGCCTCCCCACACACATGGCCCGGGGGGCGGGACCTGGTAGCACTTCTCTGCGTTTGACTGGTCACCCGTCTGGATTCGACTGCTCTCTCAGCCACTGGCGGAACTGGGACGAGAGAAGGTTCCGGAGGGCCAGAGCCTGAAATCTCTCGAAAGGGACTCTCGCGCTGCCTTGGGCTCGCTCTCTCCACCAACTCCCCGTGTTGGCAGGTGTAGCGCTGGATCCAGGACTGGTGATTCTCCTCTTCATTCCTCTCTCTCTCTCTCTCCCTCTCTTTCACTTATCCTGAGGCTCTTGGGAGGCTGCAAGCACAGTGTCTAGCCGGGCTAGAGCAGAGGGCTAGTCTTTCTTTTTCCCCTTTCTGGGCTGTCGTTCCCCCCGGAGCTGGACGCCGGGTCCAAATGGGGGCTGGATGCTTGAGCCCTGGAGCTCTGGAGGTCATCTTGTCTCGTGCAACCGCCCGGCTCGAGGAGGGTCACCTAGCGCTGGTTGCCCAGCGTCCGCGGGCAGCAGCGTAACTGAGGAGGACGTTTTCCCCAGGATCTGGGGGCATCCGTCACTTCCCTGTGCCTGGCCTCGTGAGTCGCCCAGTCTCCCCTTGCCGTGGAGCAGCGGGGTAGCGAGTGGGCATGGCCCCGGGGCTGGAGAGGGGGGAGGGTGCCCAGGTGCCAGCCCAGCTGCCCGCATGATGCGCCCGTTGTTTTGCGGGGGGAAAAGCACTATGCCCAGCTGGTGGCCTGGCTGCGGGAGGATAAGCAGGAGAATGAGGTAGGGCCGAAAGGGCTGGGGGAGAGCGGGTGAGTGCCCACGGGCCCTGGGGCGGGGGGGTGGGAGGAGGGCGGCAGCGGGCTCAGGGACTCGGACCCTTCCTTCTCCCAGGTGCTGCGTCAAGAAATGAAGAAACTTGAAGAGGCACTGGAGGAGGAGGAGGCGTGGTGAGTTGGGCCCCTGGCCCCACACGGCTGTCTCTGCAGCACCGGGAGCGAGGGGGCTGCCAGTGGTGGTGCTAGGCAATGGGGTGGGGGGAATACGCAGCCCGAGGTGTGACAGGGAAGCCCAGTCCCTGCCTGGGGTGCTGAATGTTTGGAAGGGGACCGCCCGCGTGGCCCCCCTGGAGGTCTAGAACTCCTCCAAGCGAGCCCTGTTGCCTGCACCAGCATCAGAGGAAGAAGGAGGCAGAGGCGCCGGGGACTGTGCTGCCAGAGGTGGGGGAAGCATAGCGGGTAAGGGGGAGAGCCTGTGCCAGCCCCTGCCCCGGCCAGCGTGGGTCTCCCTGGGGAGAGGGGTCCACGGAGGTGCCAGCCACGCAGGGGCTATACTCCTGCGCGAGGCGGAGGCCAGGGGCACCGTGCAACTCCAGCTGTCCTGACTGCGCAGCAGTGCTTGACAAGCGTCCTCGCTCTGCCTCGACCTGTAGCAAAGGGACACGCTGGCGAGAAGACGCGGCTTGGTTTATTGGCTGCAGTGAGGGTCCCCACTGGGTCCCCTGGGGTCCGGTCCCGGGCAGTGGGTGGGATGGGCCAGACACCTGCTGCAGCCGACGGGGCTCGCAAGTCCAGGCTGCTGGGGAGCTGCTGGCCGGCTGTGGGCTTTGCAGCGGGGAAGTGCTCGGCATCGGTTTTCCCTGGGCCGGGCTGTTTGCCGGGCTTGCGGAGTATCGTGTGCCACCCTGCGCGAGGGAGCAATGAGAGACGGCTGGGGAGGCAGCCCGTGGGGCTCTCGCAACGGCCCCGTAGGCATCCCGTAGGCAAGACGGGCTTGGGATGCATCCAGCCTGCCCTGTCTCCCATCCCTCTTGTGCCCCACAGGACACTCGGCCTGCTCTTGGTCGGCGGCTTCGCTCTGGCTGCTGCGGTGCTCTACGCCTCCTGCTACGACCCCAAACTCTTCTGCCGCCTGCTGTTGCATGTGCTGCCTGGGGAGACCTACCGCAACCTGGCATATGCCCTGGGAAAGATGGTGCTCAGGGAGGGGCTGCTGCCTTTTTGGCAGCCTGCCCCTCCCCCCAATAAAACCTTTTCTACCTCACCTCCACGGGCTCAGGCGTGTTTGCTGGGGCACAGGGAGAGGGTCTTGCCCCGCGTGCCGGTCCCCGCAGCCCCTCGAGGGCAGGCCCAGCCCCGGCTGCTAGGCACTGGGTGCCGCCACTCTGCCTGTCGCAAGCCAGCTCCCCGCGTGCCAGCCTCACCTGCCCTCCCTCCCTCCCTCCGTCCCCGGAGTATTTATGGCGCTGAATAATCGGGTGGATCCACCGTCTTCTCAGGCCACGGTAGTTTTTTCACTCCGCCATTGGAGCCTGGCAACCATTGAGCAACGTGCAGGCCAACTCCTGTAAGCGTGGCTGAGGCTACTCAGGCTCCAGCAGCCGGGGCCACGTTTACAGGGAGGCCGGCAAACGTTATCACCCACAGCCCCCTAGAGCCCCCAAGCCCCTTCCTTTCCTCCCCACAGCTCCCCATGATGCCACAGCTGCCACCTGCCTTCCCACTCCGCAGCCCCCGTGGCCCCCACGCCCCTCCTTTCATGCCACAGCCCCCCAGCCCATGCCCTTCTCCCTCCCCACGGTCCCCACGACCCCGGTCTGCCCCTCTTCCCCATGCTTCCATCCCTGGTAGCCCCACAGCTGCCTGGCCCCATCCGCAGCGCTGCTGGCCCCACGGCCCCCTTGCCGGTTGCACCCCATCCCTTACGGCCCATTCGAGCAATCTCTTAGCCGGTGGCCCTGTCCCCAGTGCCCATGGCCCTGCTGACCCCACAGCCACCGGCCGGCACAGCCCCGGCTGCGCCCTGCCACCTTCTCCAGCCGCTCGCAGCTTTCGCTGCCGAGGGGAAAGGCCCTGTCGGATGGAGGCCAGAGCGACCTGGCCTGCCCACTCCTGAACGCAGCGCTGCTGCACGCAGCCGCTCAAAGGGCCAGAGCTGAAGCACGTGGGGCGCTGCCTGCCTGCCGCGTGCCCCTGCTGTCCCAAAAGCGGATTCTTTGTCCGGCGTGCAATAGGCCGAGCATCACACCCTCGGGAGAGACGCCGAGTATTTAGTTCAGGTTTGCGCAAAGCTGGGTGCTCGGTGGTTTCCCACAAATCAAGCACGCCCTCATACAAAACTGCAGCGTATTTATCAGGTGACATGATTAGTATCAACCCGCCCAAATTTACACTTAGTGGTTAGTGATTAACATTTCGACACTATTGCTTTACTGGATTGAAATGAGCCTCGCTTGCTATGGAAATTAGCACGCGTGCTCCTTTCGGGTGGGGGGTGGGGGGGCAGCAAATCTCTTTGGTCCGGAATTGAGTCGGCGGTCGCGATCTCCCCTCGCCACATTTCCCTTTCACCCAGGTTCTGCAGTTTTATCAAACTGCACGCTTCTCTGGCCACCGGCCCGTCTTTGGTGCCAAGATGGTCCCTTTTATCGCTCCCTTTGCTCTTCTTCAAGCCTAGAGCCCTTCATTTCCCACAGTTGCTTACTTCTCCAAACGCTTTCGTATCTTTTAGCTCCCTCCCCAATTCCTTTCCCGAGGCACGAGTGGTTAGCACTTTTGCTAATTGGAAAATGGCTCTTTCTGCAAGACATCCCCCCCACCCCTTCCTCCTGGTGTCTCTAGAGAACTGCTAGCGCAAGACAACGCGATGTCTCCAACAGCCTTGGTGCTCAATGGTTGCTAAAACCACAAGGGAGAGCAGCGGTCGCTAAGACCGCAGGACCAGAGAGTACCAGGAGCGGGGGGGAGGGAGGAAGTCTTTCGAAGGCGGGACGCTCTTGCCTCCCCACACACATGGCCCGGGGGGCGGGACCTGGTAGCACTTCTCTGCGTTTGACTGGTCACCCGTCTGGATTCGACTGCTCTCTCAGCCACTGGCGGAACTGGGACGAGAGAAGGTTCCGGAGGGCCAGAGCCTGAAATCTCTCGAAAGGGACTCTCGCGCTGCCTTGGGCTCGCTCTCTCCACCAACTCCCCGTGTTGGCAGGTGTAGCGCTGGATCCAGGACTGGTGGTTCTCCTCTTCATTCCTCTTTCTCTCTCTCTCTCCCTCTCTTTCGCTTCTCCTAAGGCTCTTGGGAGGCTGCAAGCACGGTGTCTAGCCGGGCTAGAGCAGAGGGCTAGTCTTTCTTTTTCCCCTTTCTGGGCTGTCGTTCCCCCCGGAGCTGGACGCCGGGTCCAAATGGGGGCTGGATGCTTGAGCCCTGGAGCTCTGGAGGTCATCTTGTCTCGTGCAACCGCCCGGCTCGAGGAGGGTCACCTAGCGCTGGTTGCCCAGCGTCCGCGGGCAGCAGCGTAACTGAGGAGGACGTTTTCCCCAGGATCTGGGGGCATCCGTCACTTCCCTGTGCCTGGCCTCGTGAGTCGCCCAGTCTCCCCTTGCCGTGGAGCAGCGGGGTAGCGAGTGGGCATGGCCCCGGGGCTGGAGAGGGGGGAGGGTGCCCAGGTGCCAGCCCAGCTGCCCGCATGATGCGCCCGTTGTTTTGCGGGGGGAAAAGCACTATGCCCAGCTGGTGGCCTGGCTGCGGGAGGATAAGCAGGAGAATGAGGTAGGGCCGAAAGGGCTGGGGGAGAGCGGGTGAGTGCCCACGGGCCCTGGGGCGGGGGGGTGGGAGGAGGGCGGCAGCGGGCTCAGGGACTCGGACCCTTCCTTCTCCCAGGTGCTGCGTCAAGAAATGAAGAAACTTGAAGAGGCACTGGAGGAGGAGGAGGCGTGGTGAGTTGGGCCCCTGGCCCCACACGGCTGTCTCTGCAGCACCGGGAGCGAGGGGGCTGCCAGTGGTGGTGCTAGGCAATGGGGTGGGGGGAATACGCAGCCCGAGGTGTGACAGGGAAGCCCAGTCCCTGCCTGGGGTGCTGAATGTTTGGAAGGGGACCGCCCGCGTGGCCCCCCTGGAGGTCTAGAACTCCTCCAAGCGAGCCCTGTTGCCTGCACCAGCATCAGAGGAAGAAGGAGGCAGAGGCGCCGGGGACTGTGCTGCCAGAGGTGGGGGAAGCATAGCGGGTAAGGGGGAGAGCCTGTGCCAGCCCCTGCCCCGGCCAGCGTGGGTCTCCCTGGGGAGAGGGGTCCACGGAGGTGCCAGCCACGCAGGGGCTATACTCCTGCGCGAGGCGGAGGCCAGGGGCACCGTGCAACTCCAGCTGTCCTGACTGCGCAGCAGTGCTTGACAAGCGTCCTCGCTCTGCCTCGACCTGTAGCAAAGGGACACGCTGGCGAGAAGACGCGGCTTGGTTTATTGGCTGCAGTGAGGGTCCCCACTGGGTCCCCTGGGGTCCGGTCCCGGGCAGTGGGTGGGATGGGCCAGACACCTGCTGCAGCCGACGGGGCTCGCAAGTCCAGGCTGCTGGGGAGCTGCTGGCCGGCTGTGGGCTTTGCAGCGGGGAAGTGCTCGGCATCGGTTTTCCCTGGGCCGGGCTGTTTGCCGGGCTTGCGGAGTATCGTGTGCCACCCTGCGCGAGGGAGCAATGAGAGACGGCTGGGGAGGCAGCCCGTGGGGCTCTCGCAACGGCCCCGTAGGCATCCCGTAGGCAAGACGGGCTTGGGATGCATCCAGCCTGCCCTGTCTCCCATCCCTCTTGTGCCCCACAGGACACTCGGCCTGCTCTTGGTCGGCGGCTTCGCTCTGGCTGCTGCGGTGCTCTACGCCTCCTGCTACGACCCCAAACTCTTCTGCCGCCTGCTGTTGCATGTGCTGCCTGGGGAGACCTACCGCAACCTGGCATATGCCCTGGGAAAGATGGTGCTCAGGGAGGGGCTGCTGCCTTTTTGGCAGCCTGCCCCTCCCCCCAATAAAACCTTTTCTACCTCACCTCCACGGGCTCAGGCGTGTTTGCTGGGGCACAGGGAGAGGGTCTTGCCCCGCGTGCCGGTCCCCGCAGCCCCTCGAGGGCAGGCCCAGCCCCGGCTGCTAGGCACTGGGTGCCGCCACTCTGCCTGTCGCAAGCCAGCTCCCCGCGTGCCAGCCTCACCTGCCCTCCCTCCCTCCCTCCGTCCCCGGAGTATTTATGGCGCTGAATAATCGGGTGGATCCACCGTCTTCTCAGGCCACGGTAGTTTTTTCACTCCGCCATTGGAGCCTGGCAACCATTGAGCAACGTGCAGGCCAACTCCTGTAAGCGTGGCTGAGGCTACTCAGGCTCCAGCAGCCGGGGCCACGTTTACAGGGAGGCCGGCAAACGTTATCACCCACAGCCCCCTAGAGCCCCCAAGCCCCTTCCTTTCCTCCCCACAGCTCCCCATGATGCCACAGCTGCCACCTGCCTTCCCACTCCGCAGCCCCCGTGGCCCCCACGCCCCTCCTTTCATGCCACAGCCCCCCAGCCCATGCCCTTCTCCCTCCCCACGGTCCCCACGACCCCGGTCTGCCCCTCTTCCCCATGCTTCCATCCCTGGTAGCCCCACAGCTGCCTGGCCCCATCCGCAGCGCTGCTGGCCCCACGGCCCCCTTGCCGGTTGCACCCCATCCCTTACGGCCCATTCGAGCAATCTCTTAGCCGGTGGCCCTGTCCCCAGTGCCCATGGCCCTGCTGACCCCACAGCCACCGGCCGGCACAGCCCCGGCTGCGCCCTGCCACCTTCTCCAGCCGCTCGCAGCTTTCGCTGCCGAGGGGAAAGGCCCTGTCGGATGGAGGCCAGAGCGACCTGGCCTGCCCACTCCTGAACGCAGCGCTGCTGCACGCAGCCGCTCAAAGGGCCAGAGCTGAAGCACGTGGGGCGCTGCCTGCCTGCCGCGTGCCCCTGCTGTCCCAAAAGCGGATTCTTTGTCCGGCGTGCAATAGGCCGAGCATCACACCCTCGGGAGAGACGCCGAGTATTTAGTTCAGGTTTGCGCAAAGCTGGGTGCTCGGTGGTTTCCCACAAATCAAGCACGCCCTCATACAAAACTGCAGCGTATTTATCAGGTGACATGATTAGTATCAACCCGCCCAAATTTACACTTAGTGGTTAGTGATTAACATTTCGACACTATTGCTTTACTGGATTGAAATGAGCCTCGCTTGCTATGGAAATTAGCACGCGTGCTCCTTTCGGGTGGGGGGTGGGGGGGCAGCAAATCTCTTTGGTCCGGAATTGAGTCGGCGGTCGCGATCTCCCCTCGCCACATTTCCCTTTCACCCAGGTTCTGCAGTTTTATCAAACTGCACGCTTCTCTGGCCACCGGCCCGTCTTTGGTGCCAAGATGGTCCCTTTTATCGCTCCCTTTGCTCTTCTTCAAGCCTAGAGCCCTTCATTTCCCACAGTTGCTTACTTCTCCA
The DNA here is from genome assembly GCF_965183815.1 of Platalea leucorodia. Taxonomy (NCBI): domain Eukaryota; kingdom Metazoa; phylum Chordata; class Aves; order Pelecaniformes; family Threskiornithidae; genus Platalea; species Platalea leucorodia. Next base: position 806,261 of record NW_028121456.1, read on the forward strand.
AACGCTTTCGTATCTTTTAGCTCCCTCCCCAATTCCTTTCCCGAGGCACGAGTGGTTAGCACTTTTGCTAATTGGAAAATGGCTCTTTCTGCAAGACATCCCCCCCACCCCTTCCTCCTGGTGTCTCTAGAGAACTGCTAGCGCAAGACAACGCGATGTCTCCAACAGCCTTGGTGCTCAATGGTTGCTAAAACCACAAGGGAGAGCAGCGGTCGCTAAGACCGCAGGACCAGAGAGTACCAGGAGCGGGGGGGAGGGAGGAAGTCTTTCGAAGGCGGGACGCTCTTGCCTCCCCACACACATGGCCCGGGGGGCGGGACCTGGTAGCACTTCTCTGCGTTTGACTGGTCACCCGTCTGGATTCGACTGCTCTCTCAGCCACTGGCGGAACTGGGACGAGAGAAGGTTCCGGAGGGCCAGAGCCTGAAATCTCTCGAAAGGGACTCTCGCGCTGCCTTGGGCTCGCTCTCTCCACCAACTCCCCGTGTTGGCAGGTGTAGCGCTGGATCCAGGACTGGTGGTTCTCCTCTTCATTCCTCTTTCTCTCTCTCTCTCCCTCTCTTTCGCTTCTCCTAAGGCTCTTGGGAGGCTGCAAGCACGGTGTCTAGCCGGGCTAGAGCAGAGGGCTAGTCTTTCTTTTTCCCCTTTCTGGGCTGTCGTTCCCCCCGGAGCTGGACGCCGGGTCCAAATGGGGGCTGGATGCTTGAGCCCTGGAGCTCTGGAGGTCATCTTGTCTCGTGCAACCGCCCGGCTCGAGGAGGGTCACCTAGCGCTGGTTGCCCAGCGTCCGCGGGCAGCAGCGTAACTGAGGAGGACGTTTTCCCCAGGATCTGGGGGCATCCGTCACTTCCCTGTGCCTGGCCTCGTGAGTCGCCCAGTCTCCCCTTGCCGTGGAGCAGCGGGGTAGCGAGTGGGCATGGCCCCGGGGCTGGAGAGGGGGGAGGGTGCCCAGGTGCCAGCCCAGCTGCCCGCATGATGCGCCCGTTGTTTTGCGGGGGGAAAAGCACTATGCCCAGCTGGTGGCCTGGCTGCGGGAGGATAAGCAGGAGAATGAGGTAGGGCCGAAAGGGCTGGGGGAGAGCGGGTGAGTGCCCACGGGCCCTGGGGCGGGGGGGTGGGAGGAGGGCGGCAGCGGGCTCAGGGACTCGGACCCTTCCTTCTCCCAGGTGCTGCGTCAAGAAATGAAGAAACTTGAAGAGGCACTGGAGGAGGAGGAGGCGTGGTGAGTTGGGCCCCTGGCCCCACACGGCTGTCTCTGCAGCACCGGGAGCGAGGGGGCTGCCAGTGGTGGTGCTAGGCAATGGGGTGGGGGGAATACGCAGCCCGAGGTGTGACAGGGAAGCCCAGTCCCTGCCTGGGGTGCTGAATGTTTGGAAGGGGACCGCCCGCGTGGCCCCCCTGGAGGTCTAGAACTCCTCCAAGCGAGCCCTGTTGCCTGCACCAGCATCAGAGGAAGAAGGAAGCAGAGGCGCCGGGGACTGTGCTGCCAGAGGTGGGGGAAGCATAGCGGGTAAGGGGGAGAGCCTGTGCCAGCCCCTGCCCCGGCCAGCGTGGGTCTCCCTGGGGAGAGGGGTCCACGGAGGTGCCAGCCACGCAGGGGCTATACTCCTGCGCGAGGCGGAGGCCAGGGGCACCGTGCAACTCCAGCTGTCCTGACTGCGCAGCAGTGCTTGACAAGCGTCCTCGCTCTGCCTCGACCTGTAGCAAAGGGACACGCTGGCGAGAAGACGCGGCTTGGTTTATTGGCTGCAGTGAGGGTCCCCACTGGGTCCCCTGGGGTCCGGTCCCGGGCAGTGGGTGGGATGGGCCAGACACCTGCTGCAGCCGACGGGGCTCGCAAGTCCAGGCTGCTGGGGAGCTGCTGGCCGGCTGTGGGCTTTGCAGCGGGGAAGTGCTCGGCATCGGTTTTCCCTGGGCCGGGCTGTTTGCCGGGCTTGCGGAGTATCGTGTGCCACCCTGCGCGAGGGAGCAATGAGAGACGGCTGGGGAGGCAGCCCGTGGGGCTCTCGCAACGGCCCCGTAGGCATCCCGTAGGCAAGACGGGCTTGGGATGCATCCAGCCTGCCCTGTCTCCCATCCCTCTTGTGCCCCACAGGACACTCGGCCTGCTCTTGGTCGGCGGCTTCGCTCTGGCTGCTGCGGTGCTCTACGCCTCCTGCTACGACCCCAAACTCTTCTGCCGCCTGCTGTTGCATGTGCTGCCTGGGGAGACCTACCGCAACCTGGCATATGCCCTGGGAAAGATGGTGCTCAGGGAGGGGCTGCTGCCTTTTTGGCAGCCTGCCCCTCCCCCCAATAAAACCTTTTCTACCTCACCTCCACGGGCTCAGGCGTGTTTGCTGGGGCACAGGGAGAGGGTCTTGCCCCGCGTGCCGGTCCCCGCAGCCCCTCGAGGGCAGGCCCAGCCCCGGCTGCTAGGCACTGGGTGCCGCCACTCTGCCTGTCGCAAGCCAGCTCCCCGCGTGCCAGCCTCACCTGCCCTCCCTCCCTCCCTCCGTCCCCGGAGTATTTATGGCGCTGAATAATCGGGTGGATCCACCGTCTTCTCAGGCCACGGTAGTTTTTTCACTCCGCCATTGGAGCCTGGCAACCATTGAGCAACGTGCAGGCCAACTCCTGTAAGCGTGGCTGAGGCTACTCAGGCTCCAGCAGCCGGGGCCACGTTTACAGGGAGGCCGGCAAACGTTATCACCCACAGCCCCCTAGAGCCCCCAAGCCCCTTCCTTTCCTCCCCACAGCTCCCCATGACGCCACAGCTGCCACCTGCCTTCCCACTCCGCAGCCCCCGTGGCCCCCACGCCCCTCCTTTCATGCCACAGCCCCCCAGCCCATGCCCTTCTCCCTCCCCACGGTCCCCACGACCCCGGTCTGCCCCTCTTCCCCATGCTTCCATCCCTGGTAGCCCCACAGCCGCCTGGCCCCATCCGCAGCGCTGCTGGCCCCACGGCCCCCTTGCCGGTTGCACCCCATCCCTTACGGCCCATTCGAGCAATCTCTTAGCCGGTGGCCCTGTCCCCAGTGCCCATGGCCCTGCTGACCCCACAGCCACCGGCCGGCACAGCCCCGGCTGCGCCCTGCCACCTTCTCCAGCCGCTCGCAGCTTTCGCTGCCGAGGGGAAAGGCCCTGTCGGATGGAGGCCAGAGCGACCTGGCCTGCCCACTCCTGAACGCAGCGCTGCTGCACGCAGCCGCTCAAAGGGCCAGAGCTGAAGCACGTGGGGCGCTGCCTGCCTGCCGCGTGCCCCTGCTGTCCCAAAAGCGGATTCTTTGTCCGGCGTGCAATAGGCCGAGCATCACACCCTCGGGAGAGACGCCGAGTATTTAGTTCAGGTTTGCGCAAAGCTGGGTGCTCGGTGGTTTCCCACAAATCAAGCACGCCCTCATACAAAACTGCAGCGTATTTATCAGGTGACATGATTAGTATCAACCCGCCCAAATTTACACTTAGTGGTTAGTGATTAACATTTCGACACTATTGCTTTACTGGATTGAAATGAGCCTCGCTTGCTATGGAAATTAGCACGCGTGCTCCTTTCGGGTGGGGGGTGGGGGGGCAGCAAATCTCTTTGGTCCGGAATTGAGTCGGCGGTCACGATCTCCCCTCGCCACATTTCCCTTTCACCCAGGTTCTGCAGTTTTATCAAACTGCACGCTTCTCTGGCCACCGGCCCGTCTTTGGTGCCAAGATGGTCCCTTTTATCGCTCCCTTTGCTCTTCTTCAAGGCTAGAGCCCTTCATTTCCCACAGTTGCTTACTTCTCCAAACGCTTTCGTATCTTTTAGCTCCCTCCCCAATTCCTTTCCCGAGGCACGAGTGGTTAGCACTTTTGCTAATTGGAAAATGGCTCTTTCTGCAAGACATCCCCCCCACCCCTTCCTCCTGGTGTCTCTAGAGAACTGCTAGCGCAAGACAACGCCATGTCTCCAACAGCCTTGGTGCTCAATGGTTGCTAAAACCACAAGGGAGAGCAGCGGTCGCTAAGACCGCAGGACCAGAGAGTACCAGGAGCGGGGGGGAGGGAGGAAGTCTTTCGAAGGCGGGACGCTCTTGCCTCCCCACACACATGGCCCGGGGGGCGGGACCTGGTAGCACTTCTCTGCGTTTGACTGGTCACCCGTCTGGATTCGACTGCTCTCTCAGCCACTGGCGGAACTGGGACGAGAGAAGGTTCCGGAGGGCCAGAGCCTGAAATCTCTCGAAAGGGACTCTCGCGCTGCCTTGGGCTCGCTCTCTCCACCAACTCCCCGTGTTGGCAGGTGTAGCGCTGGATCCAGGACTGGTGGTTCTCCTCTTCATTCCTCTTTCTCTCTCTCTCTCCCTCTCTTTCGCTTCTCCTAAGGCTCTTGGGAGGCTGCAAGCACGGTGTCTAGCCGGGCTAGAGCAGAGGGCTAGTCTTTCTTTTTCCCCTTTCTGGGCTGTCGTTCCCCCCGGAGCTGGACGCCGGGTCCAAATGGGGGCTGGATGCTTGAGCCCTGGAGCTCTGGAGGTCATCTTGTCTCGTGCAACCGCCCGGCTCGAGGAGGGTCACCTAGCGCTGGTTGCCCAGCGTCCGCGGGCAGCAGCGTAACTGAGGAGGACGTTTTCCCCAGGATCTGGGGGCATCCGTCACTTCCCTGTGCCTGGCCTCGTGAGTCGCCCAGTCTCCCCTTGCCGTGGAGCAGCGGGGTAGCGAGTGGGCATGGCCCCGGGGCTGGAGAGGGGGGAGGGTGCCCAGGTGCCAGCCCAGCTGCCCGCATGATGCGCCCGTTGTTTTGCAGGGGGAAAAGCACTATGCCCAGCTGGTGGCCTGGCTGCGGGAGGATAAGCAGGAGAATGAGGTAGGGCCGAAAGGGCTGGGGGAGAGCGGGTGAGTGCCCACGGGCCCTGGGGCGGGGGGGTGGGAGGAGGGCGGCAGCGGGCCCAGGGACTCGGACCCTTCCTTCTCCCAGGTGCTGTGTCAAGAAATGAAGAAACTTGAAGAGGCACTGGAGGAGGAGGAGGAGGCATGGTGAGTTGGGCCCCTGGCCCCACACGGCCGTCTCTGCAGCACCGGGAGCGAGGGGGCTGCCAGTGGTGGTGCTAGGCAATGGGGTGGGGGGAATACGCAGCCCGAGGTGTGACAGGGAAGCCCAGTCCCTGCCTGGGGTGCTGAATGTTTGGAAGGGGACCGCCCGCGTGGCCCCCCTGGAGGTCTAGAACTCCTCCAAGCGAGCCCTGTTGCCTGCACCAGCATCAGAGGAAGAAGGAAGCAGAGGCGCCGGGGACTGTGCTGCCAGAGGTGGGGGAAGCATAGCGGGTAAGGGGGAGAGCCTGTGCCAGCCCCTGCCCCGGCCAGCGTGGGTCTCCCTGGGGAGAGGGGTCCACGGAGGTGCCAGCCACGCAGGGGCTATACTCCTGCGCAAGGCGGAGGCCAGGGGCACCGTGCAACTCCAGCTGTCCTGACTGCGCAGCAGTGCTTGACAAGCGTCCTCGCTCTGCCTCGACCTGTAGCAAAGGGACACGCTGGCGAGAAGACGCGGCTTGGTTTATTGGCTGCAGTGAGGGTCCCCACTGGGTCCCCTGGGGTCCGGTCCCGGGCAGTGGGTGGGATGGGCCAGACACCTGCTGCAGCCGACGGGGCTCGCAAGTCCAGGCTGCTGGGGAGCTGCTGGCCGGCTGTGGGCTTTGCAGCGGGGAAGTGCTCGGCATCGGTTTTCCCTGGGCCGGGCTGTTTGCCGGGCTTGCGGAGTATCGTGTGCCACCCTGCGCGAGGGAGCAATGAGAGACGGCTGGGGAGGCAGCCCGTGGGGCTCTCGGAACGGCCCCGTAGGCATCCCGTAGGCAAGACGGGCTTGGGATGCATCCAGCCTGCCCTGTCTCCCATCCCTCTTGTGCCCCACAGGACACTCGGCCTGCTCTTGGTCGGCGGCTTCGCTCTGGCTGCTGCGGTGCTCTACGCCTCCTGCTACGACCCCAAACTCTTCTGCCGCCTGCTGTTGCATGTGCTGCCTGGGGAGACCTACCGCAACCTGGCATATGCCCTGGGAAAGATGGTGCTCAGGGAGGGGCTGCTGCCTTTTTGGCAGCCTGCCCCTCCCCCCAATAAAACCTTTTCTACCTCACCTCCACGGGCTCAGGCGTGTTTGCTGGGGCACAGGGAGAGGGTCTTGCCCCGCGTGCCGGTCCCCGCAGTCCCTCGAGGGCAGGCCCAGCCCCGGCTGCTAGGCACTGGGTGCCGCCACTCTGCCTGTCGCAAGCCAGCTCCCCGCGTGCCAGCCTCACCTGCCCTCCCTCCCTCCCTCCGTCCCCGGAGTATTTATGGCGCTGAATAATCGGGTGGATCCACCGTCTTCTCAGGCCACGGTAGTTTTTTCACTCCGCCATTGGAGCCTGGCAACCATTGAGCAACGTGCAGGCCAACTCCTGTAAGCGTGGCTGAGGCTACTCAGGCTCCAGCAGCCGGGGCCACGTTTACAGGGAGGCCGGCAAACGTTATCACCCACAGCCCCCTAGAGCCCCCAAGCCCCTTCCTTTCCTCCCCACAGCTCCCCATGACGCCACAGCTGCCACCTGCCTTCCCACTCCGCAGCCCCCGTGGCCCCCACGCCCCTCCTTTCATGCCACAGCCCCCCAGCCCATGCCCTTCTCCCTCCCCACGGTCCCCACGACCCCGGTCTGCCCCTCTTCCCCATGCTTCCATCCCTGGTAGCCCCACAGCCGCCTGGCCCCATCCGCAGCGCTGCTGGCCCCACGGCCCCCTTGCCGGTTGCACCCCATCCCTTACGGCCCATTCGAGCAATCTCTTAGCCGGTGGCCCTGTCCCCAGTGCCCATGGCCCTGCTGACCCCACAGCCACCGGCCGGCACAGCCCCGGCTGCGCCCTGCCACCTTCTCCAGCCGCTCGCAGCTTTCGCTGCCGAGGGGAAAGGCCCTGTCGGATGGAGGCCGGAGCGACCTGGCCTGCCCACTCCTGAACGCAGCGCTGCTGCACGCAGCCGCTCAAAGGGCCAGAGCTGAAGCACGTGGGGCGCTGCCTGCCTGCCGCGTGCCCCTGCTGTCCCAAAAGCGGATTCTTTGTCCGGCGTGCAATAGGCCGAGCATCACACCCTCGGGAGAGACGCCGAGTATTTAGTTCAGGTTTGCGCAAAGCTGGGTGCTCGGTGGTTTCCCACAAATCAAGCACGCCCTCATACAAAACTGCAGCGTATTTATCAGGTGACATGATTAGTATCAACCCGCCCAAATTTACACTTAGTGGTTAGTGATTAACATTTCGACACTATTGCTTTACTGGATTGAAATGAGCCTCGCTTGCTATGGAAATTAGCACGCGTGCTCCTTTCGGGTGGGGGGTGGGGGGGCAGCAAATCTCTTTGGTCCGGAATTGAGTCGGCGGTCGCGATCTCCCCTCGCCACATTTCCCTTTCACCCAGGTTCTGCAGTTTTATCAAACTGCATGCTTCTCTGGCCACCGGCCCGTCTTTGGCGCCAAGATGGTCCCTTTTATCGCTCCCTTTGCTCTTCTTCAAGGCTAGAGCCCTTCATTTCCCACAGTTGCTTACTTCTCCAAACGCTTTCGTATCTTTTAGCTCCCTCCCCAATTCCTTTCCTGAGGCACAAGTGGTTAGCACTTTTGCTAATTGGAAAATGGCTCTTTCTGCAAGACATCCCCCCCACCCCTTCCTCCTGGTGGCTCTAGAGAACTGCTAGCGCAAGACAACGCCATGTCTCCAACAGCCTTGGTGCTCAATGGTTGCTAAAACCACAAGGGAGAGCAGCGGTCGCTAAGACCGCAGGACCAGAGAGTACCAGGAGCGGGGGGGAGGGAGGAAGTCTTTCGAAGGCGGGACGCTCTTGCCTCCCCACACACATGGCCCGGGGGGCGGGACCTGGTAGCACTTCTCTGCGTTTGACTGGTCACCCGTCTGGATTCGACTGCTCTCTCAGCCACTGGCGGAACTGGGACGAGAGAAGGTTCCGGAGGGCCAGAGCCTGAAATCTCTCGAAAGGGACTCTCGCGCTGCCTTGGGCTCGCTCTCTCCACCAACTCCCCGTGTTGGCAGGTGTAGCGCTGGATCCAGGACTGGTGGTTCTCCTCTTCATTCCTCTTTCTCTCTCTCTCTCCCTCTCTTTCGCTTCTCCTAAGGCTCTTGGGAGGCTGCAAGCACGGTGTCTAGCCGGGCTAGAGCAGAGGGCTAGTCTTTCTTTTTCCCCTTTCTGGGCTGTCGTTCCCCCCGGAGCTGGACGCCGGGTCCAAATGGGGGCTGGATGCTTGAGCCCTGGAGCTCTGGAGGTCATCTTGTCTCGTGCAACCGCCCGGCTCGAGGAGGGTCACCTAGCGCTGGTTGCCCAGCGTCCGCGGGCAGCAGCGTAACTGAGGAGGACGTTTTCCCCAGGATCTGGGGGCATCCGTCACTTCCCTGTGCCTGGCCTCGTGAGTCGCCCAGTCTCCCCTTGCCGTGGAGCAGCGGGGTAGCGAGTGGGCATGGCCCCGGGGCTGGAGAGGGGGGAGGGTGCCCAGGTGCCAGCCCAGCTGCCCGCATGATGCGCCCGTTGTTTTGCAGGGGGAAAAGCACTATGCCCAGCTGGTGGCCTGGCTGCGGGAGGATAAGCAGGAGAATGAGGTAGGGCCGAAAGGGCTGGGGGAGAGCGGGTGAGTGCCCACGGGCCCTGGGGCGGGGGGGTGGGAGGAGGGCGGCAGCGGGCCCAGGGACTCGGACCCTTCCTTCTCCCAGGTGCTGCGTCAAGAAATGAAGAAACTTGAAGAGGCACTGGAGGAGGAGGAGGAGGCATGGTGAGTTGGGCCCCTGGCCCCACACGGCCGTCTCTGCAGCACCGGGAGCGAGGGGGCTGCCAGTGGTGGTGCTAGGCAATGGGGTGGGGGGAATACGCAGCCCGAGGTGTGACAGGGAAGCCCAGTCCCTGCCTGGGGTGCTGAATGTTTGGAAGGGGACCGACCGCGTGGCCCCCCTGGAGGTCTAGAACTCCTCCAAGCACGCCCTGTTGCCTGCACCAGCATCAGAGGAAGAAGGAAGCAGAGGCGCCGGGGACTGTGCTGCCAGAGGTGGGGGAAGCATAGCGGGTAAGGGGGAGAGCCTGTGTCAGCCCCTGCCCCGGCCAGCGTGGGTCTCCCTGGGGAGAGGGGTCCACGGAGGTGCCAGCCACGCAGGGGCTATACTCCTGCGCGAGGCGGAGGCCAGGGGCACCGTGCAACTCCAGCTGTCCTGACTGCGCAGCAGTGCTTGACAAGCGTCCTCGCTCTGCCTCGACCTGTAGCAAAGGGACACGCTGGCGAGAAGACGCGGCTTGGTTTATTGGCTGCAGTGAGGGTCCCCACTGGGTCCCCTGGGGTCCGGTCCCGGGCAGTGGGTGGGATGGGCCAGACACCTGCTGCAGCCGACGGGGCTCGCAAGTCCAGGCTGCTGGGGAGCTGCTGGCCGGCTGTGGGCTTTGCAGCGGGGAAGTGCTCGGCATCGGTTTTCCCTGGGCCGGGCTGTTTGCCGGGCTTGCGGAGTATCGTGTGCCACCCTGCGCGAGGGAGCAATGAGAGACGGCTGGGGAGGCAGCCCGTGGGGCTCTCGCAACGGCCCCGTAGGCATCCCGTAGGCAAGACGGGCTTGGGATGCATCCAGCCTGCCCTGTCTCCCATCCCTCTTGTGCCCCACAGGACACTCGGCCTGCTCTTGGTCGGCGGCTTCGCTCTGGCTGCTGCGGTGCTCTACGCCTCCTGCTACGACCCCAAACTCTTCTGCCGCCTGCTGTTGCATGTGCTGCCTGGGGAGACCTACCGCAACCTGGCATATGCCCTGGGAAAGATGGTGCTCAGGGAGGGGCTGCTGCCTTTTTGGCAGCCTGCCCCTCCCCCCAATAAAACCTTTTCTACCTCACCTCCACGGGCTCAGGCGTGTTTGCTGGGGCACAGGGAGAGGGTCTTGCCCCACGTGCCGGTCCCCGCAGCCCCTCGAGGGCAGGCCCAGCCCCGGCTGCTAGGCACTGGGTGCCGCCACTCTGCCCGTCGCAAGCCAGCTCCCCGCGTGCCAGCCTCACCTGCCCTCCCTCCCTCCCTCCGTCCCCGGAGTATTTATGGCGCTGAATAATCGGGTGGATCCACCGTCTTCTCAGGCCACGGTAGTTTTTTCACTCCGCCATTGGAGCCTGGCAACCATTGAGCAACGTGCAGGCCAACTCCTGTAAGCGTGGCTGAGGCTACTCAGGCTCCAGCAGCCGGGGCCACGTTTACAGGGAGGCCGGCAAACGTTATCACCCACAGCCCCCTAGAGCCCCCAAGCCCCTTCCTTTCCTCCCCACAGCTCCCCATGACGCCACAGCTGCCACCTGCCTTCCCACTCCGCAGCCCCCGTGGCCCCCACGCCCCTCCTTTCATGCCACAGCCCCCCAGCCCATGCCCTTCTCCCTCCCCACGGTCCCCACGACCCCGGTCTCCCCCTCCTCCCCATGCTCCCATCCCTGGTAGCCCCACAGCCGCCTGGCCCCATCCGCAGCGCTGCTGGCCCCACGGCCCCCTTGCCGGTTGCACCCCATCCCTTACGGCCCATTCTAGCAATCTCTTAGCCGGTGGCCCTGTCCCCAGTGCCCATGGCCCTGCTGACCCCACAGCCACCGGCCGGCACAGCCCCGGCTGCGCCCTGCCACCTTCTCCAGCCGCTCGCAGCTTTCGCTGCCGAGGGGAAAGGCCCTGTCGGATGGAGGCCGGAGCGACCTGGCCTGCCCACTCCTGAACGCAGCGCTGCTGCACGCAGCCGCTCAAAGGGCCAGAGCTGAAGCACGTGGGGCGCTGCCTGCCTGCCGCGTGCCCCTGCTGTCCCAAAAGCGGATTCTTTGCCCGGCGTGCAATAGGCCGAGCATCACACCCTCGGGAGAGACGCTGAGTATTTAGTTCAGGTTTGCGCAAAGCTGGGTGCTCGGTGGTTTCCCACAAATCAAGCACGCCCTCATACAAAACTGCAGTGTATTTATCAGGTGACGTGATTAGTATCAACCCGCCCAAATTTACACTTAGTGGTTAGTGATTAACATTTCGACACTATTGCTTTACTGGATTGAAATGAGCCTCGCTTGCTATGGAAATTAGCACGCGTGCTCCTTTCGGGTGGGGGGTGGGGGGGCAGCAAATCTCTTTGGTCCGGAATTGAGTCGGCGGTCGCGATCTCCCCTCGCCACATTTCCCTTTCACCCAGGTTCTGCAGTTTTATCAAACTGCACGCTTCTCTGGCCACCAGCCCGTCTTTGGCGCCAAGATGGTCCCTTTTATCGCTCCCTTTGCTCTTCTTCAAGCCTAGAGCCCTTCATTTCCCACAGTTGCTTACTTCTCCAAACGCTTTCGTATCTTTTAGCTCCCTCCCCAATTCCTTTCCCGAGGCACGAGTGGTTAGCACTTTTGCTAATTGGAAAATGGCTCTTTCTGCAAGACATCCCCCCCACCCCTTCCTCCTGGTGTCTCTAGAGAACTGCTAGCGCAAGACAACGCCATGTCTCCAACAGCCTTGGTGCTCAATGGTTGCTAAAACCACAAGGGAGAGCAGCGGTCGCTAAGACCGCAGGACCAGAGAGTACCAGGAGCGGGGGGGAGGGAGGAAGTCTTTCGAAGGCGGGATGCTCTTGCCTCCCCACACACATGGCCCGGGGGGCGGGACCTGGTAGCACTTCTCTGCGTTTGACTGGTCACCCGTCTGGATTCGACTGCTCTCTCAGCCACTGGCGGAACTGGGACGAGAGAAGGTTCCGGAGGGCCAGAGCCTGAAATCTCTCGAAAGGGACTCTCGCGCTGCCTTGGGCTCGCTCTCTCCACCAACTCCCCGTGTTGGCAGGTGTAGCGCTGGATCCAGGACTGGTGGTTCTCCTCTTTATTCCTCTTTCTCTCTCTCTCTCCCTCTCTTTCGCTTCTCCTAAGGCTCTTGGGAGGCTGCAAGCACGGTGTCTAGCCGGGCTAGAGCAGAGGGCTAGTCTTTCTTTTTCCCCTTTCTGGGCTGTCGTTCCCCCCGGAGCTGGACGCCGGGTCCAAATGGGGGCTGGATGCTTGAGCCCTGGAGCTCTGGAGGTCATCTTGTCTCGTGCAACCGCCCGGCTCGAGGAGGGTCACCTAGCGCTGGTTGCCCAGCGTCCGCGGGCAGCAGCGTAACTGAGGAGGACGTTTTCCCCAGGATCTGGGGGCATCCGTCACTTCCCTGTGCCTGGCCTCGTGAGTCGCCCAGTCTCCCCTTGCCGTGGAGCAGCGGGGTAGCGAGTGGGCATGGCCCCGGGGCTGGAGAGGGGGGAGGGTGCCCAGGTGCCAGCCCAGCTGCCCGCATGATGCGCCCGTTGTTTTGCAGGGGGAAAAGCACTATGCCCAGCTGGTGGCCTGGCTGCGGGAGGATAAGCAGGAGAATGAGGTAGGGCCGAAAGGGCTGGGGGAGAGCGGGTGAGTGCCCACGGGCCCTGGGGCGGGGGGGTGGGAGGAGGGCGGCAGCGGGCCCAGGGACTCGGACCCTTCCTTCTCCCAGGTGCTGCGTCAAGAAATGAAGAAACTTGAAGAGGCACTGGAGGAGGAGGAGGAGGCATGGTGAGTTGGGCCCCTGGCCCCACACGGCCGTCTCTGCAGCACCGGGAGCGAGGGGGCTGCCAGTGCTGGTGCTAGGCAATGGGGTGGGGGGAATACGCAGCCCGAGGTGTGACAGGGAAGCCCAGTCCCTGCCTGGGGTGCTGAATGTTTGGAAGGGGACCGACCGCGTGGCCCCCCTGGAGGTCTAGAACTCCTCCAAGCACGCCCTGTTGCCTGCACCAGCATCAGAGGAAGAAGGAAGCAGAGGCGCCGGGGACTGTGCTGCCAGAGGTGGGGGAAGCATAGCGGGTAAGGGGGAGAGCCTGTGTCAGCCCCTGCCCCGGCCAGCGTGGGTCTCCCTGGGGAGAGGGGTCCACGGAGGTGCCAGCCACGCAGGGGCTATACTCCTGCGCGAGGCGGAGGCCAGGGGCACCGTGCAACTCCAGCTGTCCTGACTGCGCAGCAGTGCTTGACAAGCGTCCTCGCTCTGCCTCGACCTGTAGCAAAGGGACACGCTGGCGAGAAGACGCGGCTTGGTTTATTGGCTGCAGTGAGGGTCCCCACTGGGTCCCCTGGGGTCCGGTCCCGGGCAGTGGGTGGGATGGGCCAGACACCTGCTGCAGCCGACGGGGCTCGCAAGTCCAGGCTGCTGGGGAGCTGCTGGCCGGCTGTGGGCTTTGCAGCGGGGAAGTGCTCGGCATCGGTTTTCCCTGGGCCGGGCTGTTTGCCGGGCTTGCGGAGTATCGTGTGCCACCCTGCGCGAGGGAGCAATGAGAGACGGCTGGGGAGGCAGCCCGTGGGGCTCTCGGAACGGCCCCGTAGGCATCCCGTAGGCAAGACGGGCTTGGGATGCATCCAGCCTGCCCTGTCTCCCATCCCTCTTGTGCCCCACAGGACACTCGGCCTGCTCTTGGTCGGCGGCTTCGCTCTGGCTGCTGCGGTGCTCTACGCCTCCTGCTACGACCCCAAACTCTTCTGCCGCCTGCTGTTGCATGTGCTGCCTGGGGAGACCTACCGCAACCTGGCATATGCCCTGGGAAAGATGGTGCTCAGGGAGGGGCTGCTGCCTTTTTGGCAGCCTGCCCCTCCCCCCAATAAAACCTTTTCTACCTCACCTCCACGGGCTCAGGCGTGTTTGCTGGGGCACAGGGAGAGGGTCTTGCCCCGCGTGCCGGTCCCCGCAGCCCCTCGAGGGCAGGCCCAGCCCCGGCTGCTAGGCACTGGGTGCCGCCACTCTGCCCGTCGCAAGCCAGCTCCCCGCGTGCCAGCCTCACCTGCCCTCCCTCCCTCCCTCCGTCCCCGGAGTATTTATGGCGCTGAATAATCGGGTGGATCCACCGTCTTCTCAGGCCACGGTAGTTTTTTCACTCCGCCATTGGAGCCTGGCAACCATTGAGCAACGTGCAGGCCAACTCCTGTAAGCGTGGCTGAGGCTACTCAGGCTCCAGCAGCCGGGGCCACGTTTACAGGGAGGCCGGCAAACGTTATCACCCACAGCCCCCTAGAGCCCCCAAGCCCCTTCCTTTCCTCCCCACAGCTCCCCATGACGCCACAGCTGCCACCTGCCTTCCCACTCCGCAGCCCCCGTGGCCCCCACGCCCCTCCTTTCATGCCACAGCCCCCCAGCCCATGCCCTTCTCCCTCCCCACGGTCCCCACGACCCCGGTCTCCCCCTCCTCCCCATGCTCCCATCCCTGGTAGCCCCACAGCCGCCTGGCCCCATCCGCAGCGCTGCTGGCCCCACGGCCCCCTTGCCGGTTGCACCCCATCCCTTACGGCCCATTCGAGCAATCTCTTAGCCGGTGGCCCTGTCCCCAGTGCCCATGGCCCTGCTGACCCCACAGCCACCGGCCGGCACAGCCCCGGCTGCGCCCTGCCACCTTCTCCAGCCGCTCGCAGCTTTCGCTGCCGAGGGGAAAGGCCCTGTCGGATGGAGGCCGGAGCGACCTGGCCTGCCCACTCCTGAACGCAGCGCTGCTGCACGCAGCCGCTCAAAGGGCCAGAGCTGAAGCACGTGGGGCGCTGCCTGCCTGCCGCGTGCCCCTGCTGTCCCAAAAGCGGATTCTTTGCCCGGCGTGCAATAGGCCGAGCATCACACCCTCGGGAGAGACGCTGAGTATTTAGTTCAGGTTTGCGCAAAGCTGGGTGCTCGGTGGTTTCCCACAAATCAAGCACGCCCTCATACAAAACTGCAGTGTATTTATCAGGTGACGTGATTAGTATCAACCCGCCCAAATTTACACTTAGTGGTTAGTGATTAACATTTCGACACTATTGCTTTACTGGATTGAAATGAGCCTCGCTTGCTATGGAAATTAGCACGCGTGCTCCTTTCGGGTGGGGGGTGGGGGGGCAGCAAATCTCTTTGGTCCGGAATTGAGTCGGCGGTCGCGATCTCCCCTCGCCACATTTCCCTTTCACCCAGGTTCTGCAGTTTTATCAAACTGCACGCTTCTCTGGCCACCGGCCCGTCTTTGGCGCCAAGATGGTCCCTTTTATCGCTCCCTTTGCTCTTCTTCAAGCCTAGAGCCCTTCATTTCCCACAGTTGCTTACTTCTCCAAACGCTTTCGTATCTTTTAGCTCCCTCCCCAATTCCTTTCCCGAGGCACGAGTGGTTAGCACTTTTGCTAATTGGAAAATGGCTCTTTCTGCAAGACATCCCCCCCACCCCTTCCTCCTGGTGGCTCTAGAGAACTGCTAGCGCAAGACAACGCCATGTCTCCAACAGCCTCGGTGCTCAATGGTTGCTAAAACCACAAGGGAGAGCAGCGGTCGCTAAGACCGCAGGACCAGAGAGTACCAGGAGCGGGGGGGAGGGAGGAAGTCTTTCGAAGGCGGGACGCTCTTGCCTCCCCACACACATGGCCCGGGGGGCGGGACCTGGTAGCACTTCTCTGCGTTTGACTGGTCACCCGTCTGGATTCGACTGCTCTCTCAGCCACTGGCGGAACTGGGACGAGAGAAGGTTCCGGAGGGCCAGAGCCTGAAATCTCTCGAAAGGGACTCTCGCGCTGCCTTGGGCTCGCTCTCTCCACCAACTCCCCGTGTTGGCAGGTGTAGCGCTGGATCCAGGACTGGTGGTTCTCCTCTTCATTCCTCTTTCTCTCTCTCTCTCCCTCTCTTTCGCTTCTCCTAAGGCTCTTGGGAGGCTGCAAGCACGGTGTCTAGCCGGGCTAGAGCAGAGGGCTAGTCTTTCTTTTTCCCCTTTCTGGGCTGTCGTTCCCCCCGGAGCTGGACGCCGGGTCCAAATGGGGGCTGGATGCTTGAGCCCTGGAGCTCTGGAGGTCATCTTGTCTCGTGCAACCGCCCGGCTCGAGGAGGGTCACCTAGCGCTGGTTGCCCAGCGTCCGCGGGCAGCAGCGTAACTGAGGAGGACGTTTTCCCCAGGATCTGGGGGCATCCGTCACTTCCCTGTGCCTGGCCTCGTGAGTCGCCCAGTCTCCCCTTGCCGTGGAGCAGCGGGGTAGCGAGTGGGCATGGCCCCGGGGCTGGAGAGGGGGGAGGGTGCCCAGGTGCCAGCCCAGCTGCCCGCATGATGCGCCCGTTGTTTTGCAGGGGGAAAAGCACTATGCCCAGCTGGTGGCCTGGCTGCGGGAGGATAAGCAGGAGAATGAGGTAGGGCCGAAAGGGCTGGGGGAGAGCGGGTGAGTGCCCACGGGCCCTGGGGCGGGGGGGTGGGAGGAGGGCGGCAGCGGGCCCAGGGACTCGGACCCTTCCTTCTCCCAGGTGCTGCGTCAAGAAATGAAGAAACTTGAAGAGGCACTGGAGGAGGAGGAGGAGGCATGGTGAGTTGGGCCCCTGGCCCCACACGGCTGTCTCTGCAGCACCGGGAGCGAGGGGGCTGCCAGTGGTGGTGCTAGGCAATGGGGTGGGGGGAATACGCAGCCCGAGGTGTGACAGGGAAGCCCAGTCCCTGCCTGGGGTGCTGAATGTTTGGAAGGGGACCGCCCGCGTGGCCCCCCTGGAGGTCTAGAACTCCTCCAAGCGAGCCCTGTTGCCTGCACCAGCATCAGAGGAAGAAGGAGGCAGAGGCGCCGGGGACTGTGCTGCCAGAGGTGGGGGAAGCATAGCGGGTAAGGGGGAGAGCCTGTGCCAGCCCCTGCCCCGGCCAGCGTGGGTCTCCCTGGGGAGAGGGGTCCACGGAGGTGCCAGCCACGCAGGGGCTATACTCCTGCGCGAGGCGGAGGCCAGGGGCACCGTGCAACTCCAGCTGTCCTGACTGCGCAGCAGTGCTTGACAAGCGTCCTCGCTCTGCCTCGACCTGTAGCAAAGGGACACGCTGGCGAGAAGACGCGGCTTGGTTTATTGGCTGCAGTGAGGGTCCCCACTGGGTCCCCTGGGGTCCGGTCCCGGGCAGTGGGTGGGATGGGCCAGACACCTGCTGCAGCCGACGGGGCTCGCAAGTCCAGGCTGCTGGGGAGCTGCTGGCCGGCTGTGGGCTTTGCAGCGGGGAAGTGCTCGGCATCGGTTTTCCCTGGGCCGGGCTGTTTGCCGGGCTTGCGGAGTATCGTGTCCCACCCTGCGCGAGGGAGCAATGAGAGACGGCTGGGGAGGCAGCCCGTGGGGCTCTCGCAACGGCCCCGTAGGCATCCCGTAGGCAAGACGGGCTTGGGATGCATCCAGCCTGCCCTGTCTCCCATCCCTCTTGTGCCCCACAGGACACTCGGCCTGCTCTTGGTCGGCGGCTTCGCTCTGGCTGCTGCGGTGCTCTACGCCTCCTGCTACGACCCCAAACTCTTCTGCCGCCTGCTGTTGCATGTGCTGCCTGGGGAGACCTACCGCAACCTGGCATATGCCCTGGGAAAGATGGTGCTCAGGGAGGGGCTGCTGCCTTTTTGGCAGCCTGCCCCTCCCCCCAATAAAACCTTTTCTACCTCACCTCCACGGGCTCAGGCGTGTTTGCTGGGGCACAGGGAGAGGGTCTTGCCCCGCGTGCCGGTCCCCGCAGCCCCTCGAGGGCAGGCCCAGCCCCGGCTGCTAGGCACTGGGTGCCGCCACTCTGCCCGTCGCAAGCCAGCTCCCCGCGTGCCAGCCTCACCTGCCCTCCCTCCCTCCCTCCGTCCCCGGAGTATTTATGGCGCTGAATAATCGGGTGGATCCACCGTCTTCTCAGGCCACGGTAGTTTTTTCACTCCGCCATTGGAGCCTGGCAACCATTGAGCAACGTGCAGGCCAACTCCTGTAAGCGTGGCTGAGGCTACTCAGGCTCCAGCAGCCGGGGCCACGTTTACAGGGAGGCCGGCAAACGTTATCACCCACAGCCCCCTAGAGCCCCCAAGCCCCTTCCTTTCCTCCCCACAGCTCCCCATGACGCCACAGCTGCCACCTGCCTTCCCACTCCGCAGCCCCCGTGGCCCCCACGCCCCTCCTTTCATGCCACAGCCCCCCAGCCCATGCCCTTCTCCCTCCCCACGGTCCCCACGACCCCGGTCTCCCCCTCCTCCCCATGCTCCCATCCCTGGTAGCCCCACAGCCGCCTGGCCCCATCCGCAGCGCTGCTGGCCCCACGGCCCCCTTGCCGGTTGCACCCCATCCCTTACGGCCCATTCTAGCAATCTCTTAGCCGGTGGCCCTGTCCCCAGTGCCCATGGCCCTGCTGACCCCACAGCCACCGGCCGGCACAGCCCCGGCTGCGCCCTGCCACCTTCTCCAGCCGCTCGCAGCTTTCGCTGCCGAGGGGAAAGGCCCTGTCGGATGGAGGCCGGAGCGACCTGGCCTGCCCACTCCTGAACGCAGCGCTGCTGCACGCAGCCGCTCAAAGGGCCAGAGCTGAAGCACGTGGGGCACTGCCTGCCTGCCGCGTGCCCCTGCTGTCCCAAAAGCGGATTCTTTGCCCGGCGTGCAATAGGCCGAGCATCACACCCTCGGGAGAGACGCTGAGTATTTAGTTCAGGTTTGCGCAAAGCTGGGTGCTCGGTGGTTTCCCACAAATCAAGCACGCCCTCATACAAAACTGCAGTGTATTTATCAGGTGACGTGATTAGTATCAACCCGCCCAAATTTACACTTAGTGGTTAGTGATTAACATTTCGACACTATTGCTTTACTGGATTGAAATGAGCCTCGCTTGCTATGGAAATTAGCACGCGTGCTCCTTTCGGGTGGGGGGTGGGGGGGCAGCAAATCTCTTTGGTCCGGAATTGAGTCGGCGGTCGCGATCTCCCCTCGCCACATTTCCCTTTCACCCAGGTTCTGCAGTTTTATCAAACTGCACGCTTCTCTGGCCACCGGCCCGTCTTTGGCGCCAAGATGGTCCCTTTTATCGCTCCCTTTGCTCTTCTTCAAGCCTAGAGCCCTTCATTTCCCACAGTTGCTTACTTCTCCAAACGCTTTCGTATCTTTTAGCTCCCTCCCCAATTCCTTTCCCGAGGCACGAGTGGTTAGCACTTTTGCTAATTGGAAAATGGCTCTTTCTGCAAGACATCCCCCCCACCCCTTCCTCCTGGTGGCTCTAGAGAACTGCTAGCGCAAGACAACGCCATGTCTCCAACAGCCTTGGTGCTCAATGGTTGCTAAAACCACAAGGGAGAGCAGCGGTCGCTAAGACCGCAGGACCAGAGAGTACCAGGAGCGGGGGGGAGGGAGGAAGTCTTTCGAAGGCGGGACGCTCTTGCCTCCCCACACACATGGCCCGGGGGGCGGGACCTGGTAGCACTTCTCTGCGTTTGACTGGTCACCCGTCTGGATTCGACTGCTCTCTCAGCCACTGGCGGAACTGGGACGAGAGAAGGTTCCGGAGGGCCAGAGCCTGAAATCTCTCGAAAGGGACTCTCGCGCTGCCTTGGGCTCTCTCTCTCCACCAACTCCCCGTGTTGGCAGGTGTAGCGCTGGATCCGGGACTGGTGATTCTCCTCTTCATTCCTCTCTCTCTCTCTCTCTCCCCCTCTCTTTCTCTTCTCCTAAGGCTCTTGGGAGGCTGCAAGCACGGTGTCTAGCCGGGCTAGAGCAGAGGGCTAGTCTTTCTTTTTCCCCTTTCTGGGCTGTCGTTCCCCCCGGAGCTGGACGCTGGGTCCAAATGGGGGCTGGATGCTTGAGCCCTGGAGCTCTGGAGGTCATCTTGTCTCGTGCAACCGCCCGGCTCGAGGAGGGTCACCTAGCGCTGGTTGCCCAGCGTCCGCGGGCAGCAGCGTAACTGAGGAGGACGTTTTCCCCAGGATCTGGGGGCATCCGTCACTTCCCTGTGCCTGGCCTCGTGAGTCGCCCAGTCTCCCCTTGCTGTGGAGCAGCGGGGTAGCGAGTGGGCATGGCCCCGGGGCTGGAGAGGGGTGAGGGTGCCCAGGTGCCAGCCCAGCTGCCCGCATGATGCGCCCGTTGTTTTGCGGGGGGAAAAGCACTATGCCCAGCTGGTGGCCTGGCTGCGGGAGGATAAGCAGGAGAATGAGGTAGGGCCGAAAGGGCTGGGGGAGAGCGGGTGAGTGCCCACGGGCCCTGGGGCGGGGGGGTGGGAGGAGGGCGGCAGCGGGCTCAGGGACTCGGACCCTTCCTTCTCCCAGGTGCTGCGTCAAGAAATGAAGAAACTTGAAGAGGCACTGGAGGAGGAGGAGGCATGGTGAGTTTGGCCCCTGGCCCCACACGGCCGTCTCTGCAGCACCGGGAGCGAGGGGGCTGCCAGTGGTGGTGCTAGGCAATGGGGTGGGGGGAATACGCAGCCCGAGGTGTGACAGGGAAGCCCAGTCCCTGCCTGGGGTGCTGAATGTTTGGAAGGGGACCGCCCGCGTGGCCCCCCTGGAGGTCTAGAACTCCTCCAAGCGAGCCCTGTTGCCTGCACCAGCATCAGAGGAAGAAGGAAGCAGAGGCGCCGGGGACTGTGCTGCCAGAGGTGGGGGAAGCATAGCGGGTAAGGGGGAGAGCCTGTGCCAGCCCCTGCCCCGGCCAGCGTGGGTCTCCCTGGGGAGAGGGGTCCACGGAGGTGCCAGCCACGCAGGGGCTATACTCCTGCGCGAGGCGGAGGCCAGGGGCACCGTGCAACTCCAGCTGTCCTGACTGCGCAGCAGTGCTTGACAAGCGTCCTCGCTCTGCCTCGACCTGTAGCAAAGGGACACGCTGGCGAGAAGACGCGGCTTGGTTTATTGGCTGCAGTGAGGGTCCCCACTGGGGCCCCTGGGGTCCGGTCCCGGGCAGTGGGTGGGATGGGCCAGACACCTGCTGCAGCCGACGGGGCTCGCAAGTCCAGGCTGCTGGGGAGCTGCTGGCCGGCTGTGGGCTTTGCAGCGGGGAAGTGCTCGGCATCGGTTTTCCCTGGGCCGGGCTGTTTGCCGGGCTTGCGGAGTATCGTGTGCCACCCTGCGCGAGGGAGCAATGAGAGACGGCTGGGGAGGCAGCCCGTGGGGCTCTCGGAACGGCCCCGTAGGCATCCCGTAGGCAAGACGGGCTTGGGATGCATCCAGCCTGCCCTGTCTCCCATCCCTCTTGTGCCCCACAGGACACTCGGCCTGCTCTTGGTCGGCGGCTTCGCTCTGGCTGCTGCGGTGCTCTACGCCTCCTGCTACGACCCCAAACTCTTCTGCCGCCTGCTGTTGCATGTGCTGCCTGGGGAGACCTACCGCAACCTGGCATATGCCCTGGGAAAGATGGTGCTCAGGGAGGGGCTGCTGCCTTTTTGGCAGCCTGCCCCTCCCCCCAATAAAACCTTTTCTACCTCACCTCCACGGGCTCAGGCGTGTTTGCTGGGGCACAGGGAGAGGGTCTTGCCCCGCGTGCCGGTCCCCGCAGCCCCTCGAGGGCAGGCCCAGCCCCGGCTGCTAGGCACTGGGTGCCGCCACTCTGCCCGTCGCAAGCCAGCTCCCCGCGTGCCAGCCTCACCTGCCCTCCCTCCCTCCCTCCGTCCCCGGAGTATTTATGGCGCTGAATAATCGGGTGGATCCACCGTCTTCTCAGGCCACGGTAGTTTTTTCACTCCGCCATTGGAGCCTGGCAACCATTGAGCAACGTGCAGGCCAACTCCTGTAAGCGTGGCTGAGGCTACTCAGGCTCCAGCAGCCGGGGCCACGTTTACAGGGAGGCTGGCAAACGTTATCACCCACAGCCCCCTAGAGCCCCCAAGCCCCTTCCTTTCCTCCCCACAGCTCCCCATGACGCCACAGCTGCCACCTGCCTTCCCACTCCGCAGCCCCCGTGGCCCCCACGCCCCTCCTTTCATGCCACAGCCCCCCAGCCCATGCCCTTCTCCCTCCCCACGGTCCCCACGACCCCGGTCTCCCCCTCCTCCCCATGCTTCCATCCCTGGTAGCCCCACAGCCGCCTGGCCCCATCCGCAGCGCTGCTGGCCCCACGGACCCGTTGCCGGTTGCACCCCATCCCTTACGGCCCATTCTAGCAATCTCTTAGCCGGTGGCCCTGTCCCCAGTGCCCATGGCCCTGCTGACCCCACAGCCACCGGCCGGCACAGCCCCGGCTGCGCCCTGCCACCTTCTCCAGCCGCTCGCAGCTTTCGCTGCCGAGGGGAAAGGCCCTGTCGGATGGAGGCCGGAGCGACCTGGCCTGCCCACTCCTGAACGCAGCGCTGCTGCACGCAGCCGCTCAAAGGGCCAGAGCTGAAGCACGTGGGGCGCTGCCTGCCTGCCGCATGCCCCTGCTGTCCCAAAAGCGGATTCTTTGCCCGGCGTGCAATAGGCCGAGCATCACACCCTCGGGAGAGACACCGAGTATTTAGTTCAGGTTTGCGCAAAGCTGGGTGCTCGGTGGTTTCCCACAAATCAAGCACGCCCTCATACAAAACTGCAGCGTATTTATCAGGTGACATGATTAGTATCAACCCGCCCAAATTTACACTTAGTGGTTAGTGATTAACATTTCGACACTATTGCTTTACTGGATTGAAATGAGCCTCGCTTGCTATGGAAATTAGCACGCGTGCTCCTTTCGGGTGGGGGGTGGGGGGGCAGCAAATCTCTTTGGTCCGGAATTGAGTCGGCGGTCGCGATCTCCCCTCGCCACATTTCCCTTTCACCCAGGTTCTGCAGTTTTATCAAACTGCACGCTTCTCTGGCCACCGGCCCGTCTTTGGCGCCAAGATGGTCCCTTTTATCGCTCCCTTTGCTCTTCTTCAAGCCTAGAGCCCTTCATTTCCCACAGTTGCTTACTTCTCCAAACGCTTTCGTATCTTTTAGCTCCCTCCCCAATTCCTTTCCCGAGGCACGAGTGGTTAGCACTTTTGCTAATTGGAAAATGGCTCTTTCTGCAAGACATCCCCCCCACCCCTTCCTCCTGGTGGCTCTAGAGAACTGCTAGCGCAAGACAACGCCATGTCTCCAACAGCCTTGGTGCTCAATGGTTGCTAAAACCACAAGGGAGAGCAGCGGTCGCTAAGACCGCAGGACCAGAGAGTACCAGGAGCGGGGGGGAGGGAGGAAGTCTTTCGAAGGCGGGACGCTCTTGCCTCCCCACACACATGGCCCGGGGGGCGGGACCTGGTAGCACTTCTCTGCGTTTGACTGGTCACCCGTCTGGATTCGACTGCTCTCTCAGCCACTGGCGGAACTGGGACGAGAGAAGGTTCCGGAGGGCCAGAGCCTGAAATCTCTCGAAAGGGACTCTCGCGCTGCCTTGGGCTCGCTCTCTCCACCAACTCCCCGTGTTGGCAGGTGTAGCGCTGGATCCAGGACTGGTGGTTCTCCTCTTCATTCCTCTTTCTCTCTCTCTCTCCCTCTCTTTCGCTTCTCCTAAGGCTCTTGGGAGGCTGCAAGCACGGTGTCTAGCCGGGCTAGAGCAGAGGGCTAGTCTTTCTTTTTCCCCTTTCTGGGCTGTCGTTCCCCCCGGAGCTGGACGCCGGGTCCAAATGGGGGCTGGATGCTTGAGCCCTGGAGCTCTGGAGGTCATCTTGTCTCGTGCAACCGCCCGGCTCGAGGAGGGTCACCTAGCGCTGGTTGCCCAGCGTCCGCGGGCAGCAGCGTAACTGAGGAGGACGTTTTCCCCAGGATCTGGGGGCATCCGTCACTTCCCTGTGCCTGGCCTCATGAGTCGCCCAGTCTCCCCTTGCCGTGGAGCAGCGGGGTAGCGAGTGGGCATGGCCCCGGGGCTGGAGAGGGGGGAGGGTGCCCAGGTGCCAGCCCAGCTGCCCGCATGATGCGCCCGTTGTTTTGCAGGGGGAAAAGCACTATGCCCAGCTGGTGGCCTGGCTGCGGGAGGATAAGCAGGAGAATGAGGTAGGGCTGAAAGGGCTGGGGGAGAGCGGGTGAGTGCCCACGGGCCCTGGGGCGGGGGGGTGGGAGGAGGGCGGCAGCGGGCTCAGGGACTCGGACCCTTCCTTCTCCCAGGTGCTGCGTCAAGAAATGAAGAAACTTGAAGAGGCACTGGAGGAGGAGGAGGAGGAGGCATGGTGAGTTGGGCCCCTGGCCCCACACGGCCGTCTCTGCAGCACCGGGAGCGAGGGGGCTGCCAGTGGTGGTGCTAGGCAATGGGGTGGGGGGAATACGCAGCCCGAGGTGTGACAGGGAAGCCCAGTCCCTGCCTGGGGTGCTGAATGTTTGGAAGGGGACCGCCCGCGTGGCCCCCCTGGAGGTCTAGAACTCCTCCAAGCGAGCCCTGTTGCCTGCACCAGCATCAGAGGAAGAAGGAGGCAGAGGCGCCGGGGACTGTGCTGCCAGAGGTGGGGGAAGCATAGCGGGTAAGGGGGAGAGCCTGTGCCAGCCCCTGCCCCGGCCAGCGTGGGTCTCCCTGGGGAGAGGGGTCCACGGAGGTGCCAGCCACGCAGGGGCTATACTCCTGCGCGAGGCGGAGGCCAGGGGCACCGTGCAACTCCAGCTGTCCTGACTGCGCAGCAGTGCTTGACAAGCGTCCTCGCTCTGCCTCGACCTGTAGCAAAGGGACACGCTGGCGAGAAGACGCGGCTTGGTTTATTGACTGCAGTGAGGGTCCCCACTGGGGCCCCTGGGGTCCGGTCCCGGGCAGTGGGTGGGATGGGCCAGACACCTGCTGCAGCCGACGGGGCTCGCAAGTCCAGGCTGCTGGGGAGCTGCTGGCCGGCTGTGGGCTTTGCAGCGGGGAAGTGCTCGGCATCGGTTTTCCCTGGGCCGGGCTGTTTGCCGGGCTTGCGGAGTATCGTGTCCCACCCTGCGCGAGGGAGCAATGAGAGACGGCTGGGGAGGCAGCCCGTGGGGCTCTCGGAACGGCCCCGTAGGCATCCCGTAGGCAAGACGGGCTTGGGATGCATCCAGCCTGCCCTGTCTCCCATCCCTCTTGTGCCCCACAGGACACTCGGCCTGCTCTTGGTCGGCGGCTTCGCTCTGGCTGCTGCGGTGCTCTACGCCTCCTGCTACGACCCCAAACTCTTCTGCCGCCTGCTGTTGCATGTGCTGCCTGGGGAGACCTACCGCAACCTGGCATATGCCCTGGGAAAGATGGTGCTCAGGGAGGGGCTGCTGCCTTTTTGGCAGCCTGCCCCTCCCCCCAATAAAACCTTTTCTACCTCACCTCCACGGGCTCAGGCGTGTTTGCTGGGGCACAGGGAGAGGGTCTTGCCCCGCGTGCCGGTCCCCGCAGCCCCTCGAGGGCAGGCCCAGCCCCGGCTGCTAGGCACTGGGTGCCGCCACTCTGCCCGTCGCAAGCCAGCTCCCCGCGTGCCAGCCTCACCTGCCCTCCCTCCCTCCCTCCGTCCCCGGAGTATTTATGGCGCTGAATAATCGGGTGGATCCACCGTCTTCTCAGGCCACGGTAGTTTTTTCACTCCGCCATTGGAGCCTGGCAACCATTGAGCAACGTGCAGGCCAACTCCTGTAAGCGTGGCTGAGGCTACTCAGGCTCCAGCAGCCGGGGCCACGTTTACAGGGAGGCCGGCAAACGTTATCACCCACAGCCCCCTAGAGCCCCCAAGCCCCTTCCTTTCCTCCCCACAGCTCCCCATGACGCCACAGCTGCCACCTGCCTTCCCACTCCGCAGCCCCCGTGGCCCCCACGCCCCTCCTTTCATGCCACAGCCCCCCAGCCCATGCCCTTCTCCCTCCCCACGGTCCCCACGACCCCGGTCTCCCCCTCCTCCCCATGCTCCCATCCCTGGTAGCCCCACAGCCGCCTGGCCCCATCCGCAGCGCTGCTGGCCCCACGGCCCCCTTGCCGGTTGCACCCCATCCCTTACGGCCCATTCTAGCAATCTCTTAGCCGGTGGCCCTGTCCCCAGTGCCCATGGCCCTGCTGACCCCACAGCCACCGGCCGGCACAGCCCCGGCTGCGCCCTGCCACCTTCTCCAGCCGCTCGCAGCTTTCGCTGCCGAGGGGAAAGGCCCTGTCGGATGGAGGCCGGAGCGACCTGGCCTGCCCACTCCTGAACGCAGCGCTGCTGCACGCAGCCGCTCAAAGGGCCAGAGCTGAAGCACGTGGGGCACTGCCTGCCTGCCGCGTGCCCCTGCTGTCCCAAAAGCGGATTCTTTGCCCGGCGTGCAATAGGCCGAGCATCACACCCTCGGGAGAGACGCCGAGCATTTAGTTCAGGTTTGCGCAAAGCTGGGTGCTCGGTGGTTTCCCACAAATCAAGCACGCCCTCATACAAAACTGCAGTGTATTTATCAGGTGACATGATTAGTATCAACCCGCCCAAATTTACACTTAGTGGTTAGTGATTAACATTTCGACACTATTGCTTTACTGGATTGAAATGAGCCTCGCTTGCTATGGAAATTAGCACGCGTGCTCCTTTCGGGTGGGGGGTGGGGGGGCAGCAAATCTCTTTGGTCCGGAATTGAGTCGGCGGTCGCGATCTCCCCTCGCCACATTTCCCTTTCACCCAGGTTCTGCAGTTTTATCAAACTGCACGCTTCTCTGGCCACCGGCCCGTCTTTGGCGCCAAGATGGTCCCTTTTATCGCTCCCTTTGCTCTTCTTCAAGCCTAGAGCCCTTCATTTCCCACAGTTGCTTACTTCTCCAAACGCTTTCGTATCTTTTAGCTCCCTCCCCAATTCCTTTCCCGAGGCACGAGTGGTTAGCACTTTTGCTAATTGGAAAATGGCTCTTTCTGCAAGACATCCCCCCCACCCCTTCCTCCTGGTGGCTCTAGAGAACTGCTAGCGCAAGACAACGCCATGTCTCCAACAGCCTTGGTGCTCAATGGTTGCTAAAACCACAAGGGAGAGCAGCGGTCGCTAAGACCGCAGGACCAGAGAGTACCAGGAGCGGGGGGGAGGGAGGAAGTCTTTCGAAGGCGGGATGCTCTTGCCTCCCCACACACATGGCCCGGGGGGCGGGACCTGGTAGCACTTCTCTGCGTTTGACTGGTCACCCGTCTGGATTCGACTGCTCTCTCAGCCACTGGCGGAACTGGGACGAGAGAAGGTTCCGGAGGGCCAGAGCCTGAAATCTCTCGAAAGGGACTCTCGCGCTGCCTTGGGCTCGCTCTCTCCACCAACTCCCCGTGTTGGCAGGTGTAGCGCTGGATCCAGGACTGGTGGTTCTCCTCTTCATTCCTCTTTCTCTCTCTCTCTCCCTCTCTTTCGCTTCTCCTAAGGCTCTTGGGAGGCTGCAAGCACGGTGTCTAGCCGGGCTAGAGCAGAGGGCTAGTCTTTCTTTTTCCCCTTTCTGGGCTGTCGTTCCCCCCGGAGCTGGACGCCGGGTCCAAATGGGGGCTGGATGCTTGAGCCCTGGAGCTCTGGAGGTCATCTTGTCTCGTGCAACCGCCCGGCTCGAGGAGGGTCACCTAGCGCTGGTTGCCCAGCGTCCGCGGGCAGCAGCGTAACTGAGGAGGACGTTTTCCCCAGGATCTGGGGGCATCCGTCACTTCCCTGTGCCTGGCCTCGTGAGTCGCCCAGTCTCCCCTTGCCGTGGAGCAGCGGGGTAGCGAGTGGGCATGGCCCCGGGGCTGGAGAGGGGGGAGGGTGCCCAGGTGCCAGCCCAGCTGTCCGCATGATGCGCCCGTTGTTTTGCAGGGGGGAAAGCACTATGCCCAGCTGGTGGCCTGGCTGCGGGAGGATAAGCAGGAGAATGAGGTAGGGCCGAAAGGGCTGGGGGAGAGCGGGTGAGTGCCCACGGGCCCTGGGGCGGGGGGGTGGGAGGAGGGCGGCAGCGGGCCCAGGGACTCGGACCCTTCCTTCTCCCAGGTGCTGCGTCAAGAAATGAAGAAACTTGAAGAGGCACTGGAGGAGGAGGAGGAGGCATGGTGAGTTGGGCCCCTGGCCCCACACGGCCGTCTCTGCAGCACCGGGAGCGAGGGGGCTGCCAGTGGTGGTGCTAGGCAATGGGGTGGGGGGAATACGCAGCCCGAGGTGTGACAGGGAAGCCCAGTCCCTGCCTGGGGTGCTGAATGTTTGGAAGGGGACCGCCCGCGTGGCCCCCCTGGAGGTCTAGAACTCCTCCAAGCGAGCCCTGTTGCCTGCACCAGCATCAGAGGAAGAAGGAGGCAGAGGCGCCGGGGACTGTGCTGCCAGAGGTGGGGGAAGCATAGCGGGTAAGGGGGAGAGCCTGTGCCAGCCCCTGCCCCGGCCAGCGTGGGTCTCCCTGGGGAGAGGGGTCCACGGAGGTGCCAGCCACGCAGGGGCTATACTCCTGCGCGAGGCGGAGGCCAGGGGCACCGTGCAACTCCAGCTGTCCTGACTGCGCAGCAGTGCTTGACAAGCGTCCTCGCTCTGCCTCGACCTGTAGCAAAGGGACACGCTGGCGAGAAGACGCGGCTTGGTTTATTGACTGCAGTGAGGGTCCCCACGGGGTCCCCTGGGGTCCGGTCCCGGGCAGTGGGTGGGATGGGCCAGACACCTGCTGCAGCCGACGGGGCTCGCAAGTCCAGGCTGCTGGGGAGCTGCTGGCCGGCTGTGGGCTTTGCAGCGGGGAAGTGCTCGGCATCGGTTTTCCCTGGGCCGGGCTGTTTGCCGGGCTTGCGGAGTATCGTGTGCCACCCTGCGCGAGGGAGCAATGAGAGACGGCTGGGGAGGCAGCCCGTGGGGCTCTCGGAACGGCCCCGTAGGCATCCCGTAGGCAAGACGGGCTTGGGATGCATCCAGCCTGCCCTGTCTCCCATCCCTCTTGTGCCCCACAGGACACTCGGCCTGCTCTTGGTCGGCGGCTTCGCTCTGGCTGCTGCGGTGCTCTACGCCTCCTGCTACGACCCCAAACTCTTCTGCCGCCTGCTGTTGCATGTGCTGCCTGGGGAGACCTACCGCAACCTGGCATATGCCCTGGGAAAGATGGTGCTCAGGGAGGGGCTGCTGCCTTTTTGGCAGCCTGCCCCTCCCCCCAATAAAACCTTTTCTACCTCACCTCCACGGGCTCAGGCGTGTTTGCTGGGGCACAGGGAGAGGGTCTTGCCCCGCGTGCCGGTCCCCGCAGCCCCTCGAGGGCAGGCCCAGCCCCGGCTGCTAGGCACTGGGTGCCGCCACTCTGCCCGTCGCAAGCCAGCTCCCCGCGTGCCAGCCTCACCTGCCCTCCCTCCCTCCCTCCGTCCCCGGAGTATTTATGGCGCTGAATAATCGGGTGGATCCACCGTCTTCTCAGGCCACGGTAGTTTTTTCACTCCGCCATTGGAGCCTGGCAACCATTGAGCAACGTGCAGGCCAACTCCTGTAAGCGTGGCTGAGGCTACTCAGGCTCCAGCAGCCGGGGCCACGTTTACAGGGAGGCCGGCAAACGTTATCACCCACAGCCCCCTAGAGCCCCCAAGCCCCTTCCTTTCCTCCCCACAGCTCCCCATGACGCCACAGCTGCCACCTGCCTTCCCACTCCGCAGCCCCCGTGGCCCCCACGCCCCTCCTTTCATGCCACAGCCCCCCAGCCCATGCCCTTCTCCCTCCCCACGGTCCCCACGACCCCGGTCTCCCCCTCCTCCCCATGCTTCCATCCCTGGTAGCCCCACAGCCGCCTGGCCCCATCCGCAGCGCTGCTGGCCCCACGGCCCCCTTGCTGGTTGCACCCCATCCCTTACGGCCCATTCGAGCAATCTCTTAGCCGGTGGCCCTGTCCCCAGTGCCCATGGCCCTGCTGACCCCACAGCCACCGGCCGGCACAGCCCCGGCTGCGCCCTGCCACCTTCTCCAGCCGCTCGCAGCTTTCGCTGCCGAGGGGAAAGGCCCTGTCGGATGGAGGCCGGAGCGACCTGGCCTGCCCACTCCTGAACACAGCGCTGCTGCACGCAGCCGCTCAAAGGGCCAGAGCTGAAGCACGTGGGGCGCTGCCTGCCTGCCGCGTGCCCCTGCTGTCCCAAAAGCGGATTCTTTGCCCGGCGTGCAATAGGCCGAGCATCACACCCTCGGGAGAGACGCCGAGTATTTAGTTCAGGTTTGCGCAAAGCTGGGTGCTCGGTGGTTTCCCACAAATCAAGCACGCCCTCATACAAAACGGCAGTGTATTAATCAGGTGACATGATTAGTATCAACCCGCCCAAATTTACACTTAGTGGTTAGTGATTAACATTTCGACACTATTGCTTTACTGGATTGAAATGAGCCTCGCTTGCTATGGAAATTAGCACGCGTGCTCCTTTCGGGTGGGGGGTGGGGGGGCAGCAAATCTCTTTGGTCCGGAATTGAGTCGGCGGTCGCGATCTCCCCTCGCCACATTTCCCTTTCACCCAGGTTCTGCAGTTTTATCAAACTGCACGCTTCTCTGGCCACCGGCCCGTCTTTGGCGCCAAGATGGTCCCTTTTATCGCTCCCTTTGCTCTTCTTCAAGCCTAGAGCCCTTCATTTCCCACAGTTGCTTACTTCTCCAAACGCTTTCGTATCTTTTAGCTCCCTCCCCAATTCCTTTCCCGAGGCACGAGTGGTTAGCACTTTTGCTAATTGGAAAATGGCTCTTTCTGCAAGACATCCCCCCCACCCCTTCCTCCTGGTGGCTCTAGAGAACTGCTAGTGCAAGACAACGCCATGTCTCCAACAGCCTTGGTGCTCAATGGTTGCTAAAACCACAAGGGAGAGCAGCGGTCGCTAAGACCGCAGGACCAGAGAGTACCAGGAGCGGGGGGGAGGGAGGAAGTCTTTCGAAGGCGGGATGCTCTTGCCTCCCCACACACATGGCCCGGGGGGCGGGACCTGGTAGCACTTCTCTGCGTTTGACTGGTCACCCGTCTGGATTCGACTGCTCTCTCAGCCACTGGCGGAACTGGGACGAGAGAAGGTTCCGGAGGGCCAGAGCCTGAAATCTCTCGAAAGGGACTCTCGCGCTGCCTTGGGCTCTCTCTCTCCACCAACTCCCCGTGTTGGCAGGTGTAGCGCTGGATCCGGGACTGGTGATTCTCCTCTTCATTCCTCTCTCTCTCTCTCTCTCCCCCTCTCTTTCACTTCTCGTAAGGCTCTTGGGAGGCTGCAAGCACGGTGTCTAGCCGGGCTAGAGCAGAGGGCTAGTCTTTCTTTTTCCCCTTTCTGGGCTGTCGTTCCCCCCGGAGCTGGACGCTGGGTCCAAATGGGGGCTGGATGCTTGAGCCCTGGAGCTCTGGAGGTCATCTTGTCTCGTGCAACCGCCCGGCTCGAGGAGGGTCACCTAGCGCTGGTTGCCCAGCGTCCGCGGGCAGCAGCGTAACTGAGGAGGACGTTTTCCCCAGGATCTGGGGGCATCCGTCACTTCCCTGTGCCTGGCCTCGTGAGTCGCCCAGTCTCCCAGTGCCGTGGAGCAGCGGGGTAGCGAGTGGGCATGGCCCCGGGGCTGGAGAGGGGGGAGGGTGCCCAGGTGCCAGCCCAGCTGCCCGCATGATGCGCCCGTTGTTTTGCGGGGGGAAAAGCACTATGCCCAGCTGGTGGCCTGGCTGCGGGAGGATAAGCAGGAGAATGAGGTAGGGCCGAAAGGGCTGGGGGAGAGCGGGTGAGTGCCCACGGGCCCTGGGGCGGGGGGGTGGGAGGAGGGCGGCAGCGGGCTCAGGGACTCGGACCCTTCCTTCTCCCAGGTGCTGCGTCAAGAAATGAAGAAACTTGAAGAGGCACTGGAGGAGGAGGAGGAGGCGTGGTGAGTTTGGCCCCTGGCCCCACACGGCTGTCTCTGCAGCACCGGGAGCGAGGGGGCTGCCAGTGGTGGTGCTAGGCAATGGGGTGGGGGGAATACGCAGCCCGAGGTGTGACAGGGAAGCCCAGTCCCTGCCTGGGGTGCTGAATGTTTGGAAGGGGACCGACCGCGTGGCCCCCCTGGAGGTCTAGAACTCCTCCAAGCGAGCCCTGTTGCCTGCACCAGCATCAGAGGAAGAAGGAAGCAGAGGCGCCAGGGACTGTGCTGCCAGAGGTGGGGGAAGCATAGCGGGTAAGGGGGAGAGCCTGTGCCAGCCCCTGCCCCGGCCAGCGTG
Organism: Platalea leucorodia; assembly: GCF_965183815.1. Taxonomy (NCBI): domain Eukaryota; kingdom Metazoa; phylum Chordata; class Aves; order Pelecaniformes; family Threskiornithidae; genus Platalea; species Platalea leucorodia. Next base: position 837,938 of record NW_028121456.1, read on the forward strand.
GGTCTCCCTGGGGAGAGGGGTCCACGGAGGTGCCAGCCACGCAGGGGCTATACTCCTGCGCGAGGCGGAGGCCAGGGGCACCGTGCAACTCCAGCTGTCCTGACTGCGCAGCAGTGCTTGACAAGCGTCCTCGCTCTGCCTCGACCTGTAGCAAAGGGACACGCTGGCGAGAAGACGCGGCTTGGTTTATTGGCTGCAGTGAGGGTCCCCACTGGGTCCCCTGGGGTCCGGTCCCGGGCAGTGGGTGGGATGGGCCAGACACCTGCTGCAGCCGACGGGGCTCGCAAGTCCAGGCTGCTGGGGAGCTGCTGGCCGGCTGTGGGCTTTGCAGCGGGGAAGTGCTCGGCATCGGTTTTCCCTGGGCCGGGCTGTTTGCCGGGCTTGCGGAGTATCGTGTGCCACCCTGCGCGAGGGAGCAATGAGAGACGGCTGGGGAGGCAGCCCGTGGGGCTCTCGCAACGGCCCCGTAGGCATCCCGTAGGCAAGACGGGCTTGGGATGCATCCAGCCTGCCCTGTCTCCCATCCCTCTTGTGCCCCACAGGACACTCGGCCTGCTCTTGGTCGGCGGCTTCGCTCTGGCTGCTGCGGTGCTCTACGCCTCCTGCTACGACCCCAAACTCTTCTGCCGCCTGCTGTTGCATGTGCTGCCTGGGGAGACCTACCGCAACCTGGCATATGCCCTGGGAAAGATGGTGCTCAGGGAGGGGCTGCTGCCTTTTTGGCAGCCTGCCCCTCCCCCCAATAAAACCTTTTCTACCTCACCTCCACGGGCTCAGGCGTGTTTGCTGGGGCACAGGGAGAGGGTCTTGCCCCGCGTGCCGGTCCCCGCAGCCCCTCGAGGGCAGGCCCAGCCCCGGCTGCTAGGCACTGGGTGCCGCCACTCTGCCCGTCGCAAGCCAGCTCCCCGCGTGCCAGCCTCACGTGCCCTCCCTCCCTCCCTCCGTCCCCGGAGTATTTATGGCGCTGAATAATCGGGTGGATCCACCGTCTTCTCAGGCCACGGTAGTTTTTTCACTCCGCCATTGGAGCCTGGCAACCATTGAGCAACGTGCAGGCCAACTCCTGTAAGCGTGGCTGAGGCTACTCAGGCTCCAGCAGCCGGGGCCACGTTTACAGGGAGGCCGGCAAACGTTATCACCCACAGCCCCCTAGAGCCCCCAAGCCCCTTCCTTTCCTCCCCACAGCTCCCCATGACGCCACAGCTGCCACCTGCCTTCCCACTCCGCAGCCCCCGTGGCCCCCACGCCCCTCCTTTCATGCCACAGCCCCCCAGCCCATGCCCTTCTCCCTCCCCACGGTCCCCACGACCCCGGTCTCCCCCTCCTCCCCATGCTTCCATCCCTGGTAGCCCCACAGCCGCCTGGCCCCATCCGCAGCGCTGCTGGCCCCACGGCCCCCTTGCTGGTTGCACCCCATCCCTTACGGCCCATTCGAGCAATCTCTTAGCCGGTGGCCCTGTCCCCAGTGCCCATGGCCCTGCTGACCCCACAGCCACCGGCCGGCACAGCCCCGGCTGCGCCCTGCCACCTTCTCCAGCCGCTCGCAGCTTTCGCTGCCGAGGGGAAAGGCCCTGTCGGATGGAGGCCGGAGCGACCTGGCCTGCCCACTCCTGAACACAGCGCTGCTGCACGCAGCCGCTCAAAGGGCCAGAGCTGAAGCACGTGGGGCGCTGCCTGCCTGCCGCGTGCCCCTGCTGTCCCAAAAGCGGATTCTTTGCCCGGCGTGCAATAGGCCGAGCATCACACCCTCGGGAGAGACGCCGAGTATTTAGTTCAGGTTTGCGCAAAGCTGGGTGCTCGGTGGTTTCCCACAAATCAAGCACGCCCTCATACAAAACGGCAGTGTATTAATCAGGTGACATGATTAGTATCAACCCGCCCAAATTTACACTTAGTGGTTAGTGATTAACATTTCGACACTATTGCTTTACTGGATTGAAATGAGCCTCGCTTGCTATGGAAATTAGCACGCGTGCTCCTTTCGGGTGGGGGGTGGGGGGGCAGCAAATCTCTTTGGTCCGGAATTGAGTCGGCGGTCGCGATCTCCCCTCGCCACATTTCCCTTTCACCCAGGTTCTGCAGTTTTATCAAACTGCACGCTTCTCTGGCCACCGGCCCGTCTTTGGCGCCAAGATGGTCCCTTTTATCGCTCCCTTTGCTCTTCTTCAAGCCTAGAGCCCTTCATTTCCCACAGTTGCTTACTTCTCCAAACGCTTTCGTATCTTTTAGCTCCCTCCCCAATTCCTTTCCCGAGGCACGAGTGGTTAGCACTTTTGCTAATTGGAAAATGGCTCTTTCTGCAAGACATCCCCCCCACCCCTTCCTCCTGGTGGCTCTAGAGAACTGCTAGTGCAAGACAACGCCATGTCTCCAACAGCCTTGGTGCTCAATGGTTGCTAAAACCACAAGGGAGAGCAGCGGTCGCTAAGACCGCAGGACCAGAGAGTACCAGGAGCGGGGGGGAGGGAGGAAGTCTTTCGAAGGCGGGATGCTCTTGCCTCCCCACACACATGGCCCGGGGGGCGGGACCTGGTAGCACTTCTCTGCGTTTGACTGGTCACCCGTCTGGATTCGACTGCTCTCTCAGCCACTGGCGGAACTGGGACGAGAGAAGGTTCCGGAGGGCCAGAGCCTGAAATCTCTCGAAAGGGACTCTCGCGCTGCCTTGGGCTCTCTCTCTCCACCAACTCCCCGTGTTGGCAGGTGTAGCGCTGGATCCGGGACTGGTGATTCTCCTCTTCATTCCTCTCTCTCTCTCTCTCTCCCCCTCTCTTTCACTTCTCGTAAGGCTCTTGGGAGGCTGCAAGCACGGTGTCTAGCCGGGCTAGAGCAGAGGGCTAGTCTTTCTTTTTCCCCTTTCTGGGCTGTCGTTCCCCCCGGAGCTGGACGCTGGGTCCAAATGGGGGCTGGATGCTTGAGCCCTGGAGCTCTGGAGGTCATCTTGTCTCGTGCAACCGCCCGGCTCGAGGAGGGTCACCTAGCGCTGGTTGCCCAGCGTCCGCGGGCAGCAGCGTAACTGAGGAGGACGTTTTCCCCAGGATCTGGGGGCATCCGTCACTTCCCTGTGCCTGGCCTCGTGAGTCGCCCAGTCTCCCAGTGCCGTGGAGCAGCGGGGTAGCGAGTGGGCATGGCCCCGGGGCTGGAGAGGGGGGAGGGTGCCCAGGTGCCAGCCCAGCTGCCCGCATGATGCGCCCGTTGTTTTGCGGGGGGAAAAGCACTATGCCCAGCTGGTGGCCTGGCTGCGGGAGGATAAGCAGGAGAATGAGGTAGGGCCGAAAGGGCTGGGGGAGAGCGGGTGAGTGCCCACGGGCCCTGGGGCGGGGGGGTGGGAGGAGGGCGGCAGCGGGCTCAGGGACTCGGACCCTTCCTTCTCCCAGGTGCTGCGTCAAGAAATGAAGAAACTTGAAGAGGCACTGGAGGAGGAGGAGGAGGCGTGGTGAGTTGGGCCCCTGGCCCCACACGGCTGTCTCTGCAGCACCGGGAGCGAGGGGGCTGCCAGTGCTGGTGCTAGGCAATGGGGTGGGGGGAATACGCAGCCCGAGGTGTGACAGGGAAGCCCAGTCCCTGCCTGGGGTGCTGAATGTTTGGAAGGGGACCGACCGCGTGGCCCCCCTGGAGGTCTAGAACTCCTCCAAGCGAGCCCTGTTGCCTGCACCAGCATCAGAGGAAGAAGGAAGCAGAGGCGCCAGGGACTGTGCTGCCAGAGGTGGGGGAAGCATAGCGGGTAAGGGGGAGAGCCTGTGCCAGCCCCTGCCCCGGCCAGCGTGGGTCTCCCTGGGGAGAGGGGTCCACGGAGGTGCCAGCCACGCAGGGGCTATACTCCTGCGCGAGGCGGAGGCCAGGGGCACCGTGCAACTCCAGCTGTCCTGACTGCGCAGCAGTGCTTGACAAGCGTCCTCGCTCTGCCTCGACCTGTAGCAAAGGGACACGCTGGCGAGAAGACGCGGCTTGGTTTATTGGCTGCAGTGAGGGTCCCCACTGGGTCCCCTGGGGTCCGGTCCCGGGCAGTGGGTGGGATGGGCCAGACACCTGCTGCAGCCGACGGGGCTCGCAAGTCCAGGCTGCTGGGGAGCTGCTGGCCGGCTGTGGGCTTTGCAGCGGGGAAGTGCTCGGCATCGGTTTTCCCTGGGCCGGGCTGTTTGCCGGGCTTGCGGAGTATCGTGTGCCACCCTGCGCGAGGGAGCAATGAGAGACGGCTGGGGAGGCAGCCCGTGGGGCTCTCGGAACGGCCCCGTAGGCATCCCGTAGGCAAGACGGGCTTGGGATGCATCCAGCCTGCCCTGTCTCCCATCCCTCTTGTGCCCCACAGGACACTCGGCCTGCTCTTGGTCGGCGGCTTCGCTCTGGCTGCTGCGGTGCTCTACGCCTCCTGCTACGACCCCAAACTCTTCTGCCGCCTGCTGTTGCATGTGCTGCCTGGGGAGACCTACCGCAACCTGGCATATGCCCTGGGAAAGATGGTGCTCAGGGAGGGGCTGCTGCCTTTTTGGCAGCCTGCCCCTCCCCCCAATAAAACCTTTTCTACCTCACCTCCACGGGCTCAGGCGTGTTTGCTGGGGCACAGGGAGAGGGTCTTGCCCCGCGTGCCGGTCCCCGCAGCCCCTCGAGGGCAGGCCCAGCCCCGGCTGCTAGGCACTGGGTGCCGCCACTCTGCCCGTCGCAAGCCAGCTCCCCGCGTGCCAGCCTCACGTGCCCTCCCTCCCTCCCTCCGTCCCCGGAGTATTTATGGCGCTGAATAATCGGGTGGATCCACCGTCTTCTCAGGCCACGGTAGTTTTTTCACTCCGCCATTGGAGCCTGGCAACCATTGAGCAACGTGCAGGCCAACTCCTGTAAGCGTGGCTGAGGCTACTCAGGCTCCAGCAGCCGGGGCCACGTTTACAGGGAGGCTGGCAAACGTTATCACCCACAGCCCCCTAGAGCCCCCAAGCCCCTTCCTTTCCTCCCCACAGCTCCCCATGACGCCACAGCTGCCACCTGCCTTCCCACTCCGCAGCCCCCGTGGCCCCCACGCCCCTCCTTTCATGCCACAGCCCCCCAGCCCATGCCCTTCTCCCTCCCCACGGTCCCCACGACCCCGGTCTCCCCCTCCTCCCCATGCTTCCATCCCTGGTAGCCCCACAGCCGCCTGGCCCCATCCGCAGCGCTGCTGGCCCCACGGCCCCCTTGCTGGTTGCACCCCATCCCTTACGGCCCATTCGAGCAATCTCTTAGCCGGTGGCCCTGTCCCCAGTGCCCATGGCCCTGCTGACCCCACAGCCACCGGCCGGCACAGCCCCGGCTGCGCCCTGCCACCTTCTCCAGCCGCTCGCAGCTTTCGCTGCCGAGGGGAAAGGCCCTGTCGGATGGAGGCCGGAGCGACCTGGCCTGCCCACTCCTGAACGCAGCGCTGCTGCACGCAGCCGCTCAAAGGGCCAGAGCTGAAGCACGTGGGGCACTGCCTGCCTGCCGCGTGCCCCTGCTGTCCCAAAAGCGGATTCTTTGCCCGGCGTGCAATAGGCCGAGCATCACACCCTCGGGAGAGACGCCGAGCATTTAGTTCAGGTTTGCGCAAAGCTGGGTGCTCGGTGGTTTCCCACAAATCAAGCACGCCCTCATACAAAACTGCAGTGTATTTATCAGGTGACATGATTAGTATCAACCCGCCCAAATTTACACTTAGTGGTTAGTGATTAACATTTCGACACTATTGCTTTACTGGATTGAAATGAGCCTCGCTTGCTATGGAAATTAGCACGCGTGCTCCTTTCGGGTGGGGGGTGGGGGGGCAGCAAATCTCTTTGGTCCGGAATTGAGTCGGCGGTCGCGATCTCCCCTCGCCACATTTCCCTTTCACCCAGGTTCTGCAGTTTTATCAAACTGCACGCTTCTCTGGCCACCGGCCCGTCTTTGGCGCCAAGATGGTCCCTTTTATCGCTCCCTTTGCTCTTCTTCAAGGCTAGAGCCCTTCATTTCCCACAGTTGCTTACTTCTCCAAACGCTTTCGTATCTTTTAGCTCCCTCCCCAATTCCTTTCCCGAGGCACGAGTGGTTAGCACTTTTGCTAATTGGAAAATGGCTCTTTCTGCAAGACATCCCCCCCACCCCTTCCTCCTGGTGGCTCTAGAGAACTGCTAGCGCAAGACAACGCCATGTCTCCAACAGCCTTGGTGCTCAATGGTTGCTAAAACCACAAGGGAGAGCAGCGGTCGCTAAGACCGCAGGACCAGAGAGTACCAGGAGCGGGGGGGAGGGAGGAAGTCTTTCGAAGGCGGGACGCTCTTGCCTCCCCACACACATGGCCCGGGGGGCGGGACCTGGTAGCACTTCTCTGCGTTTGACTGGTCACCCGTCTGGATTCGACTGCTCTCTCAGCCACTGGCGGAACTGGGACGAGAGAAGGTTCCGGAGGGCCAGAGCCTGAAATCTCTCGAAAGGGACTCTCGCGCTGCCTTGGGCTCGCTCTCTCCACCAACTCCCCGTGTTGGCAGGTGTAGCGCTGGATCCAGGACTGGTGATTCTCCTCTTCATTCCTCTTTCTCTCTCTCTCTCCCTCTCTTTCGCTTCTCCTAAGGCTCTTGGGAGGCTGCAAGCACGGTGTCTAGCCGGGCTAGAGCAGAGGGCTAGTCTTTCTTTTTCCCCTTTCTGGGCTGTCGTTCCCCCCGGAGCTGGACGCCGGGTCCAAATGGGGGCTGGATGCTTGAGCCCTGGAGCTCTGGAGGTCATCTTGTCTCGTGCAACCGCCCGGCTCGAGGAGGGTCACCTAGCGCTGGTTGCCCAGCGTCCGCGGGCAGCAGCGTAACTGAGGAGGACGTTTTCCCCAGGATCTGGGGGCATCCGTCACTTCCCTGTGCCTGGCCTCGTGAGTCGCCCAGTCTCCCCTTGCCGTGGAGCAGCGGGGTAGCGAGTGGGCATGGCCCCGGGGCTGGAGAGGGGGGAGGGTGCCCAGGTGCCAGCCCAGCTGCCCGCATGATGCGCCCGTTGTTTTGCAGGGGGGAAAGCACTATGCCCAGCTGGTGGCCTGGCTGCGGGAGGATAAGCAGGAGAATGAGGTAGGGCCGAAAGGGCTGGGGGAGAGCGGGTGAGTGCCCACGGGCCCTGGGGCGGGGGGGTGGGAGGAGGGCAGCAGCGGGCCCAGGGACTCGGACCCTTCCTTCTCCCAGGTGCTGCGTCAAGAAATGAAGAAACTTGAAGAGGCACTGGAGGAGGAGGAGGAGGAGGCATGGTGAGTTGGGCCCCTGGCCCCACACGGCCGTCTCTGCAGCACCGGGAGCGAGGGGGCTGCCAGTGGTGGTGCTAGGCAATGGGGTGGGGGGAATACGCAGCCCGAGGTGTGACAGGGAAGCCCAGTCCCTGCCTGGGGTGCTGAATGTTTGGAAGGGGACCGACCGCGTGGCCCCCCTGGAGGTCTAGAACTCCTCCAAGCGAGCCCTGTTGCCTGCACCAGCATCAGAGGAAGAAGGAAGCAGAGGCGCCGGGGACTGTGCTGCCAGAGGTGGGGGAAGCATAGCGGGTAAGGGGGAGAGCCTGTGCCAGCCCCTGCCCCGGCCAGCGTGGGTCTCCCTGGGGAGAGGGGTCCACGGAGGTGCCAGCCACGCAGGGGCTATACTCCTGCGCGAGGCGGAGGCCAGGGGCACCGTGCAACTCCAGCTGTCCTGACTGCGCAGCAGTGCTTGACAAGCGTCCTCGCTCTGCCTCGACCTGTAGCAAAGGGACACGCTGGCGAGAAGACGCGGCTTGGTTTATTGGCTGCAGTGAGGGTCCCCACTGGGTCCCCTGGGGTCCGGTCCCGGGCAGTGGGTGGGATGGGCCAGACACCTGCTGCAGCCGACGGGGCTCGCAAGTCCAGGCTGCTGGGGAGCTGCTGGCCGGCTGTGGGCTTTGCAGCGGGGAAGTGCTCGGCATCGGTTTTCCCTGGGCCGGGCTGTTTGCCGGGCTTGCGGAGTATCGTGTGCCACCCTGCGCGAGGGAGCAATGAGAGACGGCTGGGGAGGCAGCCCGTGGGGCTCTCGCAACGGCCCCGTAGGCATCCCGTAGGCAAGACGGGCTTGGGATGCATCCAGCCTGCCCTGTCTCCCATCCCTCTTGTGCCCCACAGGACACTCGGCCTGCTCTTGGTTGGCGGCTTCGCTCTGGCTGCTGCGGTGCTCTACGCCTCCTGCTACGACCCCAAACTCTTCTGCCGCCTGCTGTTGCATGTGCTGCCTGGGGAGACCTACCGCAACCTGGCATATGCCCTGGGAAAGATGGTGCTCAGGGAGGGGCTGCTGCCTTTTTGGCAGCCTGCCCCTCCCCCCAATAAAACCTTTTCTACCTCACCTCCACGGGCTCAGGCGTGTTTGCTGGGGCACAGGGAGAGGGTCTTGCCCCGCGTGCCGGTCCCCGCAGCCCCTCGAGGGCAGGCCCAGCCCCGGCTGCTAGGCACTGGGTGCCGCCACTCTGCCCGTCGCAAGCCAGCTCCCCGCGTGCCAGCCTCACCTGCCCTCCCTCCCTCCCTCCGTCCCCGGAGTATTTATGGCGCTGAATAATCGGGTGGATCCACCGTCTTCTCAGGCCACGGTAGTTTTTTCACTCCGCCATTGGAGCCTGGCAACCATTGAGCAACGTGCAGGCCAACTCCTGTAAGCGTGGCTGAGGCTACTCAGGCTCCAGCAGCCGGGGCCACGTTTACAGGGAGGCCGGCAAACGTTATCACCCACAGCCCCCTAGAGCCCCCAAGCCCCTTCCTTTCCTCCCCACAGCTCCCCATGACGCCACAGCTGCCACCTGCCTTCCCACTCCGCAGCCCCCGTGGCCCCCACGCCCCTCCTTTCATGCCACAGCCCCCCAGCCCATGCCCTTCTCCCTCCCCACGGTCCCCACGACCCCGGTCTCCCCCTCCTCCCCATGCTTCCATCCCTGGTAGCCCCACAGCCGCCTGGCCCCATCCGCAGCGCTGCTGGCCCCACGGACCCGTTGCCGGTTGCACCCCATCCCTTACGGCCCATTCTAGCAATCTCTTAGCCGGTGGCCCTGTCCCCAGTGCCCATGGCCCTGCTGACCCCACAGCCACCGGCCGGCACAGCCCCGGCTGCGCCCTGCCACCTTCTCCAGCCGCTCGCAGCTTTCGCTGCCGAGGGGAAAGGCCCTGTCGGATGGAGGCCGGAGCGACCTGGCCTGCCCACTCCTGAACGCAGCGCTGCTGCACGCAGCCGCTCAAAGGGCCAGAGCTGAAGCACGTGGGGCGCTGCCTGCCTGCCGCGTGCCCCTGCTGTCCCAAAAGCGGATTCTTTGTCCGGCGTGCAATAGGCCGAGCATCACACCCTCGGGAGAGACGCCGAGCATTTAGTTCAGGTTTGCGCAAAGCTGGGTGCTCGGTGGTTTCCCACAAATCAAGCACGCCCTCATACAAAACTGCAGTGTATTTATCAGGTGACATGATTAGTATCAACCCGCCCAAATTTACACTTAGTGGTTAGTGATTAACATTTCGACACTATTGCTTTACTGGATTGAAATGAGCCTCGCTTGCTATGGAAATTAGCACGCGTGCTCCTTTCGGGTGGGGGGTGGGGGGGCAGCAAATCTCTTTGGTCCGGAATTGAGTCGGCGGTCGCGATCTCCCCTCGCCACATTTCCCTTTCACCCAGGTTCTGCAGTTTTATCAAACTGCACGCTTCTCTGGCCACCGGCCCGTCTTTGGCGCCAAGATGGTCCCTTTTATCGCTCCCTTTGCTCTTCTTCAAGCCTAGAGCCCTTCATTTCCCACAGTTGCTTACTTCTCCAAACGCTTTCGTATCTTTTAGCTCCCTCCCCAATTCCTTTCCCGAGGCACGAGTGGTTAGCACTTTTGCTAATTGGAAAATGGCTCTTTCTGCAAGACATCCCCCCCACCCCTTCCTCCTGGTGGCTCTAGAGAACTGCTAGCGCAAGACAACGCCATGTCTCCAACAGCCTTGGTGCTCAATGGTTGCTAAAACCACAAGGGAGAGCAGCGGTCGCTAAGACCGCAGGACCAGAGAGTACCAGGAGCGGGGGGGAGGGAGGAAGTCTTTCGAAGGCGGGACGCTCTTGCCTCCCCACACACATGGCCCGGGGGGCGGGACCTGGTAGCACTTCTCTGCGTTTGACTGGTCACCCGTCTGGATTCGACTGCTCTCTCAGCCACTGGCGGAACTGGGACGAGAGAAGGTTCCGGAGGGCCAGAGCCTGAAATCTCTCGAAAGGGACTCTCGCGCTGCCTTGGGCTCGCTCTCTCCACCAACTCCCCGTGTTGGCAGGTGTAGCGCTGGATCCAGGACTGGTGGTTCTCCTCTTCATTCCTCTTTCTCTCTCTCTCTCCCTCTCTTTCGCTTCTCCTAAGGCTCTTGGGAGGCTGCAAGCACGGTGTCTAGCCGGGCTAGAGCAGAGGGCTAGTCTTTCTTTTTCCCCTTTCTGGGCTGTCGTTCCCCCCGGAGCTGGACGCCGGGTCCAAATGGGGGCTGGATGCTTGAGCCCTGGAGCTCTGGAGGTCATCTTGTCTCGTGCAACCGCCCGGCTCGAGGAGGGTCACCTAGCGCTGGTTGCCCAGCGTCCGCGGGCAGCAGCGTAACTGAGGAGGACGTTTTCCCCAGGATCTGGGGGCATCCGTCACTTCCCTGTGCCTGGCCTCGTGAGTCGCCCAGTCTCCCCTTGCCGTGGAGCAGCGGGGTAGCGAGTGGGCATGGCCCCGGGGCTGGAGAGGGGTGAGGGTGCCCAGGTGCCAGCCCAGCTGCCCGCATGATGCGCCCGTTGTTTTGCAGGGGGGAAAGCACTATGCCCAGCTGGTGGCCTGGCTGCGGGAGGATAAGCAGGAGAATGAGGTAGGGCCGAAAGGGCTGGGGGAGAGCGGGTGAGTGCCCACGGGCCCTGGGGCGGGGGGGTGGGAGGAGGGCAGCAGCGGGCCCAGGGACTCGGACCCTTCCTTCTCCCAGGTGCTGCGTCAAGAAATGAAGAAACTTGAAGAGGCACTGGAGGAGGAGGAGGAGGAGGCATGGTGAGTTGGGCCCCTGGCCCCACACGGCTGTCTCTGCAGCACCGGGAGCGAGGGGGCTGCCAGTGGTGGTGCTAGGCAATGGGGTGGGGGGAATACGCAGCCCGAGGTGTGACAGGGAAGCCCAGTCCCTGCCTGGGGTGCTGAATGTTTGGAAGGGGACCGACCGCGTGGCCCCCCTGGAGGTCTAGAACTCCTCCAAGCGAGCCCTGTTGCCTGCACCAGCATCAGAGGAAGAAGGAAGCAGAGGCGCCGGGGACTGTGCTGCCAGAGGTGGGGGAAGCATAGCGGGTAAGGGGGAGAGCCTGTGCCAGCCCCTGCCCCGGCCAGCGTGGGTCTCCCTGGGGAGAGGGGTCCACGGAGGTGCCAGCCACGCAGGGGCTATACTCCTGCGCGAGGCGGAGGCCAGGGGCACCGTGCAACTCCAGCTGTCCTGACTGCGCAGCAGTGCTTGACAAGCGTCCTCGCTCTGCCTCGACCTGTAGCAAAGGGACACGCTGGCGAGAAGACGCGGCTTGGTTTATTGGCTGCAGTGAGGGTCCCCACTGGGTCCCCTGGGGTCCGGTCCCGGGCAGTGGGTGGGATGGGCCAGACACCTGCTGCAGCCGACGGGGCTCGCAAGTCCAGGCTGCTGGGGAGCTGCTGGCCGGCTGTGGGCTTTGCAGCGGGGAAGTGCTCGGCATCGGTTTTCCCTGGGCCGGGCTGTTTGCCGGGCTTGCGGAGTATCGTGTGCCACCCTGCGCGAGGGAGCAATGAGAGACGGCTGGGGAGGCAGCCCGTGGGGCTCTCGCAACGGCCCCGTAGGCATCCCGTAGGCAAGACGGGCTTGGGATGCATCCAGCCTGCCCTGTCTCCCATCCCTCTTGTGCCCCACAGGACACTCGGCCTGCTCTTGGTCGGCGGCTTCGCTCTGGCTGCTGCGGTGCTCTACGCCTCCTGCTACGACCCCAAACTCTTCTGCCGCCTGCTGTTGCATGTGCTGCCTGGGGAGACCTACCGCAACCTGGCATATGCCCTGGGAAAGATGGTGCTCAGGGAGGGGCTGCTGCCTTTTTGGCAGCCTGCCCCTCCCCCCAATAAAACCTTTTCTACCTCACCTCCACGGGCTCAGGCGTGTTTGCTGGGGCACAGGGAGAGGGTCTTGCCCCGCGTGCCGGTCCCCGCAGCCCCTCGAGGGCAGGCCCAGCCCCGGCTGCTAGGCACTGGGTGCCGCCACTCTGCCCGTCGCAAGCCAGCTCCCCGCGTGCCAGCCTCACCTGCCCTCCCTCCCTCCCTCCGTCCCCGGAGTATTTATGGCGCTGAATAATCGGGTGGATCCACCGTCTTCTCAGGCCACGGTAGTTTTTTCACTCCGCCATTGGAGCCTGGCAACCATTGAGCAACGTGCAGGCCAACTCCTGTAAGCGTGGCTGAGGCTACTCAGGCTCCAGCAGCCGGGGCCACGTTTACAGGGAGGCCGGCAAACGTTATCACCCACAGCCCCCTAGAGCCCCCAAGCCCCTTCCTTTCCTCCCCACAGCTCCCCATGACGCCACAGCTGCCACCTGCCTTCCCACTCCGCAGCCCCCGTGGCCCCCACGCCCCTCCTTTCATGCCACAGCCCCCCAGCCCATGCCCTTCTCCCTCCCCACGGTCCCCACGACCCCGGTCTCCCCCTCCTCCCCATGCTTCCATCCCTGGTAGCCCCACAGCCGCCTGGCCCCATCCGCAGCGCTGCTGGCCCCACGGACCCGTTGCCGGTTGCACCCCATCCCTTACGGCCCATTCTAGCAATCTCTTAGCCGGTGGCCCTGTCCCCAGTGCCCATGGCCCTGCTGACCCCACAGCCACCGGCCGGCACAGCCCCGGCTGCGCCCTGCCACCTTCTCCAGCCGCTCGCAGCTTTCGCTGCCGAGGGGAAAGGCCCTGTCGGATGGAGGCCGGAGCGACCTGGCCTGCCCACTCCTGAACGCAGCGCTGCTGCACGCAGCCGCTCAAAGGGCCAGAGCTGAAGCACGTGGGGCGCTGCCTGCCTGCCGCGTGCCCCTGCTGTCCCAAAAGCGGATTCTTTGTCCGGCGTGCAATAGGCCGAGCATCACACCCTCGGGAGAGACGCTGAGTATTTAGTTCAGGTTTGCGCAAAGCTGGGTGCTCGGTGGTTTCCCACAAATCAAGCACGCCCTCATACAAAACTGCAGTGTATTTATCAGGTGACATGATTAGTATCAACCCGCCCAAATTTACACTTAGTGGTTAGTGATTAACATTTCGACACTATTGCTTTACTGGATTGAAATGAGCCTCGCTTGCTATGGAAATTAGCACGCGTGCTCCTTTCGGGTGGGGGGTGGGGGGGCAGCAAATCTCTTTGGTCCGGAATTGAGTCGGCGGTCGCGATCTCCCCTCGCCACATTTCCCTTTCACCCAGGTTCTGCAGTTTTATCAAACTGCACGCTTCTCTGGCCACCGGCCCGTCTTTGGCGCCAAGATGGTCCCTTTTATCGCTCCCTTTGCTCTTCTTCAAGCCTAGAGCCCTTCATTTCCCACAGTTGCTTACTTCTCCAAACGCTTTCGTATCTTTTAGCTCCCTCCCCAATTCCTTTCCCGAGGCACGAGTGGTTAGCACTTTTGCTAATTGGAAAATGGCTCTTTCTGCAAGACATCCCCCCCACCCCTTCCTCCTGGTGGCTCTAGAGAACTGCTAGCGCAAGACAACGCCATGTCTCCAACAGCCTCGGTGCTCAATGGTTGCTAAAACCACAAGGGAGAGCAGCGGTCGCTAAGACCGCAGGACCAGAGAGTACCAGGAGCGGGGGGGAGGGAGGAAGTCTTTCGAAGGCGGGATGCTCTTGCCTCCCCACACACATGGCCCGGGGGGCGGGACCTGGTAGCACTTCTCTGCGTTTGACTGGTCACCCGTCTGGATTCGACTGCTCTCTCAGCCACTGGCGGAACTGGGACGAGAGAAGGTTCCGGAGGGCCAGAGCCTGAAATCTCTCGAAAGGGACTCTCGCGCTGCCTTGGGCTCGCTCTCTCCACCAACTCCCCGTGTTGGCAGGTGTAGCGCTGGATCCAGGACTGGTGGTTCTCCTCTTCATTCCTCTTTCTCTCTCTCTCTCCCTCTCTTTCGCTTCTCCTAAGGCTCTTGGGAGGCTGCAAGCACGGTGTCTAGCCGGGCTAGAGCAGAGGGCTAGTCTTTCTTTTTCCCCTTTCTGGGCTGTCGTTCCCCCCGGAGCTGGACGCCGGGTCCAAATGGGGGCTGGATGCTTGAGCCCTGGAGCTCTGGAGGTCATCTTGTCTCGTGCAACCGCCCGGCTCGAGGAGGGTCACCTAGCGCTGGTTGCCCAGCGTCCGCGGGCAGCAGCGTAACTGAGGAGGACGTTTTCCCCAGGATCTGGGGGCATCCGTCACTTCCCTGTGCCTGGCCTCGTGAGTCGCCCAGTCTCCCCTTGCCGTGGAGCAGCGGGGTAGCGAGTGGGCATGGCCCCGGGGCTGGAGAGGGGGGAGGGTGCCCAGGTGCCAGCCCAGCTGCCCGCATGATGCGCCCGTTGTTTTGCAGGGGGGAAAGCACTATGCCCAGCTGGTGGCCTGGCTGCGGGAGGATAAGCAGGAGAATGAGGTAGGGCCGAAAGGGCTGGGGGAGAGCGGGTGAGTGCCCACGGGCCCTGGGGCGGGGGGGTGGGAGGAGGGCGGCAGCGGGCTCAGGGACTCGGACCCTTCCTTCTCCCAGGTGCTGCGTCAAGAAATGAAGAAACTTGAAGAGGCACTGGAGGAGGAGGAGGAGGCATGGTGAGTTGGGCCCCTGGCCCCACACGGCCGTCTCTGCAGCACCGGGAGCGAGGGGGCTGCCAGTGGTGGTGCTAGGCAATGGGGTGGGGGGAATACGCAGCCCGAGGTGTGACAGGGAAGCCCAGTCCCTGCCTGGGGTGCTGAATGTTTGGAAGGGGACCGACCGCGTGGCCCCCCTGGAGGTCTAGAACTCCTCCAAGCGAGCCCTGTTGCCTGCACCAGCATCAGAGGAAGAAGGAAGCAGAGGCGCCGGGGACTGTGCTGCCAGAGGTGGGGGAAGCATAGCGGGTAAGGGGGAGAGCCTGTGCCAGCCCCTGCCCCGGCCAGCGTGGGTCTCCCTGGGGAGAGGGGTCCACGGAGGTGCCAGCCACGCAGGGGCTATACTCCTGCGCGAGGCGGAGGCCAGGGGCACCGTGCAACTCCAGCTGTCCTGACTGCGCAGCAGTGCTTGACAAGCGTCCTCGCTCTGCCTCGACCTGTAGCAAAGGGACACGCTGGCGAGAAGACGCGGCTTGGTTTATTGGCTGCAGTGAGGGTCCCCACTGGGTCCCCTGGGGTCCGGTCCCGGGCAGTGGGTGGGATGGGCCAGACACCTGCTGCAGCCGACGGGGCTCGCAAGTCCAGGCTGCTGGGGAGCTGCTGGCCGGCTGTGGGCTTTGCAGCGGGGAACTGCTCGGCATCGGTTTTCCCTGGGCCGGGCTGTTTGCCGGGCTTGCGGAGTATCGTGTGCCACCCTGCGCGAGGGAGCAATGAGAGACGGCTGGGGAGGCAGCCCGTGGGGCTCTCGCAACGGCCCCGTAGGCATCCCGTAGGCAAGACGGGCTTGGGATGCATCCAGCCTGCCCTGTCTCCCATCCCTCTTGTGCCCCACAGGACACTCGGCCTGCTCTTGGTCGGCGGCTTCGCTCTGGCTGCTGCGGTGCTCTACGCCTCCTGGTACGACCCCAAACTCTTCTGCCGCCTGCTGTTGCATGTGCTGCCTGGGGAGACCTACCGCAACCTGGCATATGCCCTGGGAAAGATGGTGCTCAGGGAGGGGCTGCTGCCTTTTTGGCAGCCTGCCCCTCCCCCCAATAAAACCTTTTCTACCTCACCTCCACGGGCTCAGGCGTGTTTGCTGGGGCACAGGGAGAGGGTCTTGCCCCGCGTGCCGGTCCCCGCAGCCCCTCGAGGGCAGGCCCAGCCCCGGCTGCTAGGCACTGGGTGCCGCCACTCTGCCCGTCGCAAGCCAGCTCCCCGCGTGCCAGCCTCACGTGCACTCCCTCCCTCCCTCCGTCCCCGGAGTATTTATGGCGCTGAATAATCGGGTGGATCCACCGTCTTCTCAGGCCACGGTAGTTTTTTCACTCCGCCATTGGAGCCTGGCAACCATTGAGCAACGTGCAGGCCAACTCCTGTAAGCGTGGCTGAGGCTACTCAGGCTCCAGCAGCCGGGGCCACGTTTACAGGGAGGCCGGCAAACGTTATCACCCACAGCCCCCTAGAGCCCCCAAGCCCCTTCCTTTCCTCCCCACAGCTCCCCATGACGCCACAGCTGCCACCTGCCTTCCCACTCCGCAGCCCCCGTGGCCCCCACGCCCCTCCTTTCATGCCACAGCCCCCCAGCCCATGCCCTTCTCCCTCCCCACGGTCCCCACGACCCCGGTCTCCCCCTCCTCCCCATGCTCCCATCCCTGGTAGCCCCACAGCCGCCTGGCCCCATCCGCAGCGCTGCTGGCCCCACGGCCCCCTTGCCGGTTGCACCCCATCCCTTACGGCCCATTCTAGCAATCTCTTAGCCGGTGGCCCTGTCCCCAGTGCCCATGGCCCTGCTGACCCCACAGCCACCGGCCGGCACAGCCCCGGCTGCGCCCTGCCACCTTCTCCAGCCGCTCGCAGCTTTCGCTGCCGAGGGGAAAGGCCCTGTCGGATGGAGGCCGGAGCGACCTGGCCTGCCCACTCCTGAACGCAGCGCTGCTGCACGCAGCCGCTCAAAGGGCCAGAGCTGAAGCACGTGGGGCACTGCCTGCCTGCCGCGTGCCCCTGCTGTCCCAAAAGCGGATTCTTTGCCCGGCGTGCAATAGGCCGAGCATCACACCCTCGGGAGAGACGCTGAGTATTTAGTTCAGGTTTGCGCAAAGCTGGGTGCTCGGTGGTTTCCCACAAATCAAGCACGCCCTCATACAAAACTGCAGTGTATTTATCAGGTGACGTGATTAGTATCAACCCGCCCAAATTTACACTTAGTGGTTAGTGATTAACATTTCGACACTATTGCTTTACTGGATTGAAATGAGCCTCGCTTGCTATGGAAATTAGCACGCGTGCTCCTTTCGGGTGGGGGGTGGGGGGGCAGCAAATCTCTTTGGTCCGGAATTGAGTCGGCGGTCGCGATCTCCCCTCGCCACATTTCCCTTTCACCCAGGTTCTGCAGTTTTATCAAACTGCACGCTTCTCTGGCCACCGGCCCGTCTTTGGCGCCAAGATGGTCCCTTTTATCGCTCCCTTTGCTCTTCTTCAAGCCTAGAGCCCTTCATTTCCCACAGTTGCTTACTTCTCCAAACGCTTTCGTATCTTTTAGCTCCCTCCCCAATTCCTTTCCCGAGGCACGAGTGGTTAGCACTTTTGCTAATTGGAAAATGGCTCTTTCTGCAAGACATCCCCCCCACCCCTTCCTCCTGGTGGCTCTAGAGAACTGCTAGCGCAAGACAACGCCATGTCTCCAACAGCCTTGGTGCTCAATGGTTGCTAAAACCACAAGGGAGAGCAGCGGTCGCTAAGACCGCAGGACCAGAGAGTACCAGGAGCGGGGGGGAGGGAGGAAGTCTTTCGAAGGCGGGACGCTCTTGCCTCCCCACACACATGGCCCGGGGGGCGGGACCTGGTAGCACTTCTCTGCGTTTGACTGGTCACCCGTCTGGATTCGACTGCTCTCTCAGCCACTGGCGGAACTGGGACGAGAGAAGGTTCCGGAGGGCCAGAGCCTGAAATCTCTCGAAAGGGACTCTCGCGCTGCCTTGGGCTCGCTCTCTCCACCAACTCCCCGTGTTGGCAGGTGTAGCGCTGGATCCAGGACTGGTGGTTCTCCTCTTCATTCCTCTTTCTCTCTCTCTCTCCCTCTCTTTCGCTTCTCCTAAGGCTCTTGGGAGGCTGCAAGCACGGTGTCTAGCCGGGCTAGAGCAGAGGGCTAGTCTTTCTTTTTCCCCTTTCTGGGCTGTCGTTCCCC
Organism: Platalea leucorodia; assembly: GCF_965183815.1. Taxonomy (NCBI): domain Eukaryota; kingdom Metazoa; phylum Chordata; class Aves; order Pelecaniformes; family Threskiornithidae; genus Platalea; species Platalea leucorodia. The sequence continues at coordinate 855,880 of NW_028121456.1, forward strand.
CCGGAGCTGGACGCCGGGTCCAAATGGGGGCTGGATGCTTGAGCCCTGGAGCTCTGGAGGTCATCTTGTCTCGTGCAACTGCCCGGCTCGAGGAGGGTCACCTAGCGCTGGTTGCCCAGCGTCCGCGGGCAGCAGCGTAACTGAGGAGGACGTTTTCCCCAGGATCTGGGGGCATCCGTCACTTCCCTGTGCCTGGCCTCGTGAGTCGCCCAGTCTCCCCTTGCCGTGGAGCAGCGGGGTAGCGAGTGGGCATGGCCCCGGGGCTGGAGAGGGGTGAGGGTGCCCAGGTGCCAGCCCAGCTGCCCGCATGATGCGCCCGTTGTTTTGCAGGGGGGAAAGCACTATGCCCAGCTGGTGGCCTGGCTGCGGGAGGATAAGCAGGAGAATGAGGTAGGGCCGAAAGGGCTGGGGGAGAGCGGGTGAGTGCCCACGGGCCCTGGGGCGGGGGGGTGGGAGGAGGGCAGCAGCGGGCCCAGGGACTTGGACCCTTCCTTCTCCCAGGTGCTGCGTCAAGAAATGAAGAAACTTGAAGAGGCACTGGAGGAGGAGGAGGAGGAGGCATGGTGAGTTGGGCCCCTGGCCCCACACGGCCATCTCTGCAGCACCGGGAGCGAGGGGGCTGCCAGTGGTGGTGCTAGGCAATGGGGTGGGGGGAATACGCAGCCCGAGGTGTGACAGGGAAGCCCAGTCCCTGCCTGGGGTGCTGAATGTTTGGAAGGGGACCGCCCGCGTGGCCCCCCTGGAGGTCTAGAACTCCTCCAAGCGAGCCCTGTTGCCTGCACCAGCATCAGAGGAAGAAGGAAGCAGAGGCGCCGGGGACTGTGCTGCCAGAGGTGGGGGAAGCATAGCGGGTAAGGGGGAGAGCCTGTGCCAGCCCCTGCCCCGGCCAGCGTGGGTCTCCCTGGGGAGAGGGGTCCACGGAGGTGCCAGCCACGCAGGGGCTATACTCCTGCGCGAGGCGGAGGCCAGGGGCACCGTGCAACTCCAGCTGTCCTGACTGCGCAGCAGTGCTTGACAAGCGTCCTCGCTCTGCCTCGACCTTTAGCAAAGGGACACGCTGGCGAGAAGACGCGGCTTGGTTTATTGGCTGCAGTGAGGGTCCCCACTGGGTCCCCTGGGGTCCGGTCCCGGGCAGTGGGTGGGATGGGCCAGACACCTGCTGCAGCCGACGGGGCTCGCAAGTCCAGGCTGCTGGGGAGCTGCTGGCCGGCTGTGGGCTTTGCAGCGGGGAAGTGCTCGGCATCGGTTTTCCCTGGGCCGGGCTGTTTGCCGGGCTTGCGGAGTATCGTGTGCCACCCTGCGCGAGGGAGCAATGAGAGACGGCTGGGGAGGCAGCCCGTGGGGCTCTCGCAACGGCCCCGTAGGCATCCCGTAGGCAAGACGGGCTTGGGATGCATCCAGCCTGCCCTGTCTCCCATCCCTCTTGTGCCCCACAGGACACTCGGCCTGCTCTTGGTCGGCGGCTTCGCTCTGGCTGCTGCGGTGCTCTACGCCTCCTGCTACGACCCCAAACTCTTCTGCCGCCTGCTGTTGCATGTGCTGCCTGGGGAGACCTACCGCAACCTGGCATATGCCCTGGGAAAGATGGTGCTCAGGGAGGGGCTGCTGCCTTTTTGGCAGCCTGCCCCTCCCCCCAATAAAACCTTTTCTACCTCACCTCCACGGGCTCAGGCGTGTTTGCTGGGGCACAGGGAGAGGGTCTTGCCCCGCGTGCCGGTCCCCGCAGCCCCTCGAGGGCAGGCCCAGCCCCGGCTGCTAGGCACTGGGTGCCGCCACTCTGCCCGTCGCAAGCCAGCTCCCCGCGTGCCAGCCTCACCTGCCCTCCCTCCCTCCCTCCGTCCCCGGAGTATTTATGGCGCTGAATAATCGGGTGGATCCACCGTCTTCTCAGGCCACGGTAGTTTTTTCACTCCGCCATTGGAGCCTGGCAACCATTGAGCAACGTGCAGGCCAACTCCTGTAAGCGTGGCTGAGGCTACTCAGGCTCCAGCAGCCGGGGCCACGTTTACAGGGAGGCCGGCAAACGTTATCACCCACAGCCCCCTAGAGCCCCCAAGCCCCTTCCTTTCCTCCCCACAGCTCCCCATGACGCCACAGCTGCCACCTGCCTTCCCACTCCGCAGCCCCCGTGGCCCCCACGCCCCTCCTTTCATGCCACAGCCCCCCAGCCCATGCCCTTCTCCCTCCCCACGGTCCCCACGACCCCGGTCTCCCCCTCCTCCCCATGCTTCCATCCCTGGTAGCCCCACAGCCGCCTGGCCCCATCCGCAGCGCTGCTGGCCCCACGGACCCGTTGCCGGTTGCACCCCATCCCTTACGGCCCATTCTAGCAATCTCTTAGCCGGTGGCCCTGTCCCCAGTGCCCATGGCCCTGCTGACCCCACAGCCACCGGCCGGCACAGCCCCGGCTGCGCCCTGCCACCTTCTCCAGCCGCTCGCAGCTTTCGCTGCCGAGGGGAAAGGCCCTGTCGGATGGAGGCCGGAGCGACCTGGCCTGCCCACTCCTGAACGCAGCGCTGCTGCACGCAGCCGCTCAAAGGGCCAGAGCTGAAGCACGTGGGGCGCTGCCTGCCTGCCGCGTGCCCCTGCTGTCCCAAAAGCGGATTCTTTGCCCGGCGTGCAATAGGCCGAGCATCACACCCTCGGGAGAGACGCTGAGTATTTAGTTCAGGTTTGCGCAAAGCTGGGTGCTCGGTGGTTTCCCACAAATCAAGCACGCCCTCATACAAAACTGCAGTGTATTTATCAGGTGACATGATTAGTATCAACCCGCCCAAATTTACACTTAGTGGTTAGTGATTAACATTTCGACACTATTGCTTTACTGGATTGAAATGAGCCTCGCTTGCTATGGAAATTAGCACGCGTGCTCCTTTCGGGTGGGGGGTGGGGGGGCAGCAAATCTCTTTGGTCCGGAATTGAGTCGGCGGTCGCGATCTCCCCTCGCCACATTTCCCTTTCACCCAGGTTCTGCAGTTTTATCAAACTGCACGCTTCTCTGGCCACCGGCCCGTCTTTGGCGCCAAGATGGTCCCTTTTATCGCTCCCTTTGCTCTTCTTCAAGCCTAGAGCCCTTCATTTCCCACAGTTGCTTACTTCTCCAAACGCTTTCGTATCTTTTAGCTCCCTCCCCAATTCCTTTCCCGAGGCACGAGTGGTTAGCACTTTTGCTAATTGGAAAATGGCTCTTTCTGCAAGACATCCCCCCCACCCCTTCCTCCTGGTGGCTCTAGAGAACTGCTAGCGCAAGACAACGCCATGTCTCCAACAGCCTCGGTGCTCAATGGTTGCTAAAACCACAAGGGAGAGCAGCGGTCGCTAAGACCGCAGGACCAGAGAGTACCAGGAGCGGGGGGGAGGGAGGAAGTCTTTCGAAGGCGGGATGCTCTTGCCTCCCCACACACATGGCCCGGGGGGCGGGACCTGGTAGCACTTCTCTGCGTTTGACTGGTCACCCGTCTGGATTCGACTGCTCTCTCAGCCACTGGCGGAACTGGGACGAGAGAAGGTTCCGGAGGGCCAGAGCCTGAAATCTCTCGAAAGGGACTCTCGCGCTGCCTTGGGCTCGCTCTCTCCACCAACTCCCCGTGTTGGCAGGTGTAGCGCTGGATCCAGGACTGGTGGTTCTCCTCTTCATTCCTCTTTCTCTCTCTCTCTCCCTCTCTTTCGCTTCTCCTAAGGCTCTTGGGAGGCTGCAAGCACGGTGTCTAGCCGGGCTAGAGCAGAGGGCTAGTCTTTCTTTTTCCCCTTTCTGGGCTGTCGTTCCCCCCGGAGCTGGACGCCGGGTCCAAATGGGGGCTGGATGCTTGAGCCCTGGAGCTCTGGAGGTCATCTTGTCTCGTGCAACCGCCCGGCTCGAGGAGGGTCACCTAGCGCTGGTTGCCCAGCGTCCGCGGGCAGCAGCGTAACTGAGGAGGACGTTTTCCCCAGGATCTGGGGGCATCCGTCACTTCCCTGTGCCTGGCCTCGTGAGTCGCCCAGTCTCCCCTTGCCGTGGAGCAGCGGGGTAGTGAGTGGGCATGGCCCCGGGGCTGGAGAGGGGGGAGGGTGCCCAGGTGCCAGCCCAGCTGCCCGCATGATGCGCCCGTTGTTTTGCAGGGGGGAAAGCACTATGCCCAGCTGGTGGCCTGGCTGCGGGAGGATAAGCAGGAGAATGAGGTAGGGCCGAAAGGGCTGGGGGAGAGCGGGTGAGTGCCCACGGGCCCTGGGGCGGGGGGGTGGGAGGAGGGCGGCAGCGGGCCCAGGGACTTGGACCCTTCCTTCTCCCAGGTGCTGCGTCAAGAAATGAAGAAACTTGAAGAGGCACTGGAGGAGGAGGAGGAGGCATGGTGAGTTGGGCCCCTGGCCCCACACGGCCGTCTCTGCAGCACCGGGAGCGAGGGGGCTGCCAGTGGTGGTGCTAGGCAATGGGGTGGGGGGAATACGCAGCCCGAGGTGTGACAGGGAAGCCCAGTCCCTGCCTGGGGTGCTGAATGTTTGGAAGGGGACCGACCGCGTGGCCCCCCTGGAGGTCTAGAACTCCTCCAAGCGAGCCCTGTTGCCTGCACCAGCATCAGAGGAAGAAGGAAGCAGAGGCGCCGGGGACTGTGCTGCCAGAGGTGGGGGAAGCATAGCGGGTAAGGGGGAGAGCCTGTGCCAGCCCCTGCCCCGGCCAGCGTGGGTCTCCCTGGGGAGAGGGGTCCACGGAGGTGCCAGCCACGCAGGGGCTATACTCCTGCGCGAGGCGGAGGCCAGGGGCACCGTGCAACTCCAGCTGTCCTGACTGCGCAGCAGTGCTTGACAAGCGTCCTCGCTCTGCCTCGACCTGTAGCAAAGGGACACGCTGGCGAGAAGACGCGGCTTGGTTTATTGGCTGCAGTGAGGGTCCCCACTGGGTCCCCTGGGGTCCGGTCCCGGGCAGTGGGTGGGATGGGCCAGACACCTGCTGCAGCCGACGGGGCTCGCAAGTCCAGGCTGCTGGGGAGCTGCTGGCCGGCTGTGGGCTTTGCAGCGGGGAAGTGCTCGGCATCGGTTTTCCCTGGGCCGGGCTGTTTGCCGGGCTTGCGGAGTATCGTGTGCCACCCTGCGCGAGGGAGCAATGAGAGACGGCTGGGGAGGCAGCCCGTGGGGCTCTCGCAACGGCCCCGTAGGCATCCCGTAGGCAAGACGGGCTTGGGATGCATCCAGCCTGCCCTGTCTCCCATCCCTCTTGTGCCCCACAGGACACTCGGCCTGCTCTTGGTCGGCGGCTTCGCTCTGGCTGCTGCGGTGCTCTACGCCTCCTGCTACGACCCCAAACTCTTCTGCCGCCTGCTGTTGCATGTGCTGCCTGGGGAGACCTACCGCAACCTGGCATATGCCCTGGGAAAGATGGTGCTCAGGGAGGGGCTGCTGCCTTTTTGGCAGCCTGCCCCTCCCCCCAATAAAACCTTTTCTACCTCACCTCCACGGGCTCAGGCGTGTTTGCTGGGGCACAGGGAGAGGGTCTTGCCCCGCGTGCCGGTCCCCGCAGCCCCTCGAGGGCAGGCCCAGCCCCGGCTGCTAGGCACTGGGTGCCGCCACTCTGCCCGTCGCAAGCCAGCTCCCCGCGTGCCAGCCTCACCTGCCCTCCCTCCCTCCCTCCGTCCCCGGAGTATTTATGGCGCTGAATAATCGGGTGGATCCACCGTCTTCTCAGGCCACGGTAGTTTTTTCACTCCGCCATTGGAGCCTGGCAACCATTGAGCAACGTGCAGGCCAACTCCTGTAAGCGTGGCTGAGGCTACTCAGGCTCCAGCAGCCGGGGCCACGTTTACAGGGAGGCCGGCAAACGTTATCACCCACAGCCCCCTAGAGCCCCCAAGCCCCTTCCTTTCCTCCCCACAGCTCCCCATGACGCCACAGCTGCCACCTGCCTTCCCACTCCGCAGCCCCCGTGGCCCCCACGCCCCTCCTTTCATGCCACAGCCCCCCAGCCCATGCCCTTCTCCCTCCCCACGGTCCCCACGACCCCGGTCTCCCCCTCCTCCCCATGCTCCCATCCCTGGTAGCCCCACAGCCGCCTGGCCCCATCCGCAGCGCTGCTGGCCCCACGGACCCGTTGCCGGTTGCACCCCATCCCTTACGGCCCATTCTAGCAATCTCTTAGCCGGTGGCCCTGTCCCCAGTGCCCATGGCCCTGCTGACCCCACAGCCACCGGCCGGCACAGCCCCGGCTGCGCCCTGCCACCTTCTCCAGCCGCTCGCAGCTTTCGCTGCCGAGGGGAAAGGCCCTGTCGGATGGAGGCCGGAGCGACCTGGCCTGCCCACTCCTGAACGCAGCGCTGCTGCACGCAGCCGCTCAAAGGGCCAGAGCTGAAGCACGTGGGGCACTGCCTGCCTGCCGCGTGCCCCTGCTGTCCCAAAAGCGGATTCTTTGCCCGGCGTGCAATAGGCCGAGCATCACACCCTCGGGAGAGACGCTGAGTATTTAGTTCAGGTTTGCGCAAAGCTGGGTGCTCGGTGGTTTCCCACAAATCAAGCACGCCCTCATACAAAACTGCAGTGTATTTATCAGGTGACGTGATTAGTATCAACCCGCCCAAATTTACACTTAGTGGTTAGTGATTAACATTTCGACACTATTGCTTTACTGGATTGAAATGAGCCTCGCTTGCTATGGAAATTAGCACGCGTGCTCCTTTCGGGTGGGGGGTGGGGGGGCAGCAAATCTCTTTGGTCCGGAATTGAGTCGGCGGTCGCGATCTCCCCTCGCCACATTTCCCTTTCACCCAGGTTCTGCAGTTTTATCAAACTGCACGCTTCTCTGGCCACCGGCCCGTCTTTGGCGCCAAGATGGTCCCTTTTATCGCTCCCTTTGCTCTTCTTCAAGCCTAGAGCCCTTCATTTCCCACAGTTGCTTACTTCTCCAAACGCTTTCGTATCTTTTAGCTCCCTCCCCAATTCCTTTCCCGAGGCACGAGTGGTTAGCACTTTTGCTAATTGGAAAATGGCTCTTTCTGCAAGACATCCCCCCCACCCCTTCCTCCTGGTGGCTCTAGAGAACTGCTAGCGCAAGACAACGCCATGTCTCCAACAGCCTTGGTGCTCAATGGTTGCTAAAACCACAAGGGAGAGCAGCGGTCGCTAAGACCGCAGGACCAGAGAGTACCAGGAGCGGGGGGGAGGGAGGAAGTCTTTCGAAGGCGGGACGCTCTTGCCTCCCCACACACATGGCCCGGGGGGCGGGACCTGGTAGCACTTCTCTGCGTTTGACTGGTCACCCGTCTGGATTCGACTGCTCTCTCAGCCACTGGCGGAACTGGGACGAGAGAAGGTTCCGGAGGGCCAGAGCCTGAAATCTCTCGAAAGGGACTCTCGCGCTGCCTTGGGCTCGCTCTCTCCACCAACTCCCCGTGTTGGCAGGTGTAGCGCTGGATCCAGGACTGGTGGTTCTCCTCTTCATTCCTCTTTCTCTCTCTCTCTCCCTCTCTTTCGCTTCTCCTAAGGCTCTTGGGAGGCTGCAAGCACGGTGTCTAGCCGGGCTAGAGCAGAGGGCTAGTCTTTCTTTTTCCCCTTTCTGGGCTGTCGTTCCCCCCGGAGCTGGACGCCGGGTCCAAATGGGGGCTGGATGCTTGAGCCCTGGAGCTCTGGAGGTCATCTTGTCTCGTGCAACCGCCCGGCTCGAGGAGGGTCACCTAGCGCTGGTTGCCCAGCGTCCGCGGGCAGCAGCGTAACTGAGGAGGACGTTTTCCCCAGGATCTGGGGGCATCCGTCACTTCCCTGTGCCTGGCCTCGTGAGTCGCCCAGTCTCCCCTTGCCGTGGAGCAGCGGGGTAGCGAGTGGGCATGGCCCCGGGGCTGGAGAGGGGGGAGGGTGCCCAGGTGCCAGCCCAGCTGCCCGCATGATGCGCCCGTTGTTTTGCAGGGGGGAAAGCACTATGCCCAGCTGGTGGCCTGGCTGCGGGAGGATAAGCAGGAGAATGAGGTAGGGCCGAAAGGGCTGGGGGAGAGCGGGTGAGTGCCCACGGGCCCTGGGGCGGGGGGGTGGGAGGAGGGCAGCAGCGGGCCCAGGGACTCGGACCCTTCCTTCTCCCAGGTGCTGCGTCAAGAAATGAAGAAACTTGAAGAGGCACTGGAGGAGGAGGAGGAGGAGGCATGGTGAGTTGGGCCCCTGGCCCCACACGGCTGTCTCTGCAGCACCGGGAGCGAGGGGGCTGCCAGTGGTGGTGCTAGGCAATGGGGTGGGGGGAATACGCAGCCCGAGGTGTGACAGGGAAGCCCAGTCCCTGCCTGGGGTGCTGAATGTTTGGAAGGGGACCGACCGCGTGGCCCCCCTGGAGGTCTAGAACTCCTCCAAGCGAGCCCTGTTGCCTGCACCAGCATCAGAGGAAGAAGGAAGCAGAGGCGCCGGGGACTGTGCTGCCAGAGGTGGGGGAAGCATAGCGGGTAAGGGGGAGAGCCTGTGCCAGCCCCTGCCCCGGCCAGCGTGGGTCTCCCTGGGGAGAGGGGTCCACGGAGGTGCCAGCCACGCAGGGGCTATACTCCTGCGCGAGGCGGAGGCCAGGGGCACCGTGCAACTCCAGCTGTCCTGACTGCGCAGCAGTGCTTGACAAGCGTCCTCGCTCTGCCTCGACCTGTAGCAAAGGGACACGCTGGCGAGAAGACGCGGCTTGGTTTATTGGCTGCAGTGAGGGTCCCCACTGGGGCCCCTGGGGTCCGGTCCCGGGCAGTGGGTGGGATGGGCCAGACACCTGCTGCAGCCGACGGGGCTCGCAAGTCCAGGCTGCTGGGGAGCTGCTGGCCGGCTGTGGGCTTTGCAGCGGGGAAGTGCTCGGCATCGGTTTTCCCTGGGCCGGGCTGTTTGCCGGGCTTGCGGAGTATCGTGTGCCACCCTGCGCGAGGGAGCAATGAGAGACGGCTGGGGAGGCAGCCCGTGGGGCTCTCGCAACGGCCCCGTAGGCATCCCGTAGGCAAGACGGGCTTGGGATGCATCCAGCCTGCCCTGTCTCCCATCCCTCTTGTGCCCCACAGGACACTCGGCCTGCTCTTGGTTGGCGGCTTCGCTCTGGCTGCTGCGGTGCTCTACGCCTCCTGCTACGACCCCAAACTCTTCTGCCGCCTGCTGTTGCATGTGCTGCCTGGGGAGACCTACCGCAACCTGGCATATGCCCTGGGAAAGATGGTGCTCAGGGAGGGGCTGCTGCCTTTTTGGCAGCCTGCCCCTCCCCCCAATAAAACCTTTTCTACCTCACCTCCACGGGCTCAGGCGTGTTTGCTGGGGCACAGGGAGAGGGTCTTGCCCCGCGTGCCGGTCCCCGCAGCCCCTCGAGGGCAGGCCCAGCCCCGGCTGCTAGGCACTGGGTGCCGCCACTCTGCCCGTCGCAAGCCAGCTCCCCGCGTGCCAGCCTCACGTGCCCTCCCTCCCTCCCTCCGTCCCCGGAGTATTTATGGCGCTGAATAATCGGGTGGATCCACCGTCTTCTCAGGCCACGGTAGTTTTTTCACTCCGCCATTGGAGCCTGGCAACCATTGAGCAACGTGCAGGCCAACTCCTGTAAGCGTGGCTGAGGCTACTCAGGCTCCAGCAGCCGGGGCCACGTTTACAGGGAGGCCGGCAAACGTTATCACCCACAGCCCCCTAGAGCCCCCAAGCCCCTTCCTTTCCTCCCCACAGCTCCCCATGACGCCACAGCTGCCACCTGCCTTCCCACTCCGCAGCCCCCGTGGCCCCCACGCCCCTCCTTTCATGCCACAGCCCCCCAGCCCATGCCCTTCTCCCTCCCCACGGTCCCCACGACCCCGGTCTCCCCCTCCTCCCCATGCTTCCATCCCTGGTAGCCCCACAGCCGCCTGGCCCCATCCGCAGCGCTGCTGGCCCCACGGACCCGTTGCCGGTTGCACCCCATCCCTTACGGCCCATTCTAGCAATCTCTTAGCCGGTGGCCCTGTCCCCAGTGCCCATGGCCCTGCTGACCCCACAGCCACCGGCCGGCACAGCCCCGGCTGCGCCCTGCCACCTTCTCCAGCCGCTCGCAGCTTTCGCTGCCGAGGGGAAAGGCCCTGTCGGATGGAGGCCGGAGCGACCTGGCCTGCCCACTCCTGAACGCAGCGCTGCTGCACGCAGCCGCTCAAAGGGCCAGAGCTGAAGCACGTGGGGCGCTGCCTGCCTGCCGCGTGCCCCTGCTGTCCCAAAAGCGGATTCTTTGTCCGGCGTGCAATAGGCCGAGCATCACACCCTCGGGAGAGACGCCGAGCATTTAGTTCAGGTTTGCGCAAAGCTGGGTGCTCGGTGGTTTCCCACAAATCAAGCACGCCCTCATACAAAACTGCAGTGTATTTATCAGGTGACATGATTAGTATCAACCCGCCCAAATTTACACTTAGTGGTTAGTGATTAACATTTCGACACTATTGCTTTACTGGATTGAAATGAGCCTCGCTTGCTATGGAAATTAGCACGCGTGCTCCTTTCGGGTGGGGGGTGGGGGGGCAGCAAATCTCTTTGGTCCGGAATTGAGTCGGCGGTCGCGATCTCCCCTCGCCACATTTCCCTTTCACCCAGGTTCTGCAGTTTTATCAAACTGCACGCTTCTCTGGCCACCGGCCCGTCTTTGGCGCCAAGATGGTCCCTTTTATCGCTCCCTTTGCTCTTCTTCAAGCCTAGAGCCCTTCATTTCCCACAGTTGCTTACTTCTCCAAACGCTTTCGTATCTTTTAGCTCCCTCCCCAATTCCTTTCCCGAGGCACGAGTGGTTAGCACTTTTGCTAATTGGAAAATGGCTCTTTCTGCAAGACATCCCCCCCACCCCTTCCTCCTGGTGGCTCTAGAGAACTGCTAGCGCAAGACAACGCCATGTCTCCAACAGCCTTGGTGCTCAATGGTTGCTAAAACCACAAGGGAGAGCAGCGGTCGCTAAGACCGCAGGACCAGAGAGTACCAGGAGCGGGGGGGAGGGAGGAAGTCTTTCGAAGGCGGGACGCTCTTGCCTCCCCACACACATGGCCCGGGGGGCGGGACCTGGTAGCACTTCTCTGCGTTTGACTGGTCACCCGTCTGGATTCGACTGCTCTCTCAGCCACTGGCGGAACTGGGACGAGAGAAGGTTCCGGAGGGCCAGAGCCTGAAATCTCTCGAAAGGGACTCTCGCGCTGTCTTGGGCTCGCTCTCTCCACCAACTCCCCGTGTTGGCAGGTGTAGCGCTGGATCCAGGACTGGTGGTTCTCCTCTTCATTCCTCTTTCTCTCTCTCTCTCCCTCTCTTTCGCTTCTCCTAAGGCTCTTGGGAGGCTGCAAGCACGGTGTCTAGCCGGGCTAGAGCAGAGGGCTAGTCTTTCTTTTTCCCCTTTCTGGGCTGTCGTTCCCCCCGGAGCTGGACGCCGGGTCCAAATGGGGGCTGGATGCTTGAGCCCTGGAGCTCTGGAGGTCATCTTGTCTCGTGCAACCGCCCGGCTCGAGGAGGGTCACCTAGCGCTGGTTGCCCAGCGTCCGCGGGCAGCAGCGTAACTGAGGAGGACGTTTTCCCCAGGATCTGGGGGCATCCGTCACTTCCCTGTGCCTGGCCTCGTGAGTCGCCCAGTCTCCCCTTGCCGTGGAGCAGCGGGGTAGCGAGTGGGCATGGCCCCGGGGCTGGAGAGGGGGGAGGGTGCCCAGGTGCCAGCCCAGCTGCCCGCATGATGCGCCCGTTGTTTTGCAGGGGGGAAAGCACTATGCCCAGCTGGTGGCCTGGCTGCGGGAGGATAAGCAGGAGAATGAGGTAGGGCCGAAAGGGCTGGGGGAGAGCGGGTGAGTGCCCACGGGCCCTGGGGCGGGGGGGTGGGAGGAGGGCAGCAGCGGGCCCAGGGACTCGGACCCTTCCTTCTCCCAGGTGCTGCGTCAAGAAATGAAGAAACTTGAAGAGGCACTGGAGGAGGAGGAGGAGGAGGCATGGTGAGTTGGGCCCCTGGCCCCACACGGCTGTCTCTGCAGCACCGGGAGCGAGGGGGCTGCCAGTGGTGGTGCTAGGCAATGGGGTGGGGGGAATACGCAGCCCGAGGTGTGACAGGGAAGCCCAGTCCCTGCCTGGGGTGCTGAATGTTTGGAAGGGGACCGACCGCGTGGCCCCCCTGGAGGTCTAGAACTCCTCCAAGCGAGCCCTGTTGCCTGCACCAGCATCAGAGGAAGAAGGAAGCAGAGGCGCCGGGGACTGTGCTGCCAGAGGTGGGGGAAGCATAGCGGGTAAGGGGGAGAGCCTGTGCCAGCCCCTGCCCCGGCCAGCGTGGGTCTCCCTGGGGAGAGGGGTCCACGGAGGTGCCAGCCACGCAGGGGCTATACTCCTGCGCGAGGCGGAGGCCAGGGGCACCGTGCAACTCCAGCTGTCCTGACTGCGCAGCAGTGCTTGACAAGCGTCCTCGCTCTGCCTCGACCTGTAGCAAAGGGACACGCTGGCGAGAAGACGCGGCTTGGTTTATTGGCTGCAGTGAGGGTCCCCACTGGGTCCCCTGGGGTCCGGTCCCGGGCAGTGGGTGGGATGGGCCAGACACCTGCTGCAGCCGACGGGGCTCGCAAGTCCAGGCTGCTGGGGAGCTGCTGGCCGGCTGTGGGCTTTGCAGCGGGGAACTGCTCGGCATCGGTTTTCCCTGGGCCGGGCTGTTTGCCGGGCTTGCGGAGTATCGTGTGCCACCCTGCGCGAGGGAGCAATGAGAGACGGCTGGGGAGGCAGCCCGTGGGGCTCTCGCAACGGCCCCGTAGGCATCCCGTAGGCAAGACGGGCTTGGGATGCATCCAGCCTGCCCTGTCTCCCATCCCTCTTGTGCCCCACAGGACACTCGGCCTGCTCTTGGTTGGCGGCTTCGCTCTGGCTGCTGCGGTGCTCTACGCCTCCTGCTACGACCCCAAACTCTTCTGCCGCCTGCTGTTGCATGTGCTGCCTGGGGAGACCTACCGCAACCTGGCATATGCCCTGGGAAAGATGGTGCTCAGGGAGGGGCTGCTGCCTTTTTGGCAGCCTGCCCCTCCCCCCAATAAAACCTTTTCTACCTCACCTCCACGGGCTCAGGCGTGTTTGCTGGGGCACAGGGAGAGGGTCTTGCCCCGCGTGCCGGTCCCCGCAGCCCCTCGAGGGCAGGCCCAGCCCCGGCTGCTAGGCACTGGGTGCCGCCACTCTGCCCGTCGCAAGCCAGCTCCCCGCGTGCCAGCCTCACCTGCCCTCCCTCCCTCCCTCCGTCCCCGGAGTATTTATGGCGCTGAATAATCGGGTGGATCCACCGTCTTCTCAGGCCACGGTAGTTTTTTCACTCCGCCATTGGAGCCTGGCAACCATTGAGCAACGTGCAGGCCAACTCCTGTAAGCGTGGCTGAGGCTACTCAGGCTCCAGCAGCCGGGGCCACGTTTACAGGGAGGCCGGCAAACGTTATCACCCACAGCCCCCTAGAGCCCCCAAGCCCCTTCCTTTCCTCCCCACAGCTCCCCATGACGCCACAGCTGCCACCTGCCTTCCCACTCCGCAGCCCCCGTGGCCCCCACGCCCCTCCTTTCATGCCACAGCCCCCCAGCCCATGCCCTTCTCCCTCCCCACGGTCCCCACGACCCCGGTCTCCCCCTCCTCCCCATGCTTCCATCCCTGGTAGCCCCACAGCCGCCTGGCCCCATCCGCAGCGCTGCTGGCCCCACGGACCCGTTGCCGGTTGCACCCCATCCCTTACGGCCCATTCTAGCAATCTCTTAGCCGGTGGCCCTGTCCCCAGTGCCCATGGCCCTGCTGACCCCACAGCCACCGGCCGGCACAGCCCCGGCTGCGCCCTGCCACCTTCTCCAGCCGCTCGCAGCTTTCGCTGCCGAGGGGAAAGGCCCTGTCGGATGGAGGCCGGAGCGACCTGGCCTGCCCACTCCTGAACGCAGCGCTGCTGCACGCAGCCGCTCAAAGGGCCAGAGCTGAAGCACGTGGGGCGCTGCCTGCCTGCCGCGTGCCCCTGCTGTCCCAAAAGCGGATTCTTTGTCCGGCGTGCAATAGGCCGAGCATCACACCCTCGGGAGAGACGCCGAGCATTTAGTTCAGGTTTGCGCAAAGCTGGGTGCTCGGTGGTTTCCCACAAATCAAGCACGCCCTCATACAAAACTGCAGTGTATTTATCAGGTGACATGATTAGTATCAACCCGCCCAAATTTACACTTAGTGGTTAGTGATTAACATTTCGACACTATTGCTTTACTGGATTGAAATGAGCCTCGCTTGCTATGGAAATTAGCACGCGTGCTCCTTTCGGGTGGGGGGTGGGGGGGCAGCAAATCTCTTTGGTCCGGAATTGAGTCGGCGGTCGCGATCTCCCCTCGCCACATTTCCCTTTCACCCAGGTTCTGCAGTTTTATCAAACTGCACGCTTCTCTGGCCACCGGCCCGTCTTTGGCGCCAAGATGGTCCCTTTTATCGCTCCCTTTGCTCTTCTTCAAGCCTAGAGCCCTTCATTTCCCACAGTTGCTTACTTCTCCAAACGCTTTCGTATCTTTTAGCTCCCTCCCCAATTCCTTTCCCGAGGCACGAGTGGTTAGCACTTTTGCTAATTGGAAAATGGCTCTTTCTGCAAGACATCCCCCCCACCCCTTCCTCCTGGTGGCTCTAGAGAACTGCTAGCGCAAGACAACGCCATGTCTCCAACAGCCTTGGTGCTCAATGGTTGCTAAAACCACAAGGGAGAGCAGCGGTCGCTAAGACCGCAGGACCAGAGAGTACCAGGAGCGGGGGGGAGGGAGGAAGTCTTTCGAAGGCGGGATGCTCTTGCCTCCCCACACACATGGCCCGGGGGGCGGGACCTGGTAGCACTTCTCTGCGTTTGACTGGTCACCCGTCTGGATTCGACTGCTCTCTCAGCCACTGGCGGAACTGGGACGAGAGAAGGTTCCGGAGGGCCAGAGCCTGAAATCTCTCGAAAGGGACTCTCGCGCTGCCTTGGGCTCGCTCTCTCCACCAACTCCCCGTGTTGGCAGGTGTAGCGCTGGATCCAGGACTGGTGGTTCTCCTCTTCATTCCTCTTTCTCTCTCTCTCTCCCTCTCTTTCGCTTCTCCTAAGGCTCTTGGGAGGCTGCAAGCACGGTGTCTAGCCGGGCTAGAGCAGAGGGCTAGTCTTTCTTTTTCCCCTTTCTGGGCTGTCGTTCCCCCCGGAGCTGGACGCCGGGTCCAAATGGGGGCTGGATGCTTGAGCCCTGGAGCTCTGGAGGTCATCTTGTCTCGTGCAACCGCCCGGCTCGAGGAGGGTCACCTAGCGCTGGTTGCCCAGCGTCCGCGGGCAGCAGCGTAACTGAGGAGGACGTTTTCCCCAGGATCTGGGGGCATCCGTCACTTCCCTGTGCCTGGCCTCGTGAGTCGCCCAGTCTCCCCTTGCCGTGGAGCAGCGGGGTAGCGAGTGGGCATGGCCCCGGGGCTGGAGAGGGGGGAGGGTGCCCAGGTGCCAGCCCAGCTGCCCGCATGATGCGCCCGTTGTTTTGCAGGGGGGAAAGCACTATGCCCAGCTGGTGGCCTGGCTGCGGGAGGATAAGCAGGAGAATGAGGTAGGGCCGAAAGGGCTGGGGGAGAGCGGGTGAGTGCCCACGGGCCCTGGGGCGGGGGGGTGGGAGGAGGGCGGCAGCGGGCCCAGGGACTCGGACCCTTCCTTCTCCCAGGTGCTGCGTCAAGAAATGAAGAAACTTGAAGAGGCACTGGAGGAGGAGGAGGAGGCATGGTGAGTTGGGCCCCTGGCCCCACACGGCCGTCTCTGCAGCACCGGGAGCGAGGGGGCTGCCAGTGGTGGTGCTAGGCAATGGGGTGGGGGGAATACGCAGCCCGAGGTGTGACAGGGAAGCCCAGTCCCTGCCTGGGGTGCTGAATGTTTGGAAGGGGACCGACCGCGTGGCCCCCCTGGAGGTCTAGAACTCCTCCAAGCGAGCCCTGTTGCCTGCACCAGCATCAGAGGAAGAAGGAAGCAGAGGCGCCGGGGACTGTGCTGCCAGAGGTGGGGGAAGCATAGCGGGTAAGGGGGAGAGCCTGTGCCAGCCCCTGCCCCGGCCAGCGTGGGTCTCCCTGGGGAGAGGGGTCCACGGAGGTGCCAGCCACGCAGGGGCTATACTCCTGCGCGAGGCGGAGGCCAGGGGCACCGTGCAACTCCAGCTGTCCTGACTGCGCAGCAGTGCTTGACAAGCGTCCTCGCTCTGCCTCGACCTGTAGCAAAGGGACACGCTGGCGAGAAGACGCGGCTTGGTTTATTGGCTGCAGTGAGGGTCCCCACTGGGTCCCCTGGGGTCCGGTCCCGGGCAGTGGGTGGGATGGGCCAGACACCTGCTGCAGCCGACGGGGCTCGCAAGTCCAGGCTGCTGGGGAGCTGCTGGCCGGCTGTGGGCTTTGCAGCGGGGAAGTGCTCGGCATCGGTTTTCCCTGGGCCGGGCTGTTTGCCGGGCTTGCGGAGTATCGTGTGCCACCCTGCGCGAGGGAGCAATGAGAGACGGCTGGGGAGGCAGCCCGTGGGGCTCTCGCAACGGCCCCGTAGGCATCCCGTAGGCAAGACGGGCTTGGGATGCATCCAGCCTGCCCTGTCTCCCATCCCTCTTGTGCCCCACAGGACACTCGGCCTGCTCTTGGTTGGCGGCTTCGCTCTGGCTGCTGCGGTGCTCTACGCCTCCTGCTACGACCCCAAACTCTTCTGCCGCCTGCTGTTGCATGTGCTGCCTGGGGAGACCTACCGCAACCTGGCATATGCCCTGGGAAAGATGGTGCTCAGGGAGGGGCTGCTGCCTTTTTGGCAGCCTGCCCCTCCCCCCAATAAAACCTTTTCTACCTCACCTCCACGGGCTCAGGCGTGTTTGCTGGGGCACAGGGAGAGGGTCTTGCCCCGCGTGCCGGTCCCCGCAGCCCCTCGAGGGCAGGCCCAGCCCCGGCTGCTAGGCACTGGGTGCCGCCACTCTGCCCGTCGCAAGCCAGCTCCCCGCGTGCCAGCCTCACCTGCCCTCCCTCCCTCCCTCCGTCCCCGGAGTATTTATGGCGCTGAATAATCGGGTGGATCCACCGTCTTCTCAGGCCACGGTAGTTTTTTCACTCCGCCATTGGAGCCTGGCAACCATTGAGCAACGTGCAGGCCAACTCCTGTAAGCGTGGCTGAGGCTACTCAGGCTCCAGCAGCCGGGGCCACGTTTACAGGGAGGCCGGCAAACGTTATCACCCACAGCCCCCTAGAGCCCCCAAGCCCCTTCCTTTCCTCCCCACAGCTCCCCATGACGCCACAGCTGCCACCTGCCTTCCCACTCCGCAGCCCCCGTGGCCCCCACGCCCCTCCTTTCATGCCACAGCCCCCCAGCCCATGCCCTTCTCCCTCCCCACGGTCCCCACGACCCCGGTCTCCCCCTCCTCCCCATGCTTCCATCCCTGGTAGCCCCACAGCCGCCTGGCCCCATCCGCAGCGCTGCTGGCCCCACGGACCCGTTGCCGGTTGCACCCCATCCCTTACGGCCCATTCTAGCAATCTCTTAGCCGGTGGCCCTGTCCCCAGTGCCCATGGCCCTGCTGACCCCACAGCCACCGGCCGGCACAGCCCCGGCTGCGCCCTGCCACCTTCTCCAGCCGCTCGCAGCTTTCGCTGCCGAGGGGAAAGGCCCTGTCGGATGGAGGCCGGAGCGACCTGGCCTGCCCACTCCTGAACGCAGCGCTGCTGCACGCAGCCGCTCAAAGGGCCAGAGCTGAAGCACGTGGGGCGCTGCCTGCCTGCCGCGTGCCCCTGCTGTCCCAAAAGCGGATTCTTTGTCCGGCGTGCAATAGGCCGAGCATCACACCCTCGGGAGAGACGCTGAGTATTTAGTTCAGGTTTGCGCAAAGCTGGGTGCTCGGTGGTTTCCCACAAATCAAGCACGCCCTCATACAAAACTGCAGTGTATTTATCAGGTGACATGATTAGTATCAACCCGCCCAAATTTACACTTAGTGGTTAGTGATTAACATTTCGACACTATTGCTTTACTGGATTGAAATGAGCCTCGCTTGCTATGGAAATTAGCACGCGTGCTCCTTTCGGGTGGGGGGTGGGGGGGCAGCAAATCTCTTTGGTCCGGAATTGAGTCGGCGGTCGCGATCTCCCCTCGCCACATTTCCCTTTCACCCAGGTTCTGCAGTTTTATCAAACTGCACGCTTCTCTGGCCACCGGCCCGTCTTTGGCGCCAAGATGGTCCCTTTTATCGCTCCCTTTGCTCTTCTTCAAGCCTAGAGCCCTTCATTTCCCACAGTTGCTTACTTCTCCAAACGCTTTCGTATCTTTTAGCTCCCTCCCCAATTCCTTTCCCGAGGCACGAGTGGTTAGCACTTTTGCTAATTGGAAAATGGCTCTTTCTGCAAGACATCCCCCCCACCCCTTCCTCCTGGTGGCTCTAGAGAACTGCTAGCGCAAGACAACGCCATGTCTCCAACAGCCTCGGTGCTCAATGGTTGCTAAAACCACAAGGGAGAGCAGCGGTCGCTAAGACCGCAGGACCAGAGAGTACCAGGAGCGGGGGGGAGGGAGGAAGTCTTTCGAAGGCGGGATGCTCTTGCCTCCCCACACACATGGCCCGGGGGGCGGGACCTGGTAGCACTTCTCTGCGTTTGACTGGTCACCCGTCTGGATTCGACTGCTCTCTCAGCCACTGGCGGAACTGGGACGAGAGAAGGTTCCGGAGGGCCAGAGCCTGAAATCTCTCGAAAGGGACTCTCGCGCTGCCTTGGGCTCGCTCTCTCCACCAACTCCCCGTGTTGGCAGGTGTAGCGCTGGATCCAGGACTGGTGGTTCTCCTCTTCATTCCTCTTTCTCTCTCTCTCTCCCTCTCTTTCGCTTCTCCTAAGGCTCTTGGGAGGCTGCAAGCACGGTGTCTAGCCGGGCTAGAGCAGAGGGCTAGTCTTTCTTTTTCCCCTTTCTGGGCTGTCGTTCCCCCCGGAGCTGGACGCCGGGTCCAAATGGGGGCTGGATGCTTGAGCCCTGGAGCTCTGGAGGTCATCTTGTCTCGTGCAACCGCCCGGCTCGAGGAGGGTCACCTAGCGCTGGTTGCCCAGCGTCCGCGGGCAGCAGCGTAACTGAGGAGGACGTTTTCCCCAGGATCTGGGGGCATCCGTCACTTCCCTGTGCCTGGCCTCGTGAGTCGCCCAGTCTCCCCTTGCCGTGGAGCAGCGGGGTAGTGAGTGGGCATGGCCCCGGGGCTGGAGAGGGGGGAGGGTGCCCAGGTGCCAGCCCAGCTGCCCGCATGATGCGCCCGTTGTTTTGCAGGGGGAAAAGCACTATGCCCAGCTGGTGGCCTGGCTGCGGGAGGATAAGCAGGAGAATGAGGTAGGGCCGAAAGGGCTGGGGGAGAGCGGGTGAGTGCCCACGGGCCCTGGGGCGGGGGGGTGGGAGGAGGGCGGCAGCGGGCCCAGGGACTTGGACCCTTCCTTCTCCCAGGTGCTGCGTCAAGAAATGAAGAAACTTGAAGAGGCACTGGAGGAGGAGGAGGAGGCATGGTGAGTTGGGCCCCTGGCCCCACACGGCCGTCTCTGCAGCACCGGGAGCGAGGGGGCTGCCAGTGGTGGTGCTAGGCAATGGGGTGGGGGGAATACGCAGCCCGAGGTGTGACAGGGAAGCCCAGTCCCTGCCTGGGGTGCTGAATGTTTGGAAGGGGACCGACCGCGTGGCCCCCCTGGAGGTCTAGAACTCCTCCAAGCGAGCCCTGTTGCCTGCACCAGCATCAGAGGAAGAAGGAAGCAGAGGCGCCGGGGACTGTGCTGCCAGAGGTGGGGGAAGCATAGCGGGTAAGGGGGAGAGCCTGTGCCAGCCCCTGCCCCGGCCAGCGTGGGTCTCCCTGGGGAGAGGGGTCCACGGAGGTGCCAGCCACGCAGGGGCTATACTCCTGCGCGAGGCGGAGGCCAGGGGCACCGTGCAACTCCAGCTGTCCTGACTGCGCAGCAGTGCTTGACAAGCGTCCTCGCTCTGCCTCGACCTGTAGCAAAGGGACACGCTGGCGAGAAGACGCGGCTTGGTTTATTGGCTGCAGTGAGGGTCCCCACTGGGTCCCCTGGGGTCCGGTCCCGGGCAGTGGGTGGGATGGGCCAGACACCTGCTGCAGCCGACGGGGCTCGCAAGTCCAGGCTGCTGGGGAGCTGCTGGCCGGCTGTGGGCTTTGCAGCGGGGAAGTGCTCGGCATCGGTTTTCCCTGGGCCGGGCTGTTTGCCGGGCTTGCGGAGTATCGTGTGCCACCCTGCGCGAGGGAGCAATGAGAGACGGCTGGGGAGGCAGCCCGTGGGGCTCTCGGAACGGCCCCGTAGGCATCCCGTAGGCAAGACGGGCTTGGGATGCATCCAGCCTGCCCTGTCTCCCATCCCTCTTGTGCCCCACAGGACACTCGGCCTGCTCTTGGTCGGCGGCTTCGCTCTGGCTGCTGCGGTGCTCTACGCCTCCTGCTACGACCCCAAACTCTTCTGCCGCCTGCTGTTGCATGTGCTGCCTGGGGAGACCTACCGCAACCTGGCATATGCCCTGGGAAAGATGGTGCTCAGGGAGGGGCTGCTGCCTTTTTGGCAGCCTGCCCCTCCCCCCAATAAAACCTTTTCTACCTCACCTCCACGGGCTCAGGCGTGTTTGCTGGGGCACAGGGAGAGGGTCTTGCCCCGCGTGCCGGTCCCCGCAGCCCCTCGAGGGCAGGCCCAGCCCCGGCTGCTAGGCACTGGGTGCCGCCACTCTGCCCGTCGCAAGCCAGCTCCCCGCGTGCCAGCCTCACCTGCCCTCCCTCCCTCCCTCCGTCCCCGGAGTATTTATGGCGCTGAATAATTGGGTGGATCCACCGTCTTCTCAGGCCACGGTAGTTTTTTCACTCCGCCATTGGAGCCTGGCAACCATTGAGCAACGTGCAGGCCAACTCCTGTAAGCGTGGCTGAGGCTACTCAGGCTCCAGCAGCCGGGGCCACGTTTACAGGGAGGCCGGCAAACATTATCACCCACAGCCCCCTAGAGCCCCCAAGCCCCTTCCTTTCCTCCCCACAGCTCCCCATGACGCCACAGCTGCCACCTGCCTTCCCACTCCGCAGCCCCCGTGGCCCCCACGCCCCTCCTTTCATGCCACAGCCCCCCAGCCCATGCCCTTCTCCCTCCCCACGGTCCCCACGACCCCGGTCTCCCCCTCCTCCCCATGCTTCCATCCCTGGTAGCCCCACAGCCGCCTGGCCCCATCCGCAGCGCTGCTGGCCCCACGGACCCGTTGCCGGTTGCACCCCATCCCTTACGGCCCATTCTAGCAATCTCTTAGCTGGTGGCCCTGTCCCCAGTGCCCATGGCCCTGCTGACCCCACAGCCACCGGCCGGCACAGCCCCGGCTGCGCCCTGCCACCTTCTCCAGCCGCTCGCAGCTTTCGCTGCCGAGGGGAAAGGCCCTGTCGGATGGAGGCCGGAGCGACCTGGCCTGCCCACTCCTGAACGCAGCGCTGCTGCACGCAGCCGCTCAAAGGGCCAGAGCTGAAGCACGTGGGGCGCTGCCTGCCTGCCGCGTGCCCCTGCTGTCCCAAAAGCGGATTCTTTGCCCGGCGTGCAATAGGCCGAGCATCACACCCTCGGGAGAGACGCTGAGTATTTAGTTCAGGTTTGCGCAAAGCTGGGTGCTCGGTGGTTTCCCACAAATCAAGCACGCCCTCATACAAAACTGCAGTGTATTTATCAGGTGACATGATTAGTATCAACCCGCCCAAATTTACACTTAGTGGTTAGTGATTAACATTTCGACACTATTGCTTTACTGGATTGAAATGAGCCTCGCTTGCTATGGAAATTAGCACGCGTGCTCCTTTCGGGTGGGGGGTGGGGGGGCAGCAAATCTCTTTGGTCCGGAATTGAGTCGGCGGTCGCGATCTCCCCTCGCCACATTTCCCTTTCACCCAGGTTCTGCAGTTTTATCAAACTGCACGCTTCTCTGGCCACCGGCCCGTCTTTGGCGCCAAGATGGTCCCTTTTATCGCTCCCTTTGCTCTTCTTCAAGCCTAGAGCCCTTCATTTCCCACAGTTGCTTACTTCTCCAAACGCTTTCGTATCTTTTAGCTCCCTCCCCAATTCCTTTCCCGAGGCACGAGTGGTTAGCACTTTTGCTAATTGGAAAATGGCTCTTTCTGCAAGACATCCCCCCCACCCCTTCCTCCTGGTGTCTCTAGAGAACTGCTAGCGCAAGACAACGCCATGTCTCCAACAGCCTCGGTGCTCAATGGTTGCTAAAACCACAAGGGAGAGCAGCGGTCGCTAAGACCGCAGGACCAGAGAGTACCAGGAGCGGGGGGGAGGGAGGAAGTCTTTCGAAGGCGGGATGCTCTTGCCTCCCCACACACATGGCCCGGGGGGCGGGACCTGGTAGCACTTCTCTGCGTTTGACTGGTCACCCGTCTGGATTCGACTGCTCTCTCAGCCACTGGCGGAACTGGGACGAGAGAAGGTTCCGGAGGGCCAGAGCCTGAAATCTCTCGAAAGGGACTCTCGCGCTGCCTTGGGCTCGCTCTCTCCACCAACTCCCCGTGTTGGCAGGTGTAGCGCTGGATCCAGGACTGGTGGTTCTCCTCTTCATTCCTCTTTCTCTCTCTCTCTCCCTCTCTTTCGCTTCTCCTAAGGCTCTTGGGAGGCTGCAAGCACGGTGTCTAGCCGGGCTAGAGCAGAGGGCTAGTCTTTCTTTTTCCCCTTTCTGGGCTGTCGTTCCCCCCAGAGCTGGACGCCGGGTCCAAATGGGGGCTGGATGCTTGAGCCCTGGAGCTCTGGAGGTCATCTTGTCTCGTGCAACCGCCCGGCTCGAGGAGGGTCACCTAGCGCTGGTTGCCCAGCGTCCGCGGGCAGCAGCGTAACTGAGGAGGACGTTTTCCCCAGGATCTGGGGGCATCCGTCACTTCCCTGTGCCTGGCCTCGTGAGTCGCCCAGTCTCCCCTTGCCGTGGAGCAGCGGGGTAGCGAGTGGGCATGGCCCCGGGGCTGGAGAGGGGGGAGGGTGCCCAGGTGCCAGCCCAGCTGCCCGCATGATGCGCCCGTTGTTTTGCAGGGGGGAAAGCACTATGCCCAGCTGGTGGCCTGGCTGCGGGAGGATAAGCAGGAGAATGAGGTAGGGCCGAAAGGGCTGGGGGAGAGCGGGTGAGTGCCCACGGGCCCTGGGGCGGGGGGGTGGGAGGAGGGCGGCAGCGGGCTCAGGGACTCGGACCCTTCCTTCTCCCAGGTGCTGCGTCAAGAAATGAAGAAACTTGAAGAGGCACTGGAGGAGGAGGAGGAGGCATGGTGAGTTGGGCCCCTGGCCCCACACGGCCGTCTCTGCAGCACCGGGAGCGAGGGGGCTGCCAGTGGTGGTGCTAGGCAATGGGGTGGGGGGAATACGCAGCCCGAGGTGTGACAGGGAAGCCCAGTCCCTGCCTGGGGTGCTGAATGTTTGGAAGGGGACCGACCGCGTGGCCCCCCTGGAGGTCTAGAACTCCTCCAAGCGAGCCCTGTTGCCTGCACCAGCATCAGAGGAAGAAGGAAGCAGAGGCGCCGGGGACTGTGCTGCCAGAGGTGGGGGAAGCATAGCGGGTAAGGGGGAGAGCCTGTGCCAGCCCCTGCCCCGGCCAGCGTGGGTCTCCCTGGGGAGAGGGGTCCACGGAGGTGCCAGCCACGCAGGGGCTATACTCCTGCGCGAGGCGGAGGCCAGGGGCACCGTGCAACTCCAGCTGTCCTGACTGCGCAGCAGTGCTTGACAAGCGTCCTCGCTCTGCCTCGACCTGTAGCAAAGGGACACGCTGGCGAGAAGACGCGGCTTGGTTTATTGGCTGCAGTGAGGGTCCCCACTGGGTCCCCTGGGGTCCGGTCCCGGGCAGTGGGTGGGATGGGCCAGACACCTGCTGCAGCCGACGGGGCTCGCAAGTCCAGGCTGCTGGGGAGCTGCTGGCCGGCTGTGGGCTTTGCAGCGGGGAAGTGCTCGGCATCGGTTTTCCCTGGGCCGGGCTGTTTGCCGGGCTTGCGGAGTATCGTGTCCCACCCTGCGCGAGGGAGCAATGAGAGACGGCTGGGGAGGCAGCCCGTGGGGCTCTCGCAACGGCCCCGTAGGCATCCCGTAGGCAAGACGGGCTTGGGATGCATCCAGCCTGCCCTGTCTCCCATCCCTCTTGTGCCCCACAGGACACTCGGCCTGCTCTTGGTTGGCGGCTTCGCTCTGGCTGCTGCGGTGCTCTACGCCTCCTGCTACGACCCCAAACTCTTCTGCCGCCTGCTGTTGCATGTGCTGCCTGGGGAGACCTACCGCAACCTGGCATATGCCCTGGGAAAGATGGTGCTCAGGGAGGGGCTGCTGCCTTTTTGGCAGCCTGCCCCTCCCCCCAATAAAACCTTTTCTACCTCACCTCCACGGGCTCAGGCGTGTTTGCTGGGGCACAGGGAGAGGGTCTTGCCCCGCGTGCCGGTCCCCGCAGCCCCTCGAGGGCAGGCCCAGCCCCGGCTGCTAGGCACTGGGTGCCGCCACTCTGCCCGTCGCAAGCCAGCTCCCCGCGTGCCAGCCTCACCTGCCCTCCCTCCCTCCCTCCGTCCCCGGAGTATTTATGGCGCTGAATAATCGGGTGGATCCACCGTCTTCTCAGGCCACGGTAGTTTTTTCACTCCGCCATTGGAGCCTGGCAACCATTGAGCAACGTGCAGGCCAACTCCTGTAAGCGTGGCTGAGGCTACTCAGGCTCCAGCAGCCGGGGCCACGTTTACAGGGAGGCCGGCAAACGTTATCACCCACAGCCCCCTAGAGCCCCCAAGCCCCTTCCTTTCCTCCCCACAGCTCCCCATGACGCCACAGCTGCCACCTGCCTTCCCACTCCGCAGCCCCCGTGGCCCCCACGCCCCTCCTTTCATGCCACAGCCCCCCAGCCCATGCCCTTCTCCCTCCCCACGGTCCCCACGACCCCGGTCTCCCCCTCCTCCCCATGCTTCCATCCCTGGTAGCCCCACAGCCGCCTGGCCCCATCCGCAGCGCTGCTGGCCCCACGGACCCGTTGCCGGTTGCACCCCATCCCTTACGGCCCATTCTAGCAATCTCTTAGCCGGTGGCCCTGTCCCCAGTGCCCATGGCCCTGCTGACCCCACAGCCACCGGCCGGCACAGCCCCGGCTGCGCCCTGCCACCTTCTCCAGCCGCTCGCAGCTTTCGCTGCCGAGGGGAAAGGCCCTGTCGGATGGAGGCCGGAGCGACCTGGCCTGCCCACTCCTGAACGCAGCGCTGCTGCACGCAGCCGCTCAAAGGGCCAGAGCTGAAGCACGTGGGGCGCTGCCTGCCTGCCGCGTGCCCCTGCTGTCCCAAAAGCGGATTCTTTGCCCGGCGTGCAATAGGCCGAGCATCACACCCTCGGGAGAGACGCTGAGTATTTAGTTCAGGTTTGCGCAAAGCTGGGTGCTCGGTGGTTTCCCACAAATCAAGCACGCCCTCATACAAAACTGCAGCGTATTAATCAGGTGACATGATTAGTATCAACCCGCCCAAATTTACACTTAGTGGTTAGTGATTAACATTTCGACACTATTGCTTTACTGGATTGAAATGAGCCTCGCTTGCTATGGAAATTAGCACGCGTGCTCCTTTCGGGTGGGGGGTGGGGGGGCAGCAAATCTCTTTGGTCCGGAATTGAGTCGGCGGTCGCGATCTCCCCTCGCCACATTTCCCTTTCACCCAGGTTCTGCAGTTTTATCAAACTGCACGCTTCTCTGGCCACCGGCCCGTCTTTGGCGCCAAGATGGTCCCTTTTATCGCTCCCTTTGCTCTTCTTCAAGCCTAGAGCCCTTCATTTCCCACAGTTGCTTACTTCTCCAAACGCTTTCGTATCTTTTAGCTCCCTCCCCAATTCCTTTCCCGAGGCACGAGTGGTTAGCACTTTTGCTAATTGGAAAATGGCTCTTTCTGCAAGACATCCCCCCCACCCCTTCCTCCTGGTGGCTCTAGAGAACTGCTAGCGCAAGACAACGCCATGTCTCCAACAGCCTCGGTGCTCAATGGTTGCTAAAACCACAAGGGAGAGCAGCGGTCGCTAAGACCGCAGGACCAGAGAGTACCAGGAGCGGGGGGGAGGGAGGAAGTCTTTCGAAGGCGGGATGCTCTTGCCTCCCCACACACATGGCCCGGGGGGCGGGACCTGGTAGCACTTCTCTGCGTTTGACTGGTCACCCGTCTGGATTCGACTGCTCTCTCAGCCACTGGCGGAACTGGGACGAGAGAAGGTTCCGGAGGGCCAGAGCCTGAAATCTCTCGAAAGGGACTCTCGCGCTGCCTTGGGCTCGCTCTCTCCACCAACTCCCCGTGTTGGCAGGTGTAGCGCTGGATCCAGGACTGGTGGTTCTCCTCTTCATTCCTCTTTCTCTCTCTCTCTCCCTCTCTTTCGCTTCTCCTAAGGCTCTTGGGAGGCTGCAAGCACGGTGTCTAGCCGGGCTAGAGCAGAGGGCTAGTCTTTCTTTTTCCCCTTTCTGGGCTGTCGTTCCCCCCAGAGCTGGACGCCGGGTCCAAATGGGGGCTGGATGCTTGAGCCCTGGAGCTCTGGAGGTCATCTTGTCTCGTGCAACCGCCCGGCTCGAGGAGGGTCACCTAGCGCTGGTTGCCCAGCGTCCGCGGGCAGCAGCGTAACTGAGGAGGACGTTTTCCCCAGGATCTGGGGGCATCCGTCACTTCCCTGTGCCTGGCCTCGTGAGTCGCCCAGTCTCCCCTTGCCGTGGAGCAGCGGGGTAGCGAGTGGGCATGGCCCCGGGGCTGGAGAGGGGTGAGGGTGCCCAGGTGCCAGCCCAGCTGCCCGCATGATGCGCCCGTTGTTTTGCAGGGGGGAAAGCACTATGCCCAGCTGGTGGCCTGGCTGCGGGAGGATAAGCAGGAGAATGAGGTAGGGCCGAAAGGGCTGGGGGAGAGCGGGTGAGTGCCCACGGGCCCTGGGGCGGGGGGGTGGGAGGAGGGCGGCAGCGGGCTCAGGGACTCGGACCCTTCCTTCTCCCAGGTGCTGCGTCAAGAAATGAAGAAACTTGAAGAGGCACTGGAGGAGGAGGAGGAGGCATGGTGAGTTGGGCCCCTGGCCCCACACGGCCGTCTCTGCAGCACCGGGAGCGAGGGGGCTGCCAGTGGTGGTGCTAGGCAATGGGGTGGGGGGAATACGCAGCCCGAGGTGTGACAGGGAAGCCCAGTCCCTGCCTGGGGTGCTGAATGTTTGGAAGGGGACCGACCGCGTGGCCCCCCTGGAGGTCTAGAACTCCTCCAAGCGAGCCCTGTTGCCTGCACCAGCATCAGAGGAAGAAGGAAGCAGAGGCGCCGGGGACTGTGCTGCCAGAGGTGGGGGAAGCATAGCGGGTAAGGGGGAGAGCCTGTGCCAGCCCCTGCCCCGGCCAGCGTGGGTCTCCCTGGGGAGAGGGGTCCACGGAGGTGCCAGCCACGCAGGGGCTATACTCCTGCGCGAGGCGGAGGCCAGGGGCACCGTGCAACTCCAGCTGTCCTGACTGCGCAGCAGTGCTTGACAAGCGTCCTCGCTCTGCCTCGACCTGTAGCAAAGGGACACGCTGGCGAGAAGACGCGGCTTGGTTTATTGGCTGCAGTGAGGGTCCCCACTGGGTCCCCTGGGGTCCGGTCCCGGGCAGTGGGTGGGATGGGCCAGACACCTGCTGCAGCCGACGGGGCTCGCAAGTCCAGGCTGCTGGGGAGCTGCTGGCCGGCTGTGGGCTTTGCAGCGGGGAAGTGCTCGGCATCGGTTTTCCCTGGGCCGGGCTGTTTGCCGGGCTTGCGGAGTATCGTGTGCCACCCTGCGCGAGGGAGCAATGAGAGACGGCTGGGGAGGCAGCCCGTGGGGCTCTCGGAACGGCCCCGTAGGCATCCCGTAGGCAAGACGGGCTTGGGATGCATCCAGCCTGCCCTGTCTCCCATCCCTCTTGTGCCCCACAGGACACTCGGCCTGCTCTTGGTCGGCGGCTTCGCTCTGGCTGCTGCGGTGCTCTACGCCTCCTGCTACGACCCCAAACTCTTCTGCCGCCTGCTGTTGCATGTGCTGCCTGGGGAGACCTACCGCAACCTGGCATATGCCCTGGGAAAGATGGTGCTCAGGGAGGGGCTGCTGCCTTTTTGGCAGCCTGCCCCTCCCCCCAATAAAACCTTTTCTACCTCACCTCCACGGGCTCAGGCGTGTTTGCTGGGGCACAGGGAGAGGGTCTTGCCCCGCGTGCCGGTCCCCGCAGCCCCTCGAGGGCAGGCCCAGCCCCGGCTGCTAGGCACTGGGTGCCGCCACTCTGCCCGTCGCAAGCCAGCTCCCCGCGTGCCAGCCTCACCTGCCCTCCCTCCCTCCCTCCGTCCCCGGAGTATTTATGGCGCTGAATAATCGGGTGGATCCACCGTCTTCTCAGGCCACGGTAGTTTTTTCACTCCGCCATTGGAGCCTGGCAACCATTGAGCAACGTGCAGGCCAACTCCTGTAAGCGTGGCTGAGGCTACTCAGGCTCCAGCAGCCGGGGCCACGTTTACAGGGAGGCCGGCAAACGTTATCACCCACAGCCCCCTAGAGCCCCCAAGCCCCTTCCTTTCCTCCCCACAGCTCCCCATGACGCCACAGCTGCCACCTGCCTTCCCACTCCGCAGCCCCCGTGGCCCCCACGCCCCTCCTTTCATGCCACAGCCCCCCAGCCCATGCCCTTCTCCCTCCCCACGGTCCCCACGACCCCGGTCTCCCCCTCCTCCCCATGCTTCCATCCCTGGTAGCCCCACAGCCGCCTGGCCCCATCCGCAGCGCTGCTGGCCCCACGGACCCGTTGCCGGTTGCACCCCATCCCTTACGGCCCATTCTAGCAATCTCTTAGCCGGTGGCCCTGTCCCCAGTGCCCATGGCCCTGCTGACCCCACAGCCACCGGCCGGCACAGCCCCGGCTGCGCCCTGCCACCTTCTCCAGCCGCTCGCAGCTTTCGCTGCCGAGGGGAAAGGCCCTGTCGGATGGAGGCCGGAGCGACCTGGCCTGCCCACTCCTGAACGCAGCGCTGCTGCACGCAGCCGCTCAAAGGGCCAGAGCTGAAGCACGTGGGGCGCTGCCTGCCTGCCGCGTGCCCCTGCTGTCCCAAAAGCGGATTCTTTGCCCGGCGTGCAATAGGCCGAGCATCACACCCTCGGGAGAGACGCTGAGTATTTAGTTCAGGTTTGCGCAAAGCTGGGTGCTCGGTGGTTTCCCACAAATCAAGCACGCCCTCATACAAAACTGCAGTGTATTTATCAGGTGACATGATTAGTATCAACCCGCCCAAATTTACACTTAGTGGTTAGTGATTAACATTTCGACACTATTGCTTTACTGGATTGAAATGAGCCTCGCTTGCTATGGAAATTAGCACGCGTGCTCCTTTCGGGTGGGGGGTGGGGGGGCAGCAAATCTCTTTGGTCCGGAATTGAGTCGGCGGTCGCGATCTCCCCTCGCCACATTTCCCTTTCACCCAGGTTCTGCAGTTTTATCAAACTGCACGCTTCTCTGGCCACCGGCCCGTCTTTGGCGCCAAGATGGTCCCTTTTATCGCTCCCTTTGCTCTTCTTCAAGCCTAGAGCCCTTCATTTCCCACAGTTGCTTACTTCTCCAAACGCTTTCGTATCTTTTAGCTCCCTCCCCAATTCCTTTCCCGAGGCACGAGTGGTTAGCACTTTTGCTAATTGGAAAATGGCTCTTTCTGCAAGACATCCCCCCCACCCCTTCCTCCTGGTGGCTCTAGAGAACTGCTAGCGCAAGACAACGCCATGTCTCCAACAGCCTTGGTGCTCAATGGTTGCTAAAACCACAAGGGAGAGCAGCGGTCGCTAAGACCGCAGGACCAGAGAGTACCAGGAGCGGGGGGGAGGGAGGAAGTCTTTCGAAGGCGGGATGCTCTTGCCTCCCCACACACATGGCCCGGGGGGCGGGACCTGGTAGCACTTCTCTGCGTTTGACTGGTCACCCGTCTGGATTCGACTGCTCTCTCAGCCACTGGCGGAACTGGGACGAGAGAAGGTTCCGGAGGGCCAGAGCCTGAAATCTCTCGAAAGGGACTCTCGCGCTGCCTTGGGCTCTCTCTCTCCACCAACTCCCCGTGTTGGCAGGTGTAGCGCTGGATCCGGGACTGGTGATTCTCCTCTTCATTCCTCTCTCTCTCTCTCTCCCCCTCTCTTTCACTTCTCGTAAGGCTCTTGGGAGGCTGCAAGCACGGTGTCTAGCCGGGCTAGAGCAGAGGGCTAGTCTTTCTTTTTCCCCTTTCTGGGCTGTCGTTCCCCCCGGAGCTGGACGCTGGGTCCAAATGGGGGCTGGATGCTTGAGCCCTGGAGCTCTGGAGGTCATCTTGTCTCGTGCAACCGCCCGGCTCGAGGAGGGTCACCTAGCGCTGGTTGCCCAGCGTCCGCGGGCAGCAGCGTAACTGAGGAGGACGTTTTCCCCAGGATCTGGGGGCATCCGTCACTTCCCTGTGCCTGGCCTCATGAGTCGCCCAGTCTCCCAGTGCCGTGGAGCAGCGGGGTAGCGAGTGGGCATGGCCCCGGGGCTGGAGAGGGGGGAGGGTGCCCAGGTGCCAGCCCAGCTGCCCGCATGATGCGCCCGTTGTTTTGCGGGGGGAAAAGCACTATGCCCAGCTGGTGGCCTGGCTGCGGGAGGATAAGCAGGAGAATGAGGTAGGGCCGAAAGGGCTGGGGGAGAGCGGGTGAGTGCCCACGGGCCCTGGGGCGGGGGGGTGGGAGGAGGGCAGCAGCGGGCTCAGGGACTCGGACCCTTCCTTCTCCCAGGTGCTGCGTCAAGAAATGAAGAAACTTGAAGAGGCACTGGAGGAGGAGGAGGCATGGTGAGTTGGGCCCCTGGCCCCACACGGCTGTCTCTGCAGCACCGGGAGCGAGGGGGCTGCCAGTGGTGGTGCTAGGCAATGGGGTGGGGGGAATACGCAGCCCGAGGTGTGACAGGGAAGCCCAGTCCCTGCCTGGGGTGCTGAATGTTTGGAAGGGGACCGACCGCGTGGCCCCCCTGGAGGTCTAGAACTCCTCCAAGCGAGCCCTGTTGCCTGCACCAGCATCAGAGGAAGAAGGAAGCAGAGGCGCCGGGGACTGTGCTGCCAGAGGTGGGGGAAGCATAGCGGGTAAGGGGGAGAGCCTGTGCCAGCCCCTGCCCCGGCCAGCGTGGGTCTCCCTGGGGAGAGGGGTCCACGGAGGTGCCAGCCACGCAGGGGCTATACTCCTGCGCGAGGCGGAGGCCAGGGGCACCGTGCAACTCCAGCTGTCCTGACTGCGCAGCAGTGCTTGACAAGCGTCCTCGCTCTGCCTCGACCTGTAGCAAAGGGACACGCTGGCGAGAAGACGCGGCTTGGTTTATTGGCTGCAGTGAGGGTCCCCACTGGGTCCCCTGGGGTCCGGTCCCGGGCAGTGGGTGGGATGGGCCAGACACCTGCTGCAGCCGACGGGGCTCGCAAGTCCAGGCTGCTGGGGAGCTGCTGGCCGGCTGTGGGCTTTGCAGCGGGGAAGTGCTCGGCATCGGTTTTCCCTGGGCCGGGCTGTTTGCCGGGCTTGCGGAGTATCGTGTCCCACCCTGCGCGAGGGAGCAATGAGAGACGGCTGGGGAGGCAGCCCGTGGGGCTCTCGCAACGGCCCCGTAGGCATCCCGTAGGCAAGACGGGCTTGGGATGCATCCAGCCTGCCCTGTCTCCCATCCCTCTTGTGCCCCACAGGACACTCGGCCTGCTCTTGGTTGGCGGCTTCGCTCTGGCTGCTGCGGTGCTCTACGCCTCCTGCTACGACCCCAAACTCTTCTGCCGCCTGCTGTTGCATGTGCTGCCTGGGGAGACCTACCGCAACCTGGCATATGCCCTGGGAAAGATGGTGCTCAGGGAGGGGCTGCTGCCTTTTTGGCAGCCTGCCCCTCCCCCCAATAAAACCTTTTCTACCTCACCTCCACGGGCTCAGGCGTGTTTGCTGGGGCACAGGGAGAGGGTCTTGCCCCGCGTGCCGGTCCCCGCAGCCCCTCGAGGGCAGGCCCAGCCCCGGCTGCTAGGCACTGGGTGCCGCCACTCTGCCCGTCGCAAGCCAGCTCCCCGCGTGCCAGCCTCACCTGCCCTCCCTCCCTCCCTCCGTCCCCGGAGTATTTATGGCGCTGAATAATCGGGTGGATCCACCGTCTTCTCAGGCCACGGTAGTTTTTTCACTCCGCCATTGGAGCCTGGCAACCATTGAGCAACGTGCAGGCCAACTCCTGTAAGCGTGGCTGAGGCTACTCAGGCTCCAGCAGCCGGGGCCACGTTTACAGGGAGGCCGGCAAACGTTATCACCCACAGCCCCCTAGAGCCCCCAAGCCCCTTCCTTTCCTCCCCACAGCTCCCCATGACGCCACAGCTGCCACCTGCCTTCCCACTCCGCAGCCCCCGTGGCCCCCACGCCCCTCCTTTCATGCCACAGCCCCCCAGCCCATGCCCTTCTCCCTCCCCACGGTCCCCACGACCCCGGTCTCCCCCTCCTCCCCATGCTTCCATCCCTGGTAGCCCCACAGCCGCCTGGCCCCATCCGCAGCGCTGCTGGCCCCACGGACCCGTTGCCGGTTGCACCCCATCCCTTACGGCCCATTCTAGCAATCTCTTAGCCGGTGGCCCTGTCCCCAGTGCCCATGGCCCTGCTGACCCCACAGCCACCGGCCGGCACAGCCCCGGCTGCGCCCTGCCACCTTCTCCAGCCGCTCGCAGCTTTCGCTGCCGAGGGGAAAGGCCCTGTCGGATGGAGGCCGGAGCGACCTGGCCTGCCCACTCCTGAACGCAGCGCTGCTGCACGCAGCCGCTCAAAGGGCCAGAGCTGAAGCACGTGGGGCGCTGCCTGCCTGCCGCGTGCCCCTGCTGTCCCAAAAGCGGATTCTTTGCCCGGCGTGCAATAGGCCGAGCATCACACCCTCGGGAGAGACGCTGAGTATTTAGTTCAGGTTTGCGCAAAGCTGGGTGCTCGGTGGTTTCCCACAAATCAAGCACGCCCTCATACAAAACTGCAGTGTATTTATCAGGTGACATGATTAGTATCAACCCGCCCAAATTTACACTTAGTGGTTAGTGATTAACATTTCGACACTATTGCTTTACTGGATTGAAATGAGCCTCGCTTGCTATGGAAATTAGCACGCGTGCTCCTTTCGGGTGGGGGGTGGGGGGGCAGCAAATCTCTTTGGTCCGGAATTGAGTCGGCGGTCGCGATCTCCCCTCGCCACATTTCCCTTTCACCCAGGTTCTGCAGTTTTATCAAACTGCACGCTTCTCTGGCCACCGGCCCGTCTTTGGCGCCAAGATGGTCCCTTTTATCGCTCCCTTTGCTCTTCTTCAAGCCTAGAGCCCTTCATTTCCCACAGTTGCTTACTTCTCCAAACGCTTTCGTATCTTTTAGCTCCCTCCCCAATTCCTTTCCCGAGGCACGAGTGGTTAGCACTTTTGCTAATTGGAAAATGGCTCTTTCTGCAAGACATCCCCCCCACCCCTTCCTCCTGGTGGCTCTAGAGAACTGCTAGCGCAAGACAACGCCATGTCTCCAACAGCCTTGGTGCTCAATGGTTGCTAAAACCACAAGGGAGAGCAGCGGTCGCTAAGACCGCAGGACCAGAGAGTACCAGGAGCGGGGGGGAGGGAGGAAGTCTTTCGAAGGCGGGACGCTCTTGCCTCCCCACACACATGGCCCGGGGGGCGGGACCTGGTAGCACTTCTCTGCGTTTGACTGGTCACCCGTCTGGATTCGACTGCTCTCTCAGCCACTGGCGGAACTGGGACGAGAGAAGGTTCCGGAGGGCCAGAGCCTGAAATCTCTCGAAAGGGACTCTCGCGCTGCCTTGGGCTCTCTCTCTCCACCAACTCCCCGTGTTGGCAGGTGTAGCGCTGGATCCGGGACTGGTGATTCTCCTCTTCATTCCTCTCTCTCTCTCTCTCTCCCCCTCTCTTTCACTTCTCGTAAGGCTCTTGGGAGGCTGCAAGCACGGTGTCTAGCCGGGCTAGAGCAGAGGGCTAGTCTTTCTTTTTCCCCTTTCTGGGCTGTCGTTCCCCCCGGAGCTGGACGCCGGGTCCAAATGGGGGCTGGATGCTTGAGCCCTGGAGCTCTGGAGGTCATCTTGTCTCGTGCAACCGCCCGGCTCGAGGAGGGTCACCTAGCGCTGGTTGCCCAGCGTCCGCGGGCAGCAGCGTAACTGAGGAGGACGTTTTCCCCAGGATCTGGGGGCATCCGTCACTTCCCTGTGCCTGGCCTCGTGAGTCGCCCAGTCTCCCCTTGCCGTGGAGCAGCGGGGTAGCGAGTGGGCATGGCCCCGGGGCTGGAGAGGGGGGAGGGTGCCCAGGTGCCAGCCCAGCTGCCCGCATGATGCGCCCGTTGTTTTGCAGGGGGAAAAGCACTATGCCCAGCTGGTGGCCTGGCTGCGGGAGGATAAGCAGGAGAATGAGGTAGGGCCGAAAGGGCTGGGGGAGAGCGGGTGAGTGCCCACGGGCCCTGGGGCGGGGGGGTGGGAGGAGGGCGGCAGCGGGCTCAGGGACTCGGACCCTTCCTTCTCCCAGGTGCTGCGTCAAGAAATGAAGAAACTTGAAGAGGCACTGGAGGAGGAGGAGGCGTGGTGAGTTGGGCCCCTGGCCCCACACGGCCGTCTCTGCAGCACCGGGAGCGAGGGGGCTGCCAGTGGTGGTGCTAGGCAATGGGGTGGGGGGAATACGCAGCCCGAGGTGTGACAGGGAAGCCCAGTCCCTGCCTGGGGTGCTGAATGTTTGGAAGGGGACCGACCGCGTGGCCCCCCTGGAGGTCTAGAACTCCTCCAAGCGAGCCCTGTTGCCTGCACCAGCATCAGAGGAAGAAGGAAGCAGAGGCGCCGGGGACTGTGCTGCCAGAGGTGGGGGAAGCATAGCGGGTAAGGGGGAGAGCCTGTGCCAGCCCCTGCCCCGGCCAGCGTGGGTCTCCCTGGGGAGAGGGGTCCACGGAGGTGCCAGCCACGCAGGGGCTATACTCCTGCGCGAGGCGGAGGCCAGGGGCACCGTGCAACTCCAGCTGTCCTGACTGCGCAGCAGTGCTTGACAAGCGTCCTCGCTCTGCCTCGACCTGTAGCAAAGGGACACGCTGGCGAGAAGACGCGGCTTGGTTTATTGGCTGCAGTGAGGGTCCCCACTGGGTCCCCTGGGGTCCGGTCCCGGGCAGTGGGTGGGATGGGCCAGACACCTGCTGCAGCCGACGGGGCTCGCAAGTCCAGGCTGCTGGGGAGCTGCTGGCCGGCTGTGGGCTTTGCAGCGGGGAAGTGCTCGGCATCGGTTTTCCCTGGGCCGGGCTGTTTGCCGGGCTTGCGGAGTATCGTGTGCCACCCTGCGCGAGGGAGCAATGAGAGACGGCTGGGGAGGCAGCCCGTGGGGCTCTCGCAACGGCCCCGTAGGCATCCCGTAGGCAAGACGGGCTTGGGATGCATCCAGCCTGCCCTGTCTCCCATCCCTCTTGTGCCCCACAGGACACTCGGCCTGCTCTTGGTTGGCGGCTTCGCTCTGGCTGCTGCGGTGCTCTACGCCTCCTGCTACGACCCCAAACTCTTCTGCCGCCTGCTGTTGCATGTGCTGCCTGGGGAGACCTACCGCAACCTGGCATATGCCCTGGGAAAGATGGTGCTCAGGGAGGGGCTGCTGCCTTTTTGGCAGCCTGCCCCTCCCCCCAATAAAACCTTTTCTACCTCACCTCCACGGGCTCAGGCGTGTTTGCTGGGGCACAGGGAGAGGGTCTTGCCCCGCGTGCCGGTCCCCGCAGCCCCTCGAGGGCAGGCCCAGCCCCGGCTGCTAGGCACTGGGTGCCGCCACTCTGCCCGTCGCAAGCCAGCTCCCCGCGTGCCAGCCTCACCTGCCCTCCCTCCCTCCCTCCGTCCCCGGAGTATTTATGGCGCTGAATAATCGGGTGGATCCACCGTCTTCTCAGGCCATGGTAGTTTTTTCACTCCGCCATTGGAGCCTGGCAACCATTGAGCAACGTGCAGGCCAACTCCTGTAAGCGTGGCTGAGGCTACTCAGGCTCCAGCAGCCGGGGCCACGTTTACAGGGAGGCCGGCAAACGTTATCACCCACAGCCCCCTAGAGCCCCCAAGCCCCTTCCTTTCCTCCCCACAGCTCCCCATGACGCCACAGCTGCCACCTGCCTTCCCACTCCGCAGCCCCCATGGCCCCCACGCCCCTCCTTTCATGCCACAGCCCCCCAGCCCATGCCCTTCTCCCTCCCCACGGTCCCCACGACCCCGGTCTCCCCCTCCTCCCCATGCTTCCATCCCTGGTAGCCCCACAGCCGCCTGGCCCCATCCGCAGCGCTGCTGGCCCCACGGACCCGTTGCCGGTTGCACCCCATCCCTTACGGCCCATTCTAGCAATCTCTTAGCCGGTGGCCCTGTCCCCAGTGCCCATGGCCCTGCTGACCCCACAGCCACCGGCCGGCACAGCCCCGGCTGCGCCCTGCCACCTTCTCCAGCCGCTCGCAGCTTTCGCTGCCGAGGGGAAAGGCCCTGTCGGATGGAGGCCGGAGCGACCTGGCCTGCCCACTCCTGAACGCAGCGCTGCTGCACGCAGCCGCTCAAAGGGCCAGAGCTGAAGCACGTGGGGCGCTGCCTGCCTGCCGCGTGCCCCTGCTGTCCCAAAAGCGGATTCTTTGCCCGGCGTGCAATAGGCCGAGCATCACACCCTCGGGAGAGACGCTGAGTATTTAGTTCAGGTTTGCGCAAAGCTGGGTGCTCGGTGGTTTCCCACAAATCAAGCACGCCCTCATACAAAACTGCAGTGTATTTATCAGGTGACATGATTAGTATCAACCCGCCCAAATTTACACTTAGTGGTTAGTGATTAACATTTCGACACTATTGCTTTACTGGATTGAAATGAGCCTCGCTTGCTATGGAAATTAGCACGCGTGCTCCTTTCGGGTGGGGGGTGGGGGGGCAGCAAATCTCTTTGGTCCGGAATTGAGTCGGCGGTCGCGATCTCCCCTCGCCACATTTCCCTTTCACCCAGGTTCTGCAGTTTTATCAAACTGCACGCTTCTCTGGCCACCGGCCCGTCTTTGGCGCCAAGATGGTCCCTTTTATCGCTCCCTTTGCTCTTCTTCAAGCCTAGAGCCCTTCATTTCCCACAGTTGCTTACTTCTCCAAACGCTTTCGTATCTTTTAGCTCCCTCCCCAATTCCTTTCCCGAGGCACGAGTGGTTAGCACTTTTGCTAATTGGAAAATGGCTCTTTCTGCAAGACATCCCCCCCACCCCTTCCTCCTGGTGGCTCTAGAGAACTGCTAGCGCAAGACAACGCCATGTCTCCAACAGCCTTGGTGCTCAATGGTTGCTAAAACCACAAGGGAGAGCAGCGGTCGCTAAGACCGCAGGACCAGAGAGTACCAGGAGCGGGGGGGAGGGAGGAAGTCTTTCGAAGGCGGGACGCTCTTGCCTCCCCACACACATGGCCCGGGGGGCGGGACCTGGTAGCACTTCTCTGCGTTTGACTGGTCACCCGTCTGGATTCGACTGCTCTCTCAGCCACTGGCGGAACTGGGACGAGAGAAGGTTCCGGAGGGCCAGAGCCTGAAATCTCTCGAAAGGGACTCTCGCGCTGCCTTGGGCTCTCTCTCTCCACCAACTCCCCGTGTTGGCAGGTGTAGCGCTGGATCCGGGACTGGTGATTCTCCTCTTCATTCCTCTCTCTCTCTCTCTCTCCCCCTCTCTTTCACTTCTCGTAAGGCTCTTGGGAGGCTGCAAGCACGGTGTCTAGCCGGGCTAGAGCAGAGGGCTAGTCTTTCTTTTTCCCCTTTCTGGGCTGTCGTTCCCCCCGGAGCTGGACGCCGGGTCCAAATGGGGGCTGGATGCTTGAGCCCTGGAGCTCTGGAGGTCATCTTGTCTCGTGCAACCGCCCGGCTCGAGGAGGGTCACCTAGCGCTGGTTGCCCAGCGTCCGCGGGCAGCAGCGTAACTGAGGAGGACGTTTTCCCCAGGATCTGGGGGCATCCGTCACTTCCCTGTGCCTGGCCTCGTGAGTCGCCCAGTCTCCCCTTGCCGTGGAGCAGCGGGGTAGCGAGTGGGCATGGCCCCGGGGCTGGAGAGGGGGGAGGGTGCCCAGGTGCCAGCCCAGCTGCCCGCATGATGCGCCCGTTGTTTTGCGGGGGGAAAAGCACTATGCCCAGCTGGTGGCCTGGCTGCGGGAGGATAAGCAGGAGATTGAGGTAGGGCCGAAAGGGCTGGGGGAGAGCGGGTGAGTGCCCACGGGCCCTGGGGCGGGGGGGTGGGAGGAGGGCGGCAGCGGGCTCAGGGACTCGGACCCTTCCTTCTCCCAGGTGCTGCGTCAAGAAATGAAGAAACTTGAAGAGGCACTGGAGGAGGAGGAGGCGTGGTGAGTTGGGCCCCTGGCCCCACACGGCCGTCTCTGCAGCACCGGGAGCGAGGGGGCTGCCAGTGGTGGTGCTAGGCAATGGGGTGGGGGGAATACGCAGCCCGAGGTGTGACAGGGAAGCCCAGTCCCTGCCTGGGGTGCTGAATGTTTGGAAGGGGACCGACCGCGTGGCCCCCCTGGAGGTCTAGAACTCCTCCAAGCGAGCCCTGTTGCCTGCACCAGCATCAGAGGAAGAAGGAAGCAGAGGCGCCGGGGACTGTGCTGCCAGAGGTGGGGGAAGCATAGCGGGTAAGGGGGAGAGCCTGTGCCAGCCCCTGCCCCGGCCAGCGTGGGTCTCCCTGGGGAGAGGGGTCCACGGAGGTGCCAGCCACGCAGGGGCTATACTCCTGCGCGAGGCGGAGGCCAGGGGCACCGTGCAACTCCAGCTGTCCTGACTGCGCAGCAGTGCTTGACAAGCGTCCTCGCTCTGCCTCGACCTGTAGCAAAGGGACACGCTGGCGAGAAGACGCGGCTTGGTTTATTGGCTGCAGTGAGGGTCCCCACTGGGTCCCCTGGGGTCCGGTCCCGGGCAGTGGGTGGGATGGGCCAGACACCTGCTGCAGCCGACGGGGCTCGCAAGTCCAGGCTGCTGGGGAGCTGCTGGCCGGCTGTGGGCTTTGCAGCGGGGAACTGCTCGGCATCGGTTTTCCCTGGGCCGGGCTGTTTGCCGGGCTTGCGGAGTATCGTGTGCCACCCTGCGCGAGGGAGCAATGAGAGACGGCTGGGGAGGCAGCCCGTGGGGCTCTCGCAACGGCCCCGTAGGCATCCCGTAGGCAAGACGGGCTTGGGATGCATCCAGCCTGCCCTGTCTCCCATCCCTCTTGTGCCCCACAGGACACTCGGCCTGCTCTTGGTTGGCGGCTTCGCTCTGGCTGCTGCGGTGCTCTACGCCTCCTGCTACGACCCCAAACTCTTCTGCCGCCTGCTGTTGCATGTGCTGCCTGGGGAGACCTACCGCAACCTGGCATATGCCCTGGGAAAGATGGTGCTCAGGGAGGGGCTGCTGCCTTTTTGGCAGCCTGCCCCTCCCCCCAATAAAACCTTTTCTACCTCACCTCCACGGGCTCAGGCGTGTTTGCTGGGGCACAGGGAGAGGGTCTTGCCCCGCGTGCCGGTCCCCGCAGCCCCTCGAGGGCAGGCCCAGCCCCGGCTGCTAGGCACTGGGTGCCGCCACTCTGCCCGTCGCAAGCCAGCTCCCCGCGTGCCAGCCTCACCTGCCCTCCCTCCCTCCCTCCGTCCCCGGAGTATTTATGGCGCTGAATAATCGGGTGGATCCACCGTCTTCTCAGGCCACGGTAGTTTTTTCACTCCGCCATTGGAGCCTGGCAACCATTGAGCAACGTGCAGGCCAACTCCTGTAAGCGTGGCTGAGGCTACTCAGGCTCCAGCAGCCGGGGCCACGTTTACAGGGAGGCCGGCAAACGTTATCACCCACAGCCCCCTAGAGCCCCCAAGCCCCTTCCTTTCCTCCCCACAGCTCCCCATGACGCCACAGCTGCCACCTGCCTTCCCACTCCGCAGCCCCCGTGGCCCCCACGCCCCTCCTTTCATGCCACAGCCCCCCAGCCCATGCCCTTCTCCCTCCCCACGGTCCCCACGACCCCGGTCTCCCCCTCCTCCCCATGCTTCCATCCCTGGTAGCCCCACAGCCGCCTGGCCCCATCCGCAGCGCTGCTGGCCCCACGGACCCGTTGCCGGTTGCACCCCATCCCTTACGGCCCATTCTAGCAATCTCTTAGCCAGTGGCCCTGTCCCCAGTGCCCATGGCCCTGCTGACCCCACAGCCACCGGCCGGCACAGCCCCGGCTGCGCCCTGCCACCTTCTCCAGCCGCTCGCAGCTTTCGCTGCCGAGGGGAAAGGCCCTGTCGGATGGAGGCCGGAGCGACCTGGCCTGCCCACTCCTGAACGCAGCACTGCTGCACGCAGCCGCTCAAAGGGCCAGAGCTGAAGCACGTGGGGCGCTGCCTGCCTGCCGCGTGCCCCTGCTGTCCCAAAAGCGGATTCTTTGCCCGGCGTGCAATAGGCCGAGCATCACACCCTCGGGAGAGACGCTGAGTATTTAGTTCAGGTTTGCGCAAAGCTGGGTGCTCGGTGGTTTCCCACAAATCAAGCACGCCCTCATACAAAACTGCAGTGTATTTATCAGGTGACATGATTAGTATCAACCCGCCCAAATTTACACTTAGTGGTTAGTGATTAACATTTCGACACTATTGCTTTACTGGATTGAAATGAGCCTCGCTTGCTATGGAAATTAGCACGCGTGCTCCTTTCGGGTGGGGGGTGGGGGGGCAGCAAATCTCTTTGGTCCGGAATTGAGTCGGCGGTCGCGATCTCCCCTCGCCACATTTCCCTTTCACCCAGGTTCTGCAGTTTTATCAAACTGCACGCTTCTCTGGCCACCGGCCCGTCTTTGGCGCCAAGATGGTCCCTTTTATCGCTCCCTTTGCTCTTCTTCAAGCCTAGAGCCCTTCATTTCCCACAGTTGCTTACTTCTCCAAACGCTTTCGTATCTTTTAGCTCCCTCCCCAATTCCTTTCCCGAGGCACGAGTGGTTAGCACTTTT
Source organism: Platalea leucorodia (assembly GCF_965183815.1). NCBI lineage: Eukaryota > Metazoa > Chordata > Aves > Pelecaniformes > Threskiornithidae > Platalea > Platalea leucorodia. Next base: position 896,700 of record NW_028121456.1, read on the forward strand.
GCTAATTGGAAAATGGCTCTTTCTGCAAGACATCCCCCCCACCCCTTCCTCCTGGTGGCTCTAGAGAACTGCTAGCGCAAGACAACGCCATGTCTCCAACAGCCTTGGTGCTCAATGGTTGCTAAAACCACAAGGGAGAGCAGCGGTCGCTAAGACCGCAGGACCAGAGAGTACCAGGAGCGGGGGGGAGGGAGGAAGTCTTTCGAAGGCGGGATGCTCTTGCCTCCCCACACACATGGCCCGGGGGGCGGGACCTGGTAGCACTTCTCTGCGTTTGACTGGTCACCCATCTGGATTCGACTGCTCTCTCAGCCACTGGCGGAACTGGGACGAGAGAAGGTTCCGGAGGGCCAGAGCCTGAAATCTCTCGAAAGGGACTCTCGCGCTGCCTTGGGCTCTCTCTCTCCACCAACTCCCCGTGTTGGCAGGTGTAGCGCTGGATCCGGGACTGGTGATTCTCCTCTTCATTCCTCTCTCTCTCTCTCTCCCCCTCTCTTTCACTTCTCGTAAGGCTCTTGGGAGGCTGCAAGCACGGTGTCTAGCCGGGCTAGAGCAGAGGGCTAGTCTTTCTTTTTCCCCTTTCTGGGCTGTCGTTCCCCCCGGAGCTGGACGCTGGGTCCAAATGGGGGCTGGATGCTTGAGCCCTGGAGCTCTGGAGGTCATCTTGTCTCGTGCAACCGCCCGGCTCGAGGAGGGTCACCTAGCGCTGGTTGCCCAGCGTCCGCGGGCAGCAGCGTAACTGAGGAGGATGTTTTCCCCAGGATCTGGGGGCATCCGTCACTTCCCTGTGCCTGGCCTCGTGAGTCGCCCAGTCTCCCCTTGCCGTGGAGCAGCGGGGTAGCGAGTGGGCATGGCCCCGGGGCTGGAGAGGGGGGAGGGTGCCCAGGTGCCAGCCCAGCTGCCCGCATGATGCGCCCGTTGTTTTGCGGGGGGAAAAGCACTATGCCCAGCTGGTGGCCTGGCTGCGGGAGGATAAGCAGGAGAATGAGGTAGGGCCGAAAGGGCTGGGGGAGAGCGGGTGAGTGCCCACGGGCCCTGGGGCGGGGGGGTGGGAGGAGGGCAGCAGCGGGCTCAGGGACTCGGACCCTTCCTTCTCCCAGGTGCTGCGTCAAGAAATGAAGAAACTTGAAGAGGCACTGGAGGAGGAGGAGGCATGGTGAGTTGGGCCCCTGGCCCCACACGGCTGTCTCTGCCGCACCGGGAGCGAGGGGGCTGCCAGTGGTGGTGCTAGGCAATGGGGTGGGGGGAATACGCAGCCCGAGGTGTGACAGGGAAGCCCAGTCCCTGCCTGGGGTGCTGAATGTTTGGAAGGGGACCGACCGCGTGGCCCCCCTGGAGGTCTAGAACTCCTCCAAGCGAGCCCTGTTGCCTGCACCAGCATCAGAGGAAGAAGGAAGCAGAGGCGCCGGGGACTGTGCTGCCAGAGGTGGGGGAAGCATAGCGGGTAAGGGGGAGAGCCTGTGCCAGCCCCTGCCCCGGCCAGCGTGGGTCTCCCTGGGGAGAGGGGTCCACGGAGGTGCCAGCCACGCAGGGGCTATACTCCTGCGCGAGGCGGAGGCCAGGGGCACCGTGCAACTCCAGCTGTCCTGACTGCGCAGCAGTGCTTGACAAGCGTCCTCGCTCTGCCTCGACCTGTAGCAAAGGGACACGCTGGCGAGAAGACGCGGCTTGGTTTATTGGCTGCAGTGAGGGTCCCCACTGGGTCCCCTGGGGTCCGGTCCCGGGCAGTGGGTGGGATGGGCCAGACACCTGCTGCAGCCGACGGGGCTCGCAAGTCCAGGCTGCTGGGGAGCTGCTGGCCGGCTGTGGGCTTTGCAGCGGGGAAGTGCTCGGCATCGGTTTTCCCTGGGCCGGGCTGTTTGCCGGGCTTGCGGAGTATCGTGTGCCACCCTGCGCGAGGGAGCAATGAGAGACGGCTGGGGAGGCAGCCCGTGGGGCTCTCGCAACGGCCCCGTAGGCATCCCGTAGGCAAGACGGGCTTGGGATGCATCCAGCCTGCCCTGTCTCCCATCCCTCTTGTGCCCCACAGGACACTCGGCCTGCTCTTGGTCGGCGGCTTCGCTCTGGCTGCTGCGGTGCTCTACGCCTCCTGCTACGACCCCAAACTCTTCTGCCGCCTGCTGTTGCATGTGCTGCCTGGGGAGACCTACCGCAACCTGGCATATGCCCTGGGAAAGATGGTGCTCAGGGAGGGGCTGCTGCCTTTTTGGCAGCCTGCCCCTCCCCCCAATAAAACCTTTTCTACCTCACCTCCACGGGCTCAGGCGTGTTTGCTGGGGCACAGGGAGAGGGTCTTGCCCCGCGTGCCGGTCCCCGCAGCCCCTCGAGGGCAGGCCCAGCCCCGGCTGCTAGGCACTGGGTGCCGCCACTCTGCCCGTCGCAAGCCAGCTCCCCGCGTGCCAGCCTCACCTGCCCTCCCTCCCTCCCTCCGTCCCCGGAGTATTTATGGCGCTGAATAATCGGGTGGATCCACCGTCTTCTCAGGCCACGGTAGTTTTTTCACTCCGCCATTGGAGCCTGGCAACCATTGAGCAACGTGCAGGCCAACTCCTGTAAGCGTGGCTGAGGCTACTCAGGCTCCAGCAGCCGGGGCCACGTTTACAGGGAGGCCAGCAAACGTTATCACCCACAGCCCCCTAGAGCCCCCAAGCCCCTTCCTTTCCTCCCCACAGCTCCCCATGACGCCACAGCTGCCACCTGCCTTCCCACTCCGCAGCCCCCGTGGCCCCCACGCCCCTCCTTTCATGCCACAGCCCCCCAGCCCATGCCCTTCTCCCTCCCCACGGTCCCCACGACCCCGGTCTCCCCCTCCTCCCCATGCTTCCATCCCTGGTAGCCCCACAGCTGCCTGGCCCCATCCGCAGCGCTGCTGGCCCCACGGACCCGTTGCCGGTTGCACCCCATCCCTTACGGCCCATTCTAGCAATCTCTTAGCCGGTGGCCCTGTCCCCAGTGCCCATGGCCCTGCTGACCCCACAGCCACCGGCCGGCACAGCCCCGGCTGCGCCCTGCCACCTTCTCCAGCCGCTCGCAGCTTTCGCTGCCGAGGGGAAAGGCCCTGTCGGATGGAGGCCGGAGCGACCTGGCCTGCCCACTCCTGAACGCAGCGCTGCTGCACGCAGCCGCTCAAAGGGCCAGAGCTGAAGCACGTGGGGCGCTGCCTGCCTGCCGCGTGCCCCTGCTGTCCCAAAAGCGGATTCTTTGCCCGGCGTGCAATAGGCCGAGCATCACACCCTCGGGAGAGACGCTGAGTATTTAGTTCAGGTTTGCGCAAAGCTGGGTGCTCGGTGGTTTCCCACAAATCAAGCACGCCCTCATACAAAACTGCAGTGTATTTATCAGGTGACATGATTAGTATCAACCCGCCCAAATTTACACTTAGTGGTTAGTGATTAACATTTCGACACTATTGCTTTACTGGATTGAAATGAGCCTCGCTTGCTATGGAAATTAGCACGCGTGCTCCTTTCGGGTGGGGGGTGGGGGGGCAGCAAATCTCTTTGGTCCGGAATTGAGTCGGCGGTCGCGATCTCCCCTCGCCACATTTCCCTTTCACCCAGGTTCTGCAGTTTTATCAAACTGCACGCTTCTCTGGCCACCGGCCCGTCTTTGGCGCCAAGATGGTCCCTTTTATCGCTCCCTTTGCTCTTCTTCAAGCCTAGAGCCCTTCATTTCCCACAGTTGCTTACTTCTCCAAACGCTTTCGTATCTTTTAGCTCCCTCCCCAATTCCTTTCCCGAGGCACGAGTGGTTAGCACTTTTGCTAATTGGAAAATGGCTCTTTCTGCAAGACATCCCCCCCACCCCTTCCTCCTGGTGGCTCTAGAGAACTGCTAGCGCAAGACAACGCCATGTCTCCAACAGCCTTGGTGCTCAATGGTTGCTAAAACCACAAGGGAGAGCAGCGGTCGCTAAGACCGCAGGACCAGAGAGTACCAGGAGCGGGGGGGAGGGAGGAAGTCTTTCGAAGGCGGGACGCTCTTGCCTCCCCACACACATGGCCCGGGGGGCGGGACCTGGTAGCACTTCTCTGCGTTTGACTGGTCACCCGTCTGGATTCGACTGCTCTCTCAGCCACTGGCGGAACTGGGACGAGAGAAGGTTCCGGAGGGCCAGAGCCTGAAATCTCTCGAAAGGGACTCTCGCGCTGCCTTGGGCTCTCTCTCTCCACCAACTCCCCGTGTTGGCAGGTGTAGCGCTGGATCCGGGACTGGTGATTCTCCTCTTCATTCCTCTCTCTCTCTCTCTCTCCCCCTCTCTTTCACTTCTCGTAAGGCTCTTGGGAGGCTGCAAGCACGGTGTCTAGCCGGGCTAGAGCAGAGGGCTAGTCTTTCTTTTTCCCCTTTCTGGGCTGTCGTTCCCCCCGGAGCTGGACGCCGGGTCCAAATGGGGGCTGGATGCTTGAGCCCTGGAGCTCTGGAGGTCATCTTGTCTCGTGCAACCGCCCGGCTCGAGGAGGGTCACCTAGCGCTGGTTGCCCAGCGTCCGCGGGCAGCAGCGTAACTGAGGAGGACGTTTTCCCCAGGATCTGGGGGCATCCGTCACTTCCCTGTGCCTGGCCTCGTGAGTCGCCCAGTCTCCCCTTGCCGTGGAGCAGCGGGGTAGCGAGTGGGCATGGCCCCGGGGCTGGAGAGGGGGGAGGGTGCCCAGGTGCCAGCCCAGCTGCCCGCATGATGCGCCCGTTGTTTTGCGGGGGGAAAAGCACTATGCCCAGCTGGTGGCCTGGCTGCGGGAGGATAAGCAGGAGAATGAGGTAGGGCCGAAAGGGCTGGGGGAGAGCGGGTGAGTGCCCACGGGCCCTGGGGCGGGGGGGTGGGAGGAGGGCGGCAGCGGGCTCAGGGACTCGGACCCTTCCTTCTCCCAGGTGCTGCGTCAAGAAATGAAGAAACTTGAAGAGGCACTGGAGGAGGAGGAGGCGTGGTGAGTTGGGCCCTTGGCCCCACACGGCTGTCTCTGCAGCACCGGGAGCGAGGGGGCTGCCAGTGCTGGTGCTAGGCAATGGGGTGGGGGGAATACGCAGCCCGAGGTGTGACAGGGAAGCCCAGTCCCTGCCTGGGGTGCTGAATGTTTGGAAGGGGACCGACCGCGTGGCCCCCCTGGAGGTCTAGAACTCCTCCAAGCGAGCCCTGTTGCCTGCACCAGCATCAGAGGAAGAAGGAAGCAGAGGCGCCGGGGACTGTGCTGCCAGAGGTGGGGGAAGCATAGCGGGTAAGGGGGAGAGCCTGTGCCAGCCCCTGCCCCGGCCAGCGTGGGTCTCCCTGGGGAGAGGGGTCCACGGAGGTGCCAGCCACGCAGGGGCTATACTCCTGCGCGAGGCGGAGGCCAGGGGCACCGTGCAACTCCAGCTGTCCTGACTGCGCAGCAGTGCTTGACAAGCGTCCTCGCTCTGCCTCGACCTGTAGCAAAGGGACACGCTGGCGAGAAGACGCGGCTTGGTTTATTGGCTGCAGTGAGGGTCCCCACTGGGTCCCCTGGGGTCCGGTCCCGGGCAGTGGGTGGGATGGGCCAGACACCTGCTGCAGCCGACGGGGCTCGCAAGTCCAGGCTGCTGGGGAGCTGCTGGCCGGCTGTGGGCTTTGCAGCGGGGAAGTGCTCGGCATCGGTTTTCCCTGGGCCGGGCTGTTTGCCGGGCTTGCGGAGTATCGTGTGCCACCCTGCGCGAGGGAGCAATGAGAGACGGCTGGGGAGGCAGCCCGTGGGGCTCTCGCAACGGCCCCGTAGGCATCCCGTAGGCAAGACGGGCTTGGGATGCATCCAGCCTGCCCTGTCTCCCATCCCTCTTGTGCCCCACAGGACACTCGGCCTGCTCTTGGTCGGCGGCTTCGCTCTGGCTGCTGCGGTGCTCTACGCCTCCTGCTACGACCCCAAACTCTTCTGCCGCCTGCTGTTGCATGTGCTGCCTGGGGAGACCTACCGCAACCTGGCATATGCCCTGGGAAAGATGGTGCTCAGGGAGGGGCTGCTGCCTTTTTGGCAGCCTGCCCCTCCCCCCAATAAAACCTTTTCTACCTCACCTCCACGGGCTCAGGCGTGTTTGCTGGGGCACAGGGAGAGGGTCTTGCCCCGCGTGCCGGTCCCCGCAGCCCCTCGAGGGCAGGCCCAGCCCCGGCTGCTAGGCACTGGGTGCCGCCACTCTGCCCGTCGCAAGCCAGCTCCCCGCGTGCCAGCCTCACCTGCCCTCCCTCCCTCCCTCCGTCCCCGGAGTATTTATGGCGCTGAATAATCGGGTGGATCCACCGTCTTCTCAGGCCACGGTAGTTTTTTCACTCCGCCATTGGAGCCTGGCAACCATTGAGCAACGTGCAGGCCAACTCCTGTAAGCGTGGCTGAGGCTACTCAGGCTCCAGCAGCCGGGGCCACGTTTACAGGGAGGCCGGCAAACGTTATCACCCACAGCCCCCTAGAGCCCCCAAGCCCCTTCCTTTCCTCCCCACAGCTCCCCATGACGCCACAGCTGCCACCTGCCTTCCCACTCCGCAGCCCCCGTGGCCCCCACGCCCCTCCTTTCATGCCACAGCCCCCCAGCCCATGCCCTTCTCCCTCCCCACGGTCCCCACGACCCCGGTCTCCCCCTCCTCCCCATGCTTCCATCCCTGGTAGCCCCACAGCCGCCTGGCCCCATCCGCAGCGCTGCTGGCCCCACGGACCCGTTGCCGGTTGCACCCCATCCCTTACGGCCCATTCTAGCAATCTCTTAGCCGGTGGCCCTGTCCCCAGTGCCCATGGCCCTGCTGACCCCACAGCCACCGGCCGGCACAGCCCCGGCTGCGCCCTGCCACCTTCTCCAGCCGCTCGCAGCTTTCGCTGCCGAGGGGAAAGGCCCTGTCGGATGGAGGCCGGAGTGACCTGGCCTGCCCACTCCTGAACGCAGCGCTGCTGCACGCAGCCGCTCAAAGGGCCAGAGCTGAAGCACGTGGGGCGCTGCCTGCCTGCCGCGTGCCCCTGCTGTCCCAAAAGCGGATTCTTTGCCCGGCGTGCAATAGGCCGAGCATCACACCCTCGGGAGAGACGCTGAGTATTTAGTTCAGGTTTGCGCAAAGCTGGGTGCTCGGTGGTTTCCCACAAATCAAGCACGCCCTCATACAAAACTGCAGTGTATTTATCAGGTGACATGATTAGTATCAACCCGCCCAAATTTACACTTAGTGGTTAGTGATTAACATTTCGACACTATTGCTTTACTGGATTGAAATGAGCCTCGCTTGCTATGGAAATTAGCACGCGTGCTCCTTTCGGGTGGGGGGTGGGGGGGCAGCAAATCTCTTTGGTCCGGAATTGAGTCGGCGGTCGCGATCTCCCCTCGCCACATTTCCCTTTCACCCAGGTTCTGCAGTTTTATCAAACTGCACGCTTCTCTGGCCACCGGCCCGTCTTTGGCGCCAAGATGGTCCCTTTTATCGCTCCCTTTGCTCTTCTTCAAGCCTAGAGCCCTTCATTTCCCACAGTTGCTTACTTCTCCAAACGCTTTCGTATCTTTTAGCTCCCTCCCCAATTCCTTTCCCGAGGCACGAGTGGTTAGCACTTTTGCTAATTGGAAAATGGCTCTTTCTGCAAGACATCCCCCCCACCCCTTCCTCCTGGTGGCTCTAGAGAACTGCTAGCGCAAGACAACGCCATGTCTCCAACAGCCTTGGTGCTCAATGGTTGCTAAAACCACAAGGGAGAGCAGCGGTCGCTAAGACCGCAGGACCAGAGAGTACCAGGAGCGGGGGGGAGGGAGGAAGTCTTTCGAAGGCGGGACGCTCTTGCCTCCCCACACACATGGCCCGGGGGGCGGGACCTGGTAGCACTTCTCTGCGTTTGACTGGTCACCCGTCTGGATTCGACTGCTCTCTCAGCCACTGGCGGAACTGGGACGAGAGAAGGTTCCGGAGGGCCAGAGCCTGAAATCTCTCGAAAGGGACTCTCGCGCTGCCTTGGGCTCTCTCTCTCCACCAACTCCCCGTGTTGGCAGGTGTAGCGCTGGATCCGGGACTGGTGATTCTCCTCTTCATTCCTCTCTCTCTCTCTCTCTCCCCCTCTCTTTCACTTCTCGTAAGGCTCTTGGGAGGCTGCAAGCACGGTGTCTAGCCGGGCTAGAGCAGAGGGCTAGTCTTTCTTTTTCCCCTTTCTGGGCTGTCGTTCCCCCCGGAGCTGGACGCCGGGTCCAAATGGGGGCTGGATGCTTGAGCCCTGGAGCTCTGGAGGTCATCTTGTCTCGTGCAACCGCCCGGCTCGAGGAGGGTCACCTAGCGCTGGTTGCCCAGCGTCCGCGGGCAGCAGCGTAACTGAGGAGGACGTTTTCCCCAGGATCTGGGGGCATCCGTCACTTCCCTGTGCCTGGCCTCGTGAGTCGCCCAGTCTCCCCTTGCCGTGGAGCAGCGGGGTAGCGAGTGGGCATGGCCCCGGGGCTGGAGAGGGGGGAGGGTGCCCAGGTGCCAGCCCAGCTGCCCGCATGATGCGCCCGTTGTTTTGCGGGGGGAAAAGCACTATGCCCAGCTGGTGGCCTGGCTGCGGGAGGATAAGCAGGAGAATGAGGTAGGGCCGAAAGGGCTGGGGGAGAGCGGGTGAGTGCCCACGGGCCCTGGGGCGGGGGGGTGGGAGGAGGGCGGCAGCGGGCTCAGGGACTCGGACCCTTCCTTCTCCCAGGTGCTGCGTCAAGAAATGAAGAAACTTGAAGAGGCACTGGAGGAGGAGGAGGCATGGTGAGTTGGGCCCTTGGCCCCACACGGCTGTCTCTGCAGCACCGGGAGCGAGGGGGCTGCCAGTGGTGGTGCTAGGCAATGGGGTGGGGGGAATACGCAGCCCGAGGTGTGACAGGGAAGCCCAGTCCCTGCCTGGGGTGCTGAATGTTTGGAAGGGGACCGACCGCGTGGCCCCCCTGGAGGTCTAGAACTCCTCCAAGCGAGCCCTGTTGCCTGCACCAGCATCAGAGGAAGAAGGAAGCAGAGGCGCCGGGGACTGTGCTGCCAGAGGTGGGGGAAGCATAGCGGGTAAGGGGGAGAGCCTGTGCCAGCCCCTGCCCCGGCCAGCGTGGGTCTCCCTGGGGAGAGGGGTCCACGGAGGTGCCAGCCACGCAGGGGCTATACTCCTGCGCGAGGCGGAGGCCAGGGGCACCGTGCAACTCCAGCTGTCCTGACTGCGCAGCAGTGCTTGACAAGCGTCCTCGCTCTGCCTCGACCTGTAGCAAAGGGACACGCTGGCGAGAAGACGCGGCTTGGTTTATTGGCTGCAGTGAGGGTCCCCACTGGGTCCCCTGGGGTCCGGTCCCGGGCAGTGGGTGGGATGGGCCAGACACCTGCTGCAGCCGACGGGGCTCGCAAGTCCAGGCTGCTGGGGAGCTGCTGGCCGGCTGTGGGCTTTGCAGCGGGGAAGTGCTCGGCATCGGTTTTCCCTGGGCCGGGCTGTTTGCCGGGCTTGCGGAGTATCGTGTGCCACCCTGCGCGAGGGAGCAATGAGAGGCGGCTGGGGAGGCAGCCCGTGGGGCTCTCGCAACGGCCCCGTAGGCATCCCGTAGGCAAGACGGGCTTGGGATGCATCCAGCCTGCCCTGTCTCCCATCCCTCTTGTGCCCCACAGGACACTCGGCCTGCTCTTGGTTGGCGGCTTCGCTCTGGCTGCTGCGGTGCTCTACGCCTCCTGCTACGACCCCAAACTCTTCTGCCGCCTGCTGTTGCATGTGCTGCCTGGGGAGACCTACCGCAACCTGGCATATGCCCTGGGAAAGATGGTGCTCAGGGAGGGGCTGCTGCCTTTTTGGCAGCCTGCCCCTCCCCCCAATAAAACCTTTTCTACCTCACCTCCACGGGCTCAGGCGTGTTTGCTGGGGCACAGGGAGAGGGTCTTGCCCCGCGTGCCGGTCCCCGCAGCCCCTCGAGGGCAGGCCCAGCCCCGGCTGCTAGGCACTGGGTGCCGCCACTCTGCCCGTCGCAAGCCAGCTCCCCGCGTGCCAGCCTCACCTGCCCTCCCTCCCTCCCTCCGTCCCCGGAGTATTTATGGCGCTGAATAATCGGGTGGATCCACCGTCTTCTCAGGCCACGGTAGTTTTTTCACTCCGCCATTGGAGCCTGGCAACCATTGAGCAACGTGCAGGCCAACTCCTGTAAGCGTGGCTGAGGCTACTCAGGCTCCAGCAGCCGGGGCCACGTTTACAGGGAGGCCGGCAAACGTTATCACCCACAGCCCCCTAGAGCCCCCAAGCCCCTTCCTTTCCTCCCCACAGCTCCCCATGACGCCACAGCTGCCACCTGCCTTCCCACTCCGCAGCCCCCGTGGCCCCCACGCCCCTCCTTTCATGCCACAGCCCCCCAGCCCATGCCCTTCTCCCTCCCCACGGTCCCCACGACCCCGGTCTCCCCCTCCTCCCCATGCTTCCATCCCTGGTAGCCCCACAGCCGCCTGGCCCCATCCGCAGCGCTGCTGGCCCCACGGACCCGTTGCCGGTTGCACCCCATCCCTTACGGCCCATTCTAGCAATCTCTTAGCCGGTGGCCCTGTCCCCAGTGCCCATGGCCCTGCTGACCCCACAGCCACCGGCCGGCACAGCCCCGGCTGCGCCCTGCCACCTTCTCCAGCCGCTCGCAGCTTTCGCTGCCGAGGGGAAAGGCCCTGTCGGATGGAGGCCGGAGCGACCTGGCCTGCCCACTCCTGAACGCAGCGCTGCTGCACGCAGCCGCTCAAAGGGCCAGAGCTGAAGCACGTGGGGCGCTGCCTGCCTGCCGCGTGCCCCTGCTGTCCCAAAAGCGGATTCTTTGCCCGGCGTGCAATAGGCCGAGCATCACACCCTCGGGAGAGACGCTGAGTATTTAGTTCAGGTTTGCGCAAAGCTGGGTGCTCGGTGGTTTCCCACAAATCAAGCACGCCCTCATACAAAACTGCAGTGTATTTATCAGGTGACATGATTAGTATCAACCCGCCCAAATTTACACTTAGTGGTTAGTGATTAACATTTCGACACTATTGCTTTACTGGATTGAAATGAGCCTCGCTTGCTATGGAAATTAGCACGCGTGCTCCTTTCGGGTGGGGGGTGGGGGGGCAGCAAATCTCTTTGGTCCGGAATTGAGTCGGCGGTCGCGATCTCCCCTCGCCACATTTCCCTTTCACCCAGGTTCTGCAGTTTTATCAAACTGCACGCTTCTCTGGCCACCGGCCCGTCTTTGGCGCCAAGATGGTCCCTTTTATCGCTCCCTTTGCTCTTCTTCAAGCCTAGAGCCCTTCATTTCCCACAGTTGCTTACTTCTCCAAACGCTTTCGTATCTTTTAGCTCCCTCCCCAATTCCTTTCCCGAGGCACGAGTGGTTAGCACTTTTGCTAATTGGAAAATGGCTCTTTCTGCAAGACATCCCCCCCACCCCTTCCTCCTGGTGGCTCTAGAGAACTGCTAGCGCAAGACAACGCCATGTCTCCAACAGCCTTGGTGCTCAATGGTTGCTAAAACCACAAGGGAGAGCAGCGGTCGCTAAGACCGCAGGACCAGAGAGTACCAGGAGCGGGGGGGAGGGAGGAAGTCTTTCGAAGGCGGGACGCTCTTGCCTCCCCACACACATGGCCCGGGGGGCGGGACCTGGTAGCACTTCTCTGCGTTTGACTGGTCACCCGTCTGGATTCGACTGCTCTCTCAGCCACTGGCGGAACTGGGACGAGAGAAGGTTCCGGAGGGCCAGAGCCTGAAATCTCTCGAAAGGGACTCTCGCGCTGCCTTGGGCTCTCTCTCTCCACCAACTCCCCGTGTTGGCAGGTGTAGCGCTGGATCCGGGACTGGTGATTCTCCTCTTCATTCCTCTCTCTCTCTCTCTCTCCCCCTCTCTTTCACTTCTCGTAAGGCTCTTGGGAGGCTGCAAGCACGGTGTCTAGCCGGGCTAGAGCAGAGGGCTAGTCTTTCTTTTTCCCCTTTCTGGGCTGTCGTTCCCCCCGGAGCTGGACGCTGGGTCCAAATGGGGGCTGGATGCTTGAGCCCTGGAGCTCTGGAGGTCATCTTGTCTCGTGCAACCGCCCGGCTCGAGGAGGGTCACCTAGCGCTGGTTGCCCAGCGTCCGCGGGCAGCAGCGTAACTGAGGAGGACGTTTTCCCCAGGATCTGGGGGCATCCGTCACTTCCCTGTGCCTGGCCTCGTGAGTCGCCCAGTCTCCCAGTGCCGTGGAGCAGCGGGGTAGCGAGTGGGCATGGCCCCGGGGCTGGAGAGGGGGGAGGGTGCCCAGGTGCCAGCCCAGCTGCCCGCATGATGCGCCCGTTGTTTTGCGGGGGGAAAAGCACTATGCCCAGCTGGTGGCCTGGCTGCGGGAGGATAAGCAGGAGAATGAGGTAGGGCCGAAAGGGCTGGGGGAGAGCGGGTGAGTGCCCACGGGCCCTGGGGCGGGGGGGTGGGAGGAGGGCAGCAGCGGGCTCAGGGACTCGGACCCTTCCTTCTCCCAGGTGCTGCGTCAAGAAATGAAGAAACTTGAAGAGGCACTGGAGGAGGAGGAGGCATGGTGAGTTGGGCCCCTGGCCCCACACGGCTGTCTCTGCCGCACCGGGAGCGAGGGGGCTGCCAGTGGTGGTGCTAGGCAATGGGGTGGGGGGAATACGCAGCCCGAGGTGTGACAGGGAAGCCCAGTCCCTGCCTGGGGTGCTGAATGTTTGGAAGGGGACCGACCGCGTGGCCCCCCTGGAGGTCTAGAACTCCTCCAAGCGAGCCCTGTTGCCTGCACCAGCATCAGAGGAAGAAGGAAGCAGAGGCGCCGGGGACTGTGCTGCCAGAGGTGGGGGAAGCATAGCGGGTAAGGGGGAGAGCCTGTGCCAGCCCCTGCCCCGGCCAGCGTGGGTCTCCCTGGGGAGAGGGGTCCACGGAGGTGCCAGCCACGCAGGGGCTATACTCCTGCGCGAGGCGGAGGCCAGGGGCACCGTGCAACTCCAGCTGTCCTGACTGCGCAGCAGTGCTTGACAAGCGTCCTCGCTCTGCCTCGACCTGTAGCAAAGGGACACGCTGGCGAGAAGACGCGGCTTGGTTTATTGGCTGCAGTGAGGGTCCCCACTGGGTCCCCTGGGGTCCGGTCCCGGGCAGTGGGTGGGATGGGCCAGACACCTGCTGCAGCCGACGGGGCTCGCAAGTCCAGGCTGCTGGGGAGCTGCTGGCCGGCTGTGGGCTTTGCAGCGGGGAAGTGCTCGGCATCGGTTTTCCCTGGGCCGGGCTGTTTGCCGGGCTTGCGGAGTATCGTGTGCCACCCTGCGCGAGGGAGCAATGAGAGACGGCTGGGGAGGCAGCCCGTGGGGCTCTCGCAACGGCCCCGTAGGCATCCCGTAGGCAAGACGGGCTTGGGATGCATCCAGCCTGCCCTGTCTCCCATCCCTCTTGTGCCCCACAGGACACTCGGCCTGCTCTTGGTTGGCGGCTTCGCTCTGGCTGCTGCGGTGCTCTACGCCTCCTGCTACGACCCCAAACTCTTCTGCCGCCTGCTGTTGCATGTGCTGCCTGGGGAGACCTACCGCAACCTGGCATATGCCCTGGGAAAGATGGTGCTCAGGGAGGGGCTGCTGCCTTTTTGGCAGCCTGCCCCTCCCCCCAATAAAACCTTTTCTACCTCACCTCCACGGGCTCAGGCGTGTTTGCTGGGGCACAGGGAGAGGGTCTTGCCCCGCGTGCCGGTCCCCGCAGCCCCTCGAGGGCAGGCCCAGCCCCGGCTGCTAGGCACTGGGTGCCGCCACTCTGCCCGTCGCAAGCCAGCTCCCCGCGTGCCAGCCTCACCTGCCCTCCCTCCCTCCCTCCGTCCCCGGAGTATTTATGGCGCTGAATAATCGGGTGGATCCACCGTCTTCTCAGGCCACGGTAGTTTTTTCACTCCGCCATTGGAGCCTGGCAACCATTGAGCAACGTGCAGGCCAACTCCTGTAAGCGTGGCTGAGGCTACTCAGGCTCCAGCAGCCGGGGCCACGTTTACAGGGAGGCCGGCAAACGTTATCACCCACAGCCCCCTAGAGCCCCCAAGCCCCTTCCTTTCCTCCCCACAGCTCCCCATGACGCCACAGCTGCCACCTGCCTTCCCACTCCGCAGCCCCCGTGGCCCCCACGCCCCTCCTTTCATGCCACAGCCCCCCAGCCCATGCCCTTCTCCCTCCCCACGGTCCCCACGACCCCGGTCTCCCCCTCCTCCCCATGCTTCCATCCCTGGTAGCCCCACAGCCGCCTGGCCCCATCCGCAGCGCTGCTGGCCCCACGGACCCGTTGCCGGTTGCACCCCATCCCTTACGGCCCATTCTAGCAATCTCTTAGCCGGTGGCCCTGTCCCCAGTGCCCATGGCCCTGCTGACCCCACAGCCACCGGCCGGCACAGCCCCGGCTGCGCCCTGCCACCTTCTCCAGCCGCTCGCAGCTTTCGCTGCCGAGGGGAAAGGCCCTGTCGGATGGAGGCCGGAGCGACCTGGCCTGCCCACTCCTGAACGCAGCGCTGCTGCACGCAGCCGCTCAAAGGGCCAGAGCTGAAGCACGTGGGGCGCTGCCTGCCTGCCGCGTGCCCCTGCTGTCCCAAAAGCGGATTCTTTGCCCGGCGTGCAATAGGCCGAGCATCACACCCTCGGGAGAGACGCTGAGTATTTAGTTCAGGTTTGCGCAAAGCTGGGTGCTCGGTGGTTTCCCACAAATCAAGCACGCCCTCATACAAAACTGCAGTGTATTTATCAGGTGACATGATTAGTATCAACCCGCCCAAATTTACACTTAGTGGTTAGTGATTAACATTTCGACACTATTGCTTTACTGGATTGAAATGAGCCTCGCTTGCTATGGAAATTAGCACGCGTGCTCCTTTCGGGTGGGGGGTGGGGGGGCAGCAAATCTCTTTGGTCCGGAATTGAGTCGGCGGTCGCGATCTCCCCTCGCCACATTTCCCTTTCACCCAGGTTCTGCAGTTTTATCAAACTGCACGCTTCTCTGGCCACCGGCCCGTCTTTGGCGCCAAGATGGTCCCTTTTATCGCTCCCTTTGCTCTTCTTCAAGCCTAGAGCCCTTCATTTCCCACAGTTGCTTACTTCTCCAAACGCTTTCGTATCTTTTAGCTCCCTCCCCAATTCCTTTCCCGAGGCACGAGTGGTTAGCACTTTTGCTAATTGGAAAATGGCTCTTTCTGCAAGACATCCCCCCCACCCCTTCCTCCTGGTGGCTCTAGAGAACTGCTAGCGCAAGACAACGCCATGTCTCCAACAGCCTTGGTGCTCAATGGTTGCTAAAACCACAAGGGAGAGCAGCGGTCGCTAAGACCGCAGGACCAGAGAGTACCAGGAGCGGGGGGGAGGGAGGAAGTCTTTCGAAGGCGGGACGCTCTTGCCTCCCCACACACATGGCCCGGGGGGCGGGACCTGGTAGCACTTCTCTGCGTTTGACTGGTCACCCGTCTGGATTCGACTGCTCTCTCAGCCACTGGCGGAACTGGGACGAGAGAAGGTTCCGGAGGGCCAGAGCCTGAAATCTCTCGAAAGGGACTCTCGCGCTGCCTTGGGCTCTCTCTCTCCACCAACTCCCCGTGTTGGCAGGTGTAGCGCTGGATCCGGGACTGGTGATTCTCCTCTTCATTCCTCTCTCTCTCTCTCTCTCCCCCTCTCTTTCACTTCTCGTAAGGCTCTTGGGAGGCTGCAAGCACGGTGTCTAGCCGGGCTAGAGCAGAGGGCTAGTCTTTCTTTTTCCCCTTTCTGGGCTGTCGTTCCCCCCGGAGCTGGACGCCGGGTCCAAATGGGGGCTGGATGCTTGAGCCCTGGAGCTCTGGAGGTCATCTTGTCTCGTGCAACCGCCCGGCTCGAGGAGGGTCACCTAGCGCTGGTTGCCCAGCGTCCGCGGGCAGCAGCGTAACTGAGGAGGACGTTTTCCCCAGGATCTGGGGGCATCCGTCACTTCCCTGTGCCTGGCCTCGTGAGTCGCCCAGTCTCCCCTTGCCGTGGAGCAGCGGGGTAGCGAGTGGGCATGGCCCCGGGGCTGGAGAGGGGGGAGGGTGCCCAGGTGCCAGCCCAGCTGCCCGCATGATGCGCCCGTTGTTTTGCGGGGGGAAAAGCACTATGCCCAGCTGGTGGCCTGGCTGCGGGAGGATAAGCAGGAGAATGAGGTAGGGCCGAAAGGGCTGGGGGAGAGCGGGTGAGTGCCCACGGGCCCTGGGGCGGGGGGGTGGGAGGAGGGCGGCAGCGGGCTCAGGGACTCGGACCCTTCCTTCTCCCAGGTGCTGCGTCAAGAAATGAAGAAACTTGAAGAGGCACTGGAGGAGGAGGAGGCATGGTGAGTTGGGCCCCTGGCCCCACACGGCTGTCTCTGCCGCACCGGGAGCGAGGGGGCTGCCAGTGGTGGTGCTAGGCAATGGGGTGGGGGGAATACGCAGCCCGAGGTGTGACAGGGAAGCCCAGTCCCTGCCTGGGGTGCTGAATGTTTGGAAGGGGACCGACCGCGTGGCCCCCCTGGAGGTCTAGAACTCCTCCAAGCGAGCCCTGTTGCCTGCACCAGCATCAGAGGAAGAAGGAAGCAGAGGCGCCGGGGACTGTGCTGCCAGAGGTGGGGGAAGCATAGCGGGTAAGGGGGAGAGCCTGTGCCAGCCCCTGCCCCGGCCAGCGTGGGTCTCCCTGGGGAGAGGGGTCCACGGAGGTGCCAGCCACGCAGGGGCTATACTCCTGCGCGAGGCGGAGGCCAGGGGCACCGTGCAACTCCAGCTGTCCTGACTGCGCAGCAGTGCTTGACAAGCGTCCTCGCTCTGCCTCGACCTGTAGCAAAGGGACACGCTGGCGAGAAGACGCGGCTTGGTTTATTGGCTGCAGTGAGGGTCCCCACTGGGTCCCCTGGGGTCCGGTCCCGGGCAGTGGGTGGGATGGGCCAGACACCTGCTGCAGCCGACGGGGCTCGCAAGTCCAGGCTGCTGGGGAGCTGCTGGCCGGCTGTGGGCTTTGCAGCGGGGAAGTGCTCGGCATCGGTTTTCCCTGGGCCGGGCTGTTTGCCGGGCTTGCGGAGTATCGTGTGCCACCCTGCGCGAGGGAGCAATGAGAGACGGCTGGGGAGGCAGCCCGTGGGGCTCTCGCAACGGCCCCGTAGGCATCCCGTAGGCAAGACGGGCTTGGGATGCATCCAGCCTGCCCTGTCTCCCATCCCTCTTGTGCCCCACAGGACACTCGGCCTGCTCTTGGTTGGCGGCTTCGCTCTGGCTGCTGCGGTGCTCTACGCCTCCTGCTACGACCCCAAACTCTTCTGCCGCCTGCTGTTGCATGTGCTGCCTGGGGAGACCTACCGCAACCTGGCATATGCCCTGGGAAAGATGGTGCTCAGGGAGGGGCTGCTGCCTTTTTGGCAGCCTGCCCCTCCCCCCAATAAAACCTTTTCTACCTCACCTCCACGGGCTCAGGCGTGTTTGCTGGGGCACAGGGAGAGGGTCTTGCCCCGCGTGCCGGTCCCCGCAGCCCCTCGAGGGCAGGCCCAGCCCCGGCTGCTAGGCACTGGGTGCCGCCACTCTGCCCGTCGCAAGCCAGCTCCCCGCGTGCCAGCCTCACCTGCCCTCCCTCCCTCCCTCCGTCCCCGGAGTATTTATGGCGCTGAATAATCGGGTGGATCCACCGTCTTCTCAGGCCACGGTAGTTTTTTCACTCCGCCATTGGAGCCTGGCAACCATTGAGCAACGTGCAGGCCAACTCCTGTAAGCGTGGCTGAGGCTACTCAGGCTCCAGCAGCCGGGGCCACGTTTACAGGGAGGCCGGCAAACGTTATCACCCACAGCCCCCTAGAGCCCCCAAGCCCCTTCCTTTCCTCCCCACAGCTCCCCATGACGCCACAGCTGCCACCTGCCTTCCCACTCCGCAGCCCCCGTGGCCCCCACGCCCCTCCTTTCATGCCACAGCCCCCCAGCCCATGCCCTTCTCCCTCCCCACGGTCCCCACGACCCCGGTCTCCCCCTCCTCCCCATGCTTCCATCCCTGGTAGCCCCACAGCCGCCTGGCCCCATCCGCAGCGCTGCTGGCCCCACGGACCCGTTGCCGGTTGCACCCCATCCCTTACGGCCCATTCTAGCAATCTCTTAGCCGGTGGCCCTGTCCCCAGTGCCCATGGCCCTGCTGACCCCACAGCCACCGGCCGGCACAGCCCCGGCTGCGCCCTGCCACCTTCTCCAGCCGCTCGCAGCTTTCGCTGCCGAGGGGAAAGGCCCTGTCGGATGGAGGCCGGAGCGACCTGGCCTGCCCACTCCTGAACGCAGCGCTGCTGCACGCAGCCGCTCAAAGGGCCAGAGCTGAAGCACGTGGGGCGCTGCCTGCCTGCCGCATGCCCCTGCTGTCCCAAAAGCGGATTCTTTGCCCGGCGTGCAATAGGCCGAGCATCACACCCTCGGGAGAGACGCTGAGTATTTAGTTCAGGTTTGCGCAAAGCTGGGTGCTCGGTGGTTTCCCACAAATCAAGCACGCCCTCATACAAAACTGCAGTGTATTTATCAGGTGACATGATTAGTATCAACCCGCCCAAATTTACACTTAGTGGTTAGTGATTAACATTTCGACACTATTGCTTTACTGGATTGAAATGAGCCTCGCTTGCTATGGAAATTAGCACGCGTGCTCCTTTCGGGTGGGGGGTGGGGGGGCAGCAAATCTCTTTGGTCCGGAATTGAGTCGGCGGTCGCGATCTCCCCTCGCCACATTTCCCTTTCACCCAGGTTCTGCAGTTTTATCAAACTGCACGCTTCTCTGGCCACCGGCCCGTCTTTGGCGCCAAGATGGTCCCTTTTATCGCTCCCTTTGCTCTTCTTCAAGCCTAGAGCCCTTCATTTCCCACAGTTGCTTACTTCTCCAAACGCTTTCGTATCTTTTAGCTCCCTCCCCAATTCCTTTCCCGAGGCACGAGTGGTTAGCACTTTTGCTAATTGGAAAATGGCTCTTTCTGCAAGACATCCCCCCCACCCCTTCCTCCTGGTGGCTCTAGAGAACTGCTAGCGCAAGACAACGCCATGTCTCCAACAGCCTTGGTGCTCAATGGTTGCTAAAACCACAAGGGAGAGCAGCGGTCGCTAAGACCGCGGGACCAGAGAGTACCAGGAGCGGGGGGGAGGGAGGAAGTCTTTCGAAGGCGGGACGCTCTTGCCTCCCCACACACATGGCCCGGGGGGCGGGACCTGGTAGCACTTCTCTGCGTTTGACTGGTCACCCATCTGGATTCGACTGCTCTCTCAGCCACTGGCGGAACTGGGACGAGAGAAGGTTCCGGAGGGCCAGAGCCTGAAATCTCTCGAAAGGGACTCTCGCGCTGCCTTGGGCTCGCTCTCTCCACCAACTCCCCGTGTTGGCAGGTGTAGCGCTGGATCCAGGACTGGTGGTTCTCCTCTTTATTCCTCTTTCTCTCTCTCTCTCCCTCTCTTTCGCTTCTCCTAAGGCTCTTGGGAGGCTGCAAGCACGGTGTCTAGCCGGGCTAGAGCAGAGGGCTAGTCTTTCTTTTTCCCCTTTCTGGGCTGTCGTTCCCCCCGGAGCTGGACGCTGGGTCCAAATGGGGGCTGGATGCTTGAGCCCTGGAGCTCTGGAGGTCATCTTGTCTCGTGCAACCGCCCGGCTCGAGGAGGGTCACCTAGCGCTGGTTGCCCAGCGTCCGCGGGCAGCAGCGTAACTGAGGAGGACGTTTTCCCCAGGATCTGGGGGCATCCGTCACTTCCCTGTGCCTGGCCTCGTGAGTCGCCCAGTCTCCCCTTGCCGTGGAGCAGCGGGGTAGCGAGTGGGCATGGCCCCGGGGCTGGAGAGGGGTGAGGGTGCCCAGGTGCCAGCCCAGCTGCCCGCATGATGCGCCCGTTGTTTTGCAGGGGGAAAAGCACTATGCCCAGCTGGTGGCCTGGCTGCGGGAGGATAAGCAGGAGAATGAGGTAGGGCCGAAAGGGCTGGGGGAGAGCGGGTGAGTGCCCACGGGCCCTGGGGCGGGGGGGTGGGAGGAGGGCGGCAGCGGGCCCAGGGACTCGGACCCTTCCTTCTCCCAGGTGCTGCGTCAAGAAATGAAGAAACTTGAAGAGGCACTGGAGGAGGAGGAGGAGGAGGCATGGTGAGTTGGGCCCCTGGCCCCACACGGCCATCTCTGCAGCACCGGGAGCGAGGGGGCTGCCAGTGGTGGTGCTAGGCAATGGGGTGGGGGGAATACGCAGCCCGAGGTGTGACAGGGAAGCCCAGTCCCTGCCTGGGGTGCTGAATGTTTGGAAGGGGACCGCCCGCGTGGCCCCCCTGGAGGTCTAGAACTCCTCCAAGCGAGCCCTGTTGCCTGCACCAGCATCAGAGGAAGAAGGAAGCAGAGGCGCCGGGGACTGTGCTGCCAGAGGTGGGGGAAGCATAGCGGGTAAGGGGGAGAGCCTGTGCCAGCCCCTGCCCCGGCCAGCGTGGGTCTCCCTGGGGAGAGGGGTCCACGGAGGTGCCAGCCACGCAGGGGCTATACTCCTGCGCGAGGCGGAGGCCAGGGGCACCGTGCAACTCCAGCTGTCCTGACTGCGCAGCAGTGCTTGACAAGCGTCCTCGCTCTGCCTCGACCTGTAGCAAAGGGACACGCTGGCGAGAAGACGCGGCTTGGTTTATTGGCTGCAGTGAGGGTCCCCACTGGGTCCCCTGGGGTCCGGTCCCGGGCAGTGGGTGGGATGGGCCAGACACCTGCTGCAGCCGACGGGGCTCGCAAGTCCAGGCTGCTGGGGAGCTGCTGGCCGGCTGTGGGCTTTGCAGCGGGGAAGTGCTCGGCATCGGTTTTCCCTGGGCCGGGCTGTTTGCCGGGCTTGCGGAGTATCGTGTGCCACCCTGCGCGAGGGAGCAATGAGAGACGGCTGGGGAGGCAGCCCGTGGGGCTCTCGCAACGGCCCCGTAGGCATCCCGTAGGCAAGACGGGCTTGGGATGCATCCAGCCTGCCCTGTCTCCCATCCCTCTTGTGCCCCACAGGACACTCGGCCTGCTCTTGGTTGGCGGCTTCGCTCTGGCTGCTGCGGTGCTCTACGCCTCCTGCTACGACCCCAAACTCTTCTGCCGCCTGCTGTTGCATGTGCTGCCTGGGGAGACCTACCGCAACCTGGCATATGCCCTGGGAAAGATGGTGCTCAGGGAGGGGCTGCTGCCTTTTTGGCAGCCTGCCCCTCCCCCCAATAAAACCTTTTCTACCTCACCTCCACGGGCTCAGGCGTGTTTGCTGGGGCACAGGGAGAGGGTCTTGCCCCGCGTGCCGGTCCCCGCAGCCCCTCGAGGGCAGGCCCAGCCCCGGCTGCTAGGCACTGGGTGCCGCCACTCTGCCCGTCGCAAGCCAGCTCCCCGCGTGCCAGCCTCACCTGCCCTCCCTCCCTCCCTCCGTCCCCGGAGTATTTATGGCGCTGAATAATCGGGTGGATCCACCGTCTTCTCAGGCCACGGTAGTTTTTTCACTCCGCCATTGGAGCCTGGCAACCATTGAGCAACGTGCAGGCCAACTCCTGTAAGCGTGGCTGAGGCTACTCAGGCTCCAGCAGCCGGGGCCACGTTTACAGGGAGGCCGGCAAACGTTATCACCCACAGCCCCCTAGAGCCCCCAAGCCCCTTCCTTTCCTCCCCACAGCTCCCCATGACGCCACAGCTGCCACCTGCCTTCCCACTCCGCAGCCCCCGTGGCCCCCACGCCCCTCCTTTCATGCCACAGCCCCCCAGCCCATGCCCTTCTCCCTCCCCACGGTCCCCACGACCCCGGTCTCCCCCTCCTCCCCATGCTTCCATCCCTGGTAGCCCCACAGCCGCCTGGCCCCATCCGCAGCGCTGCTGGCCCCACGGACCCGTTGCCGGTTGCACCCCATCCCTTACGGCCCATTCTAGCAATCTCTTAGCCGGTGGCCCTGTCCCCAGTGCCCATGGCCCTGCTGACCCCACAGCCACCGGCCGGCACAGCCCCGGCTGCGCCCTGCCACCTTCTCCAGCCGCTCGCAGCTTTCGCTGCCGAGGGGAAAGGCCCTGTCGGATGGAGGCCGGAGCGACCTGGCCTGCCCACTCCTGAACGCAGCGCTGCTGCACGCAGCCGCTCAAAGGGCCAGAGCTGAAGCACGTGGGGCGCTGCCTGCCTGTTGCGTGCCCCTGCTGTCCCAAAAGCGGATTCTTTGCCCGGCGTGCAATAGGCCGAGCATCACACCCTCGGGAGAGACGCCGAGTATTTAGTTCAGGTTTGCGCAAAGCTGGGTGCTCGGTGGTTTCCCACAAATCAAGCACGCCCTCATACAAAACTGCAGTGTATTTATCAGGTGACATGATTAGTATCAACCCGCCCAAATTTACACTTAGTGGTTAGTGATTAACATTTCGACACTATTGCTTTACTGGATTGAAATGAGCCTCGCTTGCTATGGAAATTAGCACGCGTGCTCCTTTCGGGTGGGGGGTGGGGGGGGCAGCAAATCTCTTTGGTCCGGAATTGAGTCGGCGGTCGCGATCTCCCCTCGCCACATTTCTCTTTCACCCAGGTTCTGCGGTTTTATCAAACTGCACGCTTCTCTGGCCACCGGCCCGTCTTTGGCGCCAAGATGGTCCCTTTTATCGCTCCCTTTGCTCTTCTTCAAGGCTAGAGCCCTTCATTTCCCACAGTTGCTTACTTCTCCAAACGCTTTCGTATCTTTTAGCTCCCTCCCCAATTCCTTTCCCGAGGCACAAGTGGTTAGCACTTTTGCTAATTGGAAAATGGCTCTTTCTGCAAGACATTCCCTTCCTCCCGACCACTCTGCTATAGGCCACTTTGTGGTCTCAGGGAACCATATTCTGGATCCACTCGGGCATCTCCCATCAACGAGGATACAGAGATGTTCTCCCAGTACACTGGGCTCCTCTCACCTCTTCTGGGCTCTCCTCGTTGTCCTTTCCTCGTCTCCAGACATGGGTTTTGACCTTCAGCTAGACCTCCACTCCTTGTAAAATTGCCCCGTTTCAAGGAAATCAACAAGATGACCACATTCTCCTGATCCTTGTCTCTCACGGGAAGTTTGGTCTCACAACCAATACAGAAAATGGCAGTGTGATCACAAAAACATCGAGGCTTGCCCCACAGGTAGGTGGGATGAGATTCCCTGGTGTTCTGCAGGGAAGCACAGCACAAAGAAAACCTGGTGAGGTTTAAGCAGTAACAACTTTATTGGGCTTTACTGGGCTTTTGCTGCCTTCTGCAGGCCTCTCGGCTGTTAACATGCCAAACTCCCCAGCCCCCTGCGTTTTGAGAAGGCTTGTTTTG
The DNA here is from genome assembly GCF_965183815.1 of Platalea leucorodia. NCBI lineage: Eukaryota > Metazoa > Chordata > Aves > Pelecaniformes > Threskiornithidae > Platalea > Platalea leucorodia. The sequence continues at coordinate 919,843 of NW_028121456.1, forward strand.
GCTTGGACTAGAGTATCCGTTAACACCTGCGCTGCCGAACCCTCGTAGACCTGAGCGTGCTCCTCACAGCTCCGTACCGCTGTCCCCTGTGGGAAGTGAGGCTCAGGGTGAGCAGCACTGCACAGATATGTGCTGCAAGGCAGTGCAATGGGAATATAGATACGAGACTGGTGGGGGAAAGGTCGAGTATCGACACTGGGAAACGGGATGCCAGTTCAGTGTCTGCAGCAGGGTGCGGGCAGCCACAGAGCTGAGCAGCGACTCTCTTTGGAGACCATGAGGCAACGGGTACCCTCACTCCCACAACCCGCTCTAGATGACATCCCACTTCTCACATCCTTGCCCTTCCTTTCCCCCCCAGCTTTCCAGACGGTGACAGTCGTCCTCTGAGGGTAAGACAAGAGAAAGTGCCCCTTGCTGAAATGCCACCATTGCCTCCACTAGAACCCCCCTGGGTCTGCACGCAAGGACATATGGCAGTGGCAGCCGTTCACTCCCGTTCTGCTCCCTACATACCCCTCCGATCACCTCAATGAAGTCTGCTCCCAGGATCTTCCTCGTGCCCACACCAGCCTCCCTGAAGAAGTCGACTATCGGCCACTTCTGCTTGCGCAGGAGCTTATGCAGCGTGACAAGATCCTGGGGCGCACAAAGAAGGGGGTCCCGCCCTTCCCCCCAGGGCTGTCAGCTCTCTGGTGGTGAGCACTGGAAAAGGTTAGAAAACATGCTGAGAGCACCAGTCCAAAGGATAAGCAATGCAGAGAGCTCTAACTGCACATTTTCACCTGCCTGCCTTAAACAAAACAGGCTTGGGATCCCCACTGCTCACTTCACCTCGGAATAGTCCCATTCCTCCTCTGAAAGCTACTGTGTGTCTTGCTGACAACAGATACAAACCACACAGGGAGCAACCAGAGCTAAATGCTGCACTTTCCTTGGTGAAGCTTCCTGCGAAAAACTGTAGCTAAAAAAAAAAACAAAACCCCAAACCAAATGAAGACACCTTCTACTGCAAGAACCAGGAAGAAAAAAAGCCCTGACAGGTTGACTGGAACTTCCCAGCTGTGGTAAAAACATCTGCCCTCGCTACCCCCATTCCCAAAAGCCAGTAGCACAGCTTGGGTTCGGGGAAAGGAACGTATCAGACCTCGGGGCCGAGAGAGGGGCACAGGCATCTGCCAGGGGGGCTGCATCCAGCCAGGAACATTCCCCGCTTGCTTCTCTGACAACAAAGCCCTGCTGCGTGCTCCCACCAGGAGGGAGAAACAACTTCCATGTCTGGAAATCCCCATTTATCAGAGGCTGTCAGCAGAGACGGGGCTGTCCATGAGCACCAGACCCACACGAAGGCCTGGGGACAGCAAAGGCACCTGGCCTGTCCCCACCACAGCATGCCTGCTCCAAAGCCTGGAGCCGCCTGTGGGAGAGGAGGCCACTCTACCTTTCCCTGGCCTGCAGACATGAAACACCGACCCCCAGCTGTCAGGGCTGGGGCTGGCGACCCTCGGGGCAGCAGCAGGAACCACCCTGACCCTGCTGGTGGGGCTGTCCCTGGGCTGAGCCCTCGGGCCCAGGGCTGGGGACTGGGCCATGGCGGGGCCCGTGGGCGGTGAGGCCTCCAGGTCCCTCCCCCCAGGCCCATCCACACTGGGAGATACCTGCTCCTGCTCCTGCTCCTGCTCCTGCTCCTGCTCCTGCTCCTGCAGCTCCCCCGGCCCCGGCCCTGCTCCCCCCGGGCCCCAGCTGCCCCCGGCCCGGCTCTCGCCCCTTTCTCCTCAGGCCCCTGGGCCTCGGCCCCCTCTGGCCCCGCCCCCACAGCTGTGACTGACAGGCCACCTCTGGCTCCGCTGATTGGCTCAGCCATGGCCAATGGCGCGGCTGTTGCCGGGCGGGCTCAGGCAGCCCGGGCCTCTCCTCCCAGCGCCGCCCTGCGCCCGCTGCCCCCGCAGCGCAGCGGCTCCTCAGCCCGCCGGGACACGGGGCCTGCGGAGAGACGGCCTCCAGAAGGGCCATGGCGCCGGGAGCTGCTCTCTCAGCAGCGCGGGGGGGGTGTGCACAGCTCTGCCGTCCCTCGGTCCGCTCGGGGGGTCTGGGCCTGCGCAGGGAGGGAGGCGAGGGAGGGAATTCAGCTGCTGTGAATTGTGGCCCTGTGACACAGATGGAGCGTGTCCTGACATCCTTTCTCATCCAGAGCTTTCCCCTCTGTTCCCGAGAGGAGCGATGGTCGTAATGTGGAACGAATGCTGTAAGGGCTTCAGCAGTAGCCTTGGATTTTCTGAATTGCTGAAGACCAACACGCGTGGCAGGTGCTGCATCCCTGAATTTTGATGTGCTTACAGTCTAGATGGAATATGGAGGCGTTCCCTCCTTTCCTGCCCCTCCTCCTCTTGCTTCCTGTTGCCTCCTCCTTCTCCTCCTCCTGGTGCCTCCTGTTGCCTCCTCTTACCTCCTCTTGCATCCTCATGTTCCTCCTCCTTCTCCCGCATTCCTCCTCACCCTCCTCCTTTTCCTGTTGCCCCCTGTTACCTCTTGTTGCATTATTCTCCTGTTGCCTCCTCTTCCCTCGTCCTATTCCGCTGCCTTTTGCCTCCTTTTGCCTCCTCCTCCTCCTCCTCCTGTTACTTTCTGTTGTCTCCTGTTGCCTCCTCCTCTTGCTCCTCCTCCTGCTCCTGTTGTTGTTCTGTAAATTCAGTTCTTTGCCAGCTGAGGAGAGAGACAGGGACGCTTAGAATCATAGGCCAGGAGAAGACTCTTGGCTTGTGCACCCGCTTGTGATGTCATGTTCCACCTAGGTGACAGGGCAGGAGAAAGTGCCTGGTTTGTGCAGCTGCTTCTGGTGTCACTGATGGCTGAGTAGCTGATAGGGCAGGACTATGCGCCTGCTTGTGATGTCACTCGTGGGTCTGTAGCAGTTACGGCAGGCGCATGCATCTGGCTCGTGCAGGTGCTTTTGATGTCACATCAAAAGGCCCGATTAGGTGATAGGGAAGGAGCAGGCACCTGGCTTCTGCAGCCACTTTTGACATACCTGATGGCTGATGGCTGATAGGACAGAAGAACGCCCCGGACTTACTGAGGATCCTGGAAGGCCAGTGTTGGCTGAGTAGCCCATAGGTGTGCAGCAGGACCCCAGGATGCGCAGGTGCTTGTGATGTCACTGGTTGCTGAGTAGCTCTGAGGGCAGGAGTATGCAACTAGATTTTGCAGCTGCTTGTGTGGTCGTAGGAGCCTAAGGAGGTGATAGGGCGGGAGCAGGACCTTGCTGGTACAGCTTCTTGTGATGTCACTGCTGGTTAAGTAGTTGTTTGGGTATTAATGAACACCTGGCTTTTACAGCTGTTTGTGATGTCAGTGGTGGCTCTGCAGCTAGTAAGGCAGGAGCATGCAGCTGGCTTGTGCAGCTTTTTGTGATGTCATAGGTGACTGAGTAGGTGATAGGGCAGAAGCAGGCCCCCGGCTTGTGCAGCTGCTTGTGATGTCATGTTCCCAAGTAGTTGATCGGGCAGGAGAAATTCGTTGGTTTGTGCAGCTGCTTCTGATGTCACTGATGGCTGAGTAGCTGATAGGCCAGGCCTATGCGCCTGCTTCTGATGTCACTGGCGACTCTGTAGAAGTTCCGGCAGGTGCATGCAGTTGGCTTGTCCGGATGCTTCTGATGTCACATATGCCTGATTAGGTGACAGGGAAGGACCAGGCATCCAGCTTCTGCCAGCTGCTTTGGCATAACCGATGGCTTATGTGGGGATAGGACAGAAGAACGCCCCTGAGTTACTCAGCTTCTTGGAAGATGACTGTTGGCTGAGTAGGCAATAGGTGCGGGACAGGACCCTGGGATGTGCAGGTGTTTGTGATGTCACTGGTGTCCAAGTAGTTGTTTGGGTATCAATGAATAGGTGGCTTTTGCGGATGCTTATGATGTCAGCGGTGGTTCTGCAGCTAGGAAGGTAGGAGCATGCAGCTGGCCTGTGCAGCTTCTTGTGATGTGTGGCCGTGTGCTCCCCTCCCCCCCCCCCCCCCCAGCCTTTTCCTCTAACCCTGCTCAGGCCATAATCATGAGTGGGGGTGGAGATGGCTGCACCCAGCTTATGCGGGACTTTGTGGACGGGTGGCTATACAGTAGCCAAGGGCTGTCTGGAGCAGGGACCCAGCCCTCTTGCTGGTATGCAAATATGGCTATGAGTCAATCATCTTACCCCTTAAATTGCGAGCCGCCCAGAAGCCCTTTGAGCTCTCCTGCATGGTAGCAGGCTGCACGCCAGGATCTCCCCTTGAGCAGGGACGCATCTCAAGGTTACTCCTCGAGGCTGCGAGGTTCCTTGCCACAACAGAGCCTTGGTAAGTGACAAATAGCATGCTAAACTTTGAAATCTTAGCTAAGTGATATAAAGGATCGCTTGCGAATATGTAATCCTTGAGACAGAAAGCGTTGACCAAGTCTGGGACTAGAATTGGATCCGGCCACACCTAGACGCCTCTCTGAGAAGGAGTTTAGAAAGCAAGGGGCTCCTCTCTGAACCTCAGCACTCAACGGGAGGGTCGCCCTGACAGTTTTGCCTGGCCCCGTCCTCTACGCAGTAAAGAATCATGTGTACCTTGCTATCAAAACTTGTTAAACCGTTGTCGCATTTACCACGGAACTTTGTTAACTCACTGGTTTATACCAATATTTTTTGCTTCTCTCCTACGAGTGAAGTGCACTCTCGCTCCTTCCGCGACATGATGTCCTAGGTGGCTGAGTAGGTGACAGGGCAGAAGCAGCCCCCTGGCTTGTGCTGGTGCTTATGATGTCGCTTGTAGCCGAGTAGCTTTTGAGGCAGGAGCTGGCCCCTGGCTTGTGCAACTGCTTGTGATGTCATGTTCCAAGTAGGTGAGAGGGCAGGTGAAAGCCTTTGGCTTGTGCACCTGCTTCTGGTGTCACTGATGGCTGAGTAGCGGATAGGCCAGGGGTATGTAGCTGGCATGTGCGGGTGCTTGTGATGTCACGGGTCACTGAACAGATCTTAGGACGGGAGAATGCAACTGGCTTTTGTAGCTGCTTGGGATGTAAGAGATGGCTGATGAGGTGATAGGAGAGAAGCATGGCCCTGATTTATTCAGGTTCCTGGAAGGCCGCTTTTGGCTGAGTAGGCGATGGGTGCAGGGCAGGACCCTGGGATGTGCAGGTGCTTGTGATGTCACAGGTGGCTGAGTAGGTGCTAGGGCAGGAGTAGGCAGCTGGCTTGTGCAGGTGCTTGTGATGTCACAGGTGGCTGAGTAGGTGCTAGGGCAGGAGTAGGCAGCTGGCTTGTGCAGGTGCTTGTGATGTCACAGGTGGCTGAGTAGGTGCTAGGGCAGGAGTACGCCCCTGTGTTGTGCAGCTGTTGTGTGGCCCTAGGCGCCTGAGTAGGTGCTAGGCTGGGAGCGGGACCTTGCTTGTACAGCTGCTTGTGATGTCACTGGTGGCTAACTCGTTGTTTGGGTATGAATGAGCACCCGGTTTTGCTGGTGCTTGTGATGGCAGGGGTGGCTCTGGAGCTAGTAAGGCAAGAGCATGCAGCCGGCTTGTGCAGCTTCTTGTGGTGTCACCGGTGGCTGAGTAGGTGCTAGGGCAGGAGTATGCAGCGGGCTTGTGCAGGTGCTTGTGAGGTCACTGTTGGCTGAGTAGCTCTTAGGGCAGGAGCAGGTGCCAGGCTGGTGCTGGTGCTTGTGTTGTCATAGGTGTATGAATGGGCGATAGCTTAGAAGGAGGCACTTGGCTTCTTCACGTGCGTAGAGGTCACATGTGCCTTTATATGAGCTCAGGCTGGAGCAGGCCCGCGGCTTGTGCCGGTGCGTGTGATGTCACTTGTAGCTGAGTAGCTTTTAAGGCAGCAGCTGGCCCCTGGCTTGTGCAGCTGCTTCTGATGTCACTGGTGGCTAAGTAACCGATTGGGTGTGAATGGACACCTGGCTTTTACGGGTGCTTGTGAGGTCACTGTTGGCTGCGTAGCTCTTAGGGCAGGAGCAGGCACCTGGCTTCTGCAGCTTTTGGTGATGTCCTAGGTGGCTGAGTAGGTGATAGGGCAGAAGCAGCCCCCTGGCCTGTGCTGGTGCTTATGATGTCGCTTGTAGCCGAGCAGCTCTTGGCCCCTAGCTTGTGAAGCTGCCTGTGATGACATGTTGCCAAGGAGTTGACAGGGCAGGAGAAAGTGCCTGGTTTGTGCAGCTGCTTCTGGTGTCACTGATGGCTGAGTAGCTGATAGGGCAGGACTATGCGCCTGCTTGTGATGTCACTCGTGGGTCTGTAGCAGTTACGGCAGGCGCATGCATCTGGCTCGTGCAGGTGCTTTTGATGTCACATCAAAAGGCCCGATTAGGTGATAGGGAAGGAGCAGGCACCTGGCTTCTGCAGCCACTTTTGACATACCTGATGGCTGATGGCTGATAGGACAGAAGAACGCCCCGGACTTACTGAGGATCCTGGAAGGCCAGTGTTGGCTGAGTAGCCCATAGGTGTGCAGCAGGACCCCAGGATGCGCAGGTGCTTGTGATGTCACTGGTTGCTGAGTAGCTCTGAGGGCAGGAGTATGCAACTAGATTTTGCAGCTGCTTGTGTGGTCGTAGGAGCCTAAGGAGGTGATAGGGCGGGAGCAGGACCTTGCTGGTACAGCTTCTTGTGATGTCACTGCTGGTTAAGTAGTTGTTTGGGTATTAATGAACACCTGGCTTTTACAGCTGTTTGTGATGTCAGTGGTGGCTCTGCAGCTAGTAAGGCAGGAGCATGCAGCTGGCTTGTGCAGCTTTTTGTGATGTCATAGGTGACTGAGTAGGTGATAGGGCAGAAGCAGGCCCCCGGCTTGTGCAGCTGCTTGTGATGTCATGTTCCCAAGTAGTTGATCGGGCAGGAGAAATTCGTTGGTTTGTGCAGCTGCTTCTGATGTCACTGATGGCTGAGTAGCTGATAGGCCAGGCCTATGCGCCTGCTTCTGATGTCACTGGCGACTCTGTAGAAGTTCCGGCAGGTGCATGCAGTTGGCTTGTCCGGATGCTTCTGATGTCACATATGCCTGATTAGGTGACAGGGAAGGACCAGGCATCCAGCTTCTGCCAGCTGCTTTGGCATAACCGATGGCTTATGTGGGGATAGGACAGAAGAACGCCCCTGAGTTACTCAGCTTCTTGGAAGATGACTGTTGGCTGAGTAGGCAATAGGTGCGGGACAGGACCCTGGGATGTGCAGGTGTTTGTGATGTCACTGGTGTCCAAGTAGTTGTTTGGGTATCAATGAATAGGTGGCTTTTGCGGATGCTTATGATGTCAGCGGTGGTTCTGCAGCTAGGAAGGTAGGAGCATGCAGCTGGCCTGTGCAGCTTCTTGTGATGTGTGGCCGTGTGCTCCCCTCCCCCCCCCCCCCCCCAGCCTTTTCCTCTAACCCTGCTCAGGCCATAATCATGAGTGGGGGTGGAGATGGCTGCACCCAGCTTATGCGGGACTTTGTGGACGGGTGGCTATACAGTAGCCAAGGGCTGTCTGGAGCAGGGACCCAGCCCTCTTGCTGGTATGCAAATATGGCTATGAGTCAATCATCTTACCCCTTAAATTGCGAGCCGCCCAGAAGCCCTTTGAGCTCTCCTGCATGGTAGCAGGCTGCACGCCAGGATCTCCCCTTGAGCAGGGACGCATCTCAAGGTTACTCCTCGAGGCTGCGAGGTTCCTTGCCACAACAGAGCCTTGGTAAGTGACAAATAGCATGCTAAACTTTGAAATCTTAGCTAAGTGATATAAAGGATCGCTTGCGAATATGTAATCCTTGAGACAGAAAGCGTTGACCAAGTCTGGGACTAGAATTGGATCCGGCCACACCTAGACGCCTCTCTGAGAAGGAGTTTAGAAAGCAAGGGGCTCCTCTCTGAACCTCAGCACTCAACGGGAGGGTCGCCCTGACAGTTTTGCCTGGCCCCGTCCTCTACGCAGTAAAGAATCATGTGTACCTTGCTATCAAAACTTGTTAAACCGTTGTCGCATTTACCACGGAACTTTGTTAACTCACTGGTTTATACCAATATTTTTTGCTTCTCTCCTACGAGTGAAGTGCACTCTCGCTCCTTCCGCGACATGATGTCCTAGGTGGCTGAGTAGGTGACAGGGCAGAAGCAGCCCCCTGGCTTGTGCTGGTGCTTACGATGTCGCTTGTAGCCGAGTAGCTTTTGAGGCAGGAGCTGGCCCCTGGCTTGTGCAGCTGCTTGTGATGTCATGTTCCAAGTAGGTGAGAGGGCAGGTGAAAGCCTTTGGCTTGTGCACCTGCTTCTGGTGTCACTGAGGGCTGAGTAGCGGATAGGCCAGGGGTATGTAGCTGGCATGTGCGGGTGCTTGTGATGTCACGGGTCACTGAACAGATCTTAGGACGGGAGAATGCAACTGGCTTTTGTAGCTGCTTATGATGTAAGAGATGGCTGATGAGGTGATAGGAGAGAAGCATGGCCCTGATTTATTCAGGTTCCTGGAAGGCCGCTTTTGGCTGAGTAGGCGATGGGTGCAGGGCAGGACCCTGGGATGTGCAGGTGCTTGTGATGTCACAGGTGGCTGAGTAGGTGCTAGGGCAGGAGTAGGCAGCTGGCTTGTGCAGCTGTTGTGTGGCCCTAGGCGCCTGAGTAGGTGCTAGGCTGGGAGCGGGACCTTGCTTGTACAGCTGATTGTGATTTCACTGGTGGCTAACTCGTTGTTTGGGTATGAATGAGCACCCGGTTTTGCTGGTGCTTGTGATGGCAGGGGTGGCTCTGGAGCTAGTAAGGCAAGAGCATGCAGCCGGCTTGTGCAGCTTCTTGTGGTGTCACCGGTGGCTGAGTAGGTGCTAGGGCAGGAGTATGCAGCGGGCTTGTGCAGGTGCTTGTGAGGTCGCTGTTGGCTGAGTAGCTCTTAGGGCAGGAGCAGGTGCCAGGCTGGTGCTGGTGCTTGTGTTGTCATAGGTGTATGAATGGGCGATAGCTTAGAAGGAGGCACTTGGCTTCTTCACGTGCGTAGAGGTCACATGTGCCTTTATATGAGCTCAGGCTGGAGCAGGCCCGCGGCTTGTGCCGGTGCCTGTGATGTCACTTGTAGCTGAGTAGCTTTTAAGGCAGCAGCTGGCCCCTGGCTTGTGCAGCTGCTTCTGATGTCACTGGTGGCTAAGTAACCGATTGGGTGTGAATGGACACCTGGCTTTTACGGGTGCTTGTGAGGTCACTGTTGGCTGCGTAGCTCTTAGGGCAGGAGCAGGCACCTGGCTTCTGCAGCTTTTGGTGATGTCCTAGGTGGCTGAGTAGGTGATAGGGCAGAAGCAGCCCCCTGGCCTGTGCTGGTGCTTATGATGTCGCTTGTAGCCGAGCAGCTCTTGGCCCCTAGCTTGTGAAGCTGCCTGTGATGACATGTTGCCAAGGAGTTGACAGGGCAGGAGAAAGTGCCTGGTTTGTGCAGCTGCTTCTGGTGTCACTGATGGCTGAGTAGCTGATAGGGCAGGACTATGCGCCTGCTTGTGATGTCACTCGTGGGTCTGTAGCAGTTACGGCAGGCGCATGCATCTGGCTCGTGCAGGTGCTTTTGATGTCACATCAAAAGGCCCGATTAGGTGATAGGGAAGGAGCAGGCACCTGGCTTCTGCAGCCACTTTTGACATACCTGATGGCTGATGGCTGATAGGACAGAAGAACGCCCCGGACTTACTGAGGATCCTGGAAGGCCAGTGTTGGCTGAGTAGCCCATAGGTGTGCAGCAGGACCCCAGGATGCGCAGGTGCTTGTGATGTCACTGGTTGCTGAGTAGCTCTGAGGGCAGGAGTATGCAACTAGATTTTGCAGCTGCTTGTGTGGTCGTAGGAGCCTAAGGAGGTGATAGGGCGGGAGCAGGACCTTGCTGGTACAGCTTCTTGTGATGTCACTGCTGGTTAAGTAGTTGTTTGGGTATTAATGAACACCTGGCTTTTACAGCTGTTTGTGATGTCAGTGGTGGCTCTGCAGCTAGTAAGGCAGGAGCATGCAGCTGGCTTGTGCAGCTTTTTGTGATGTCATAGGTGACTGAGTAGGTGATAGGGCAGAAGCAGGCCCCCGGCTTGTGCAGCTGCTTGTGATGTCATGTTCCCAAGTAGTTGATCGGGCAGGAGAAATTCGTTGGTTTGTGCAGCTGCTTCTGATGTCACTGATGGCTGAGTAGCTGATAGGCCAGGCCTATGCGCCTGCTTCTGATGTCACTGGCGACTCTGTAGAAGTTCCGGCAGGTGCATGCAGTTGGCTTGTCCGGATGCTTATGATGTCACATATGCCTGATTAGGTGACAGGGAAGGACCAGGCATCCAGCTTCTGCCAGCTGCTTTGGCATAACCGATGGCTTATGTGGGGATAGGACAGAAGAACGCCCCTGAGTTACTCAGGTTCTTGGAAGATGACTGTTGGCTGAGTAGGCAATAGGTGCGGGACAGGACCCTGGGATGTGCAGGTGTTTGTGATGTCACTGGTGTCCAAGTAGTTGTTTGGGTATCAATGAATAGGTGGCTTTTGCGGATGCTTATGATGCCAGCGGTGGTTCTGCAGCTAGGAAGGTAGGAGCATGCAGCTGGCCTGTGCAGCTTCTTGTGATGTGTGGCCGTGTGCTCCCCTCCCCCCCCCCCCCCAGCCTTTTCCTCTAACCCTGCTCAGGCCATAATCATGAGTGGGGGTGGAGATGGCTGCACCCAGCTTATGCGGGACTTTGTGGACGGGTGGCTATACAGTAGCCAAGGGCTGTCTGGAGCAGGGACCCAGCCCTCTTGCTGGTATGCAAATATGGCTATGAGTCAATCATCTTACCCCTTAAATTGCGAGCCGCCCAGAAGCCCTTTGAGCTCTCCTGCATGGTAGCAGGCTGCACGCCAGGATCTCCCCTTGAGCAGGGACGCATCTCAAGGTTACTCCTCGAGGCTGCGAGGTTCCTTGCCACAACAGAGCCTTGGTAAGTGACAAATAGCATGCTAAACTTTGAAATCTTAGCTAAGTGATATAAAGGATCGCTTGCGAATATGTAATCCTTGAGACAGAAAGCGTTGACCAAGTCTGGGACTAGAATTGGATCCGGCCACACCTAGACGCCTCTCTGAGAAGGAGTTTAGAAAGCAAGGGGCTCCTCTCTGAACCTCAGCACTCAACGGGAGGGTCGCCCTGACAGTTTTGCCTGGCCCCGTCCTCTACGCGGTAAAGAATCATGTGTACCTTGCTATCAAAACTTGTTAAACCGTTGTCGCATTTACCACGGAACTTTGTTAACTCACTGGTTTATACCAATATTTTTTGCTTCTCTCCTACGAGTGAAGTGCACTCTCGCTCCTTCCGCGACATGATGTCCTAGGTGGCTGAGTAGGTGACAGGGCAGAAGCAGCCCCCTGGCTTGTGCTGCTGCTTACGATGTCGCTTGTAGCCGAGTAGCTTTTGAGGCAGGAGCTGGCCCCTGGCTTGTGCAGCTGCTTGTGATGTCATGTTCCAAGTAGGTGAGAGGGCAGGTGAAAGCCTTTGGCTTGTGCACCTGCTTCTGGTGTCACTGATGGCTGAGTAGCGGATAGGCCAGGGGTATGTAGCTGGCATGTGCGGGTGCTTGTGATGTCACGGGTCACTGAACAGATCTTAGGACGGGAGAATGCAACTGGCTTTTGTAGCTGCTTGGGATGTAAGAGATGGCTGATGAGGTGATAGGAGAGAAGCATGGCCCTGATTTATTCAGGTTCCTGGAAGGCCGCTTTTGGCTGAGTAGGCAATGGGTGCAGGGCAGGACCCTGGGATGTGCAGGTGCTTGTGATGTCACAGGTGGCTGAGTAGGTGCTAGGGCAGGAGTAGGCAGCTGGCTTGTGCAGGTGCTTGTGATGTCACAGGTGGCTGAGTAGGTGCTAGGGCAGGAGTACGCCCCTGTGTTGTGCAGCTGTTGTGTGGCCCTAGGCGCCTGAGTAGGTGCTAGGCTGGGAGCGGGACCTTGCTTGTACAGCTGCTTGTGATGTCACTGGTGGCTAACTCGTTGTTTGGGTATGAATGAGCACCCGGTTTTGCTGGTGCTTGTGATGGCAGGGGTGGCTCTGGAGCTAGTAAGGCAAGAGCAGGCAGCCGGCTTGTGCAGCTTCTTGTGGTGTCACCGGTGGCTGAGTAGGTGCTAGGGCAGGAGTATGCAGCGGGCTTGTGCAGGTGCTTGTGAGGTCACTGTTGGCTGAGTAGCTCTTAGGGCAGGAGCAGGTGCCAGGCTGGTGCTGGTGCTTGTGTTGTCATAGGTGTATGAATGGGCGATAGCTTAGAAGGAGGCACTTGGCTTCTTCACGTGCGTAGAGGTCACATGTGCCTTTATATGAGCTCAGGCTGGAGCAGGCCCGCGGCTTGTGCCGGTGCGTGTGATGTCACTTGTAGCTGAGTAGCTTTTAAGGCAGCAGCTGGCCCCTGGCTTGTGCAGCTGCTTCTGATGTCACTGGTGGCTAAGTAACCGATTGGGTGTGAATGGACACCTGGCTTTTACGGGTGCTTGTGAGGTCACTGTTGGCTGCGTAGCTCTTAGGGCAGGAGCAGGCACCTGGCTTCTGCAGCTTTTGGTGATGTCCTAGGTGGCTGAGTAGGTGATAGGGCAGAAGCAGCCCCCTGGCCTGTGCTGGTGCTTATGATGTCGCTTGTAGCCGAGCAGCTCTTGGCCCCTAGCTTGTGAAGCTGCCTGTGATGACATGTTGCCAAGGAGTTGACAGGGCAGGAGAAAGTGCCTGGTTTGTGCAGCTGCTTCTGGTGTCACTGATGGCTGAGTAGCTGATAGGGCAGGACTATGCGCCTGCTTGTGATGTCACTCGTGGGTCTGTAGCAGTTACGGCAGGCGCATGCATCTGGCTCGTGCAGGTGCTTTTGATGTCACATCAAAAGGCCCGATTAGGTGATAGGGAAGGAGCAGGCACCTGGCTTCTGCAGCCACTTTTGACATACCTGATGGCTGATGGCTGATAGGACAGAAGAACGCCCCGGACTTACTGAGGATCCTGGAAGGCCAGTGTTGGCTGAGTAGCCCATAGGTGTGCAGCAGGACCCCAGGATGCGCAGGTGCTTGTGATGTCACTGGTTGCTGAGTAGCTCTGAGGGCAGGAGTATGCAACTAGATTTTGCAGCTGCTTGTGTGGTCGTAGGAGCCTAAGGAGGTGATAGGGCGGGAGCAGGACCTTGCTGGTACAGCTTCTTGTGATGTCACTGCTGGTTAAGTAGTTGTTTGGGTATTAATGAACACCTGGCTTTTACAGCTGTTTGTGATGTCAGTGGTGGCTCTGCAGCTAGTAAGGCAGGAGCATGCAGCTGGCTTGTGCAGCTTTTTGTGATGTCATAGGTGACTGAGTAGGTGATAGGGCAGAAGCAGGCCCCCGGCTTGTGCAGCTGCTTGTGATGTCATGTTCCCAAGTAGTTGATCGGGCAGGAGAAATTCGTTGGTTTGTGCAGCTGCTTCTGATGTCACTGATGGCTGAGTAGCTGATAGGCCAGGCCTATGCGCTTGCTTCTGATGTCACTGGCGACTCTGTAGAAGTTCCGGCAGGTGCATGCAGTTGGCTTGTCCGGATGCTTATGATGTCACATATGCCTGATTAGGTGACAGGGAAGGACCAGGCATCCAGCTTCTGCCAGCTGCTTTGGCATAACCGATGGCTTATGTGGGGATAGGACAGAAGAACGCCCCTGAGTTACTCAGCTTCTTGGAAGATGACTGTTGGCTGAGTAGGCAATAGGTGCGGGACAGGACCCTGGGATGTGCAGGTGTTTGTGATGTCACTGGTGTCCAAGTAGTTGTTTGGGTATCAATGAATAGGTGGCTTTTGCGGATGCTTATGATGTCAGCGGTGGTTCTGCAGCTAGGAAGGTAGGAGCATGCAGCTGGCCTGTGCAGCTTCTTGTGATGTGTGGCCGTGTGCTCCCCTCCCCCCCCCCCCCCCCAGCCTTTTCCTCTAACCCTGCTCAGGCCATAATCATGAGTGGGGGTGGAGATGGCTGCACCCAGCTTATGCGGGACTTTGTGGACGGGTGGCTATACAGTAGCCAAGGGCTGTCTGGAGCAGGGACCCAGCCCTCTTGCTGGTATGCAAATATGGCTATGAGTCAATCATCTTACCCCTTAAATTGCGAGCCGCCCAGAAGCCCTTTGAGCTCTCCTGCATGGTAGCAGGCTGCACGCCAGGATCTCCCCTTGAGCAGGGACGCATCTCAAGGTTACTCCTCGAGGCTGCGAGGTTCCTTGCCACAACAGAGCCTTGGTAAGTGACAAATAGCATGCTAAACTTTGAAATCTTAGCTAAGTGATATAAAGGATCGCTTGCGAATATGTAATCCTTGAGACAGAAAGCGTTGACCAAGTCTGGGACTAGAATTGGATCCGGCCACACCTAGACGCCTCTCTGAGAAGGAGTTTAGAAAGCAAGGGGCTCCTCTCTGAACCTCAGCACTCAACGGGAGGGTCGCCCTGACAGTTTTGCCTGGCCCCGTCCTCTACGCAGTAAAGAATCATGTGTACCTTGCTATCAAAACTTGTTAAACCGTTGTCGCATTTACCACGGAACTTTGTTAACTCACTGGTTTATACCAATATTTTTTGCTTCTCTCCTACGAGTGAAGTGCACTCTCGCTCCTTCCGCGACATGATGTCCTAGGTGGCTGAGTAGGTGACAGGGCAGAAGCAGCCCCCTGGCTTGTGCTGGTGCTTACGATGTCGCTTGTAGCCGAGTAGCTTTTGAGGCAGGAGCTGGCCCCTGGCTTGTGCAGCCGCTTGTGATGTCATGTTCCAAGTAGGTGAGAGGGCAGGTGAAAGCCTTTGGCTTGTGCACCTGCTTCTGGTGTCACTGATGGCTGAGTAGCGGATAGGCCAGGGGTATGTAGCTGGCATGTGCGGGTGCTTGTGATGTCACGGGTCACTGAACAGATCTTAGGACGGGAGAATGCAACTGGCTTTTGTAGCTGCTTGGGATGTAAGAGATGGCTGATGAGGTGATAGGAGAGAAGCATGGCCCTGATTTATTCAGGTTCCTGGAAGGCCGCTTTTGGCTGAGTAGGCAATGGGTGCAGGGCAGGACCCTGGGATGTGCAGGTGCTTGTGATGTCACAGGTGGCTGAGTAGGTGCTAGGGCAGGAGTAGGCAGCTGGCTTGTGCAGGTGCTTGTGATGTCACAGGTGGCTGAGTAGGTGCTAGGGCAGGAGTACGCCCCTGTGTTGTGCAGCTGTTGTGTGGCCCTAGGCGCCTGAGTAGGTGCTAGGCTGGGAGCGGGACCTTGCTTGTACAGCTGCTTGTGATGTCACTGGTGGCTAACTCGTTGTTTCGGTATGAATGAGCACCCGGTTTTGCTGGTGCTTGTGATGGCAGGGGTGGCTCTGGAGCTAGTAAGGCAAGAGCATGCAGCCGGCTTGTGCAGCTTCTTGTGGTGTCACCGGTGGCTGAGTAGGTGCTAGGGCAGGAGTATGCAGCGGGCTTGTGCAGGTGCTTGTGAGGTCACTGTTGGCTGAGTAGCTCTTAGGGCAGGAGCAGGTGCCAGGCTGGTGCTGGTGCTTGTGTTGTCATAGGTGTATGAATGGGCGATAGCTTAGAAGGAGGCACTTGGCTTCTTCACGTGCGTAGAGGTCACATGTGCCTTTATATGAGCTCAGGCTGGAGCAGGCCCGCGGCTTGTGCCGGTGCGTGTGATGTCACTTGTAGCTGAGTAGCTTTTAAGGCAGCAGCTGGCCCCTGGCTTGTGCAGCTGCTTCTGATGTCACTGGTGGCTAAGTAACCGATTGGGTGTGAATGGACACCTGGCTTTTACGGGTGCTTGTGAGGTCACTGTTGGCTGCGTAGCTCTTAGGGCAGGAGCAGGCACCTGGCTTCTGCAGCTTTTGGTGATGTCCTAGGTGGCTGAGTAGGTGATAGGGCAGAAGCAGCCCCCTGGCCTGTGCTGGTGCTTATGATGTCGCTTGTAGCCGAGCAGCTCTTGGCCCCTAGCTTGTGAAGCTGCCTGTGATGACATGTTGCCAAGGAGTTGACAGGGCAGGAGAAAGTGCCTGGTTTGTGCAGCTGCTTCTGGTGTCACTGATGGCTGAGTAGCTGATAGGGCAGGACTATGCGCCTGCTTGTGATGTCACTCGTGGGTCTGTAGCAGTTACGGCAGGCGCATGCATCTGGCTCGTGCAGGTGCTTTTGATGTCACATCAAAAGGCCCGATTAGGTGATAGGGAAGGAGCAGGCACCTGGCTTCTGCAGCCACTTTTGACATACCTGATGGCTGATGGCTGATAGGACAGAAGAACGCCCCGGACTTACTGAGGATCCTGGAAGGCCAGTGTTGGCTGAGTAGCCCATAGGTGTGCAGCAGGACCCCAGGATGCGCAGGTGCTTGTGATGTCACTGGTTGCTGAGTAGCTCTGAGGGCAGGAGTATGCAACTAGATTTTGCAGCTGCTTGTGTGGTCGTAGGAGCCTAAGGAGGTGATAGGGCGGGAGCAGGACCTTGCTGGTACAGCTTCTTGTGATGTCACTGCTGGTTAAGTAGTTGTTTGGGTATTAATGAACACCTGGCTTTTACAGCTGTTTGTGATGTCAGTGGTGGCTCTGCAGCTAGTAAGGCAGGAGCATGCAGCTGGCTTGTGCAGCTTTTTGTGATGTCATAGGTGACTGAGTAGGTGATAGGGCAGAAGCAGGCCCCCGGCTTGTGCAGCTGCTTGTGATGTCATGTTCCCAAGTAGTTGATCGGGCAGGAGAAATTCGTTGGTTTGTGCAGCTGCTTCTGATGTCACTGATGGCTGAGTAGCTGATAGGCCAGGCCTATGCGCCTGCTTCTGATGTCACTGGCGACTCTGTAGAAGTTCCGGCAGGTGCATGCAGTTGGCTTGTCCGGATGCTTATGATGTCACATATGCCTGATTAGGTGACAGGGAAGGACCAGGCATCCAGCTTCTGCCAGCTGCTTTGGCATAACCGATGGCTTATGTGGGGATAGGACAGAAGAACGCCCCTGAGTTACTCAGCTTCTTGGAAGATGACTGTTGGCTGAGTAGGCAATAGGTGCGGGACAGGACCCTGGGATGTGCAGGTGTTTGTGATGTCACTGGTGTCCAAGTAGTTGTTTGGGTATCAATGAATAGGTGGCTTTTGCGGATGCTTATGATGTCAGCGGTGGTTCTGCAGCTAGGAAGGTAGGAGCATGCAGCTGGCCTGTGCAGCTTCTTGTGATGTGTGGCCGTGTGCTCCCTCCCTCCCCCCCCCAGCCTTTTCCTCTAACCCTGCTCAGGCCATAATCATGAGTGGGGGTGGAGATGGCTGCACCCAGCTTATGCGGGACTTTGTGGACGGGTGGCTATACAGTAGCCAAGGGCTGTCTGGAGCAGGGACCCAGCCCTCTTGCTGGTATGCAAATATGGCTATGAGTCAATCATCTTACCCCTTAAATTGCGAGCCGCCCAGAAGCCCTTTGAGCTCTCCTGCATGGTAGCAGGCTGCACGCCAGGATCTCCCCTTGAGCAGGGACGCATCTCAAGGTTACTCCTCGAGGCTGCGAGGTTCCTTGCCACAACAGAGCCTTGGTAAGTGACAAATAGCATGCTAAACTTTGAAATCTTAGCTAAGTGATATAAAGGATCGCTTGCGAATATGTAATCCTTGAGACAGAAAGCGTTGACCAAGTCTGGGACTAGAATTGGATCCGGCCACACCTAGACGCCTCTCTGAGAAGGAGTTTAGAAAGCAAGGGGCTCCTCTCTGAACCTCAGCACTCAACGGGAGGGTCGCCCTGACAGTTTTGCCTGGCCCCGTCCTCTACGCAGTAAAGAATCATGTGTACCTTGCTATCAAAACTTGTTAAACCGTTGTCGCATTTACCATGGAACTTTGTTAACTCACTGGTTTATATCAATATTTTTTGCTTCTCTCCTACGAGTGAAGTGCACTCTCGCTCCTTCCGCGACATGATGTCCTAGGTGGCTGAGTAGGTGACAGGGCAGAAGCAGCCCCCTGGCTTGTGCTGGTGCTTACGATGTCGCTTGTAGCCGAGTAGCTTTTGAGGCAGGAGCTGGCCCCTGGCTTGTGCAGCTGCTTGTGATGTCATGTTCCAAGTAGGTGAGAGGGCAGGTGAAAGCCTTTGGCTTGTGCACCTGCTTCTGGTGTCACTGAGGGCTGAGTAGCGGATAGGCCAGGGGTATGTAGCTGGCATGTGCGGGTGCTTGTGATGTCACGGGTCACTGAACAGATCTTAGGATGGGAGAATGCAACTGGCTTTTGTAGCTGCTTGGGATGTAAGAGATGGCTGATGAGGTGATAGGAGAGAAGCATGGCCCTGATTTATTCAGGTTCCTGGAAGGCCGCTTTTGGCTGAGTAGGCAATGGGTGCAGGGCAGGACCCTGGCTTGTGCAGGTGCTTGTGATGTCACAGGTGGCTGAGTAGGTGCTAGGGCAGGAGTAGGCAGCTGGCTTGTGCAGGTGCTTGTGATGTCACAGGTGGCTGAGTAGGTGCTAGGGCAGGAGTAGGCAGCTGGCTTGTGCAGGTGCTTGTGATGTCACAGGTGGCTGAGTAGGTGCTAGGGCAGGAGTACGCCCCTGTGTTGTGCAGCTGTTGTGTGGCCCTAGGCGCCTGAGTAGGTGCTAGGCTGGGAGCGGGACCTTGCTTGTACAGCTGCTTGTGATGTCACTGGTGGCTAACTCGTTGTTTGGGTATGAATGAGCACCCGGTTTTGCTGGTGCTTGTGATGGCAGGGGTGGCTCTGGAGCTAGTAAGGCAAGAGCATGCAGCCGGCTTGTGCAGCTTCTTGTGGTGTCACCGGTGGCTGAGTAGGTGCTAGGGCAGGAGTATGCAGCGGGCTTGTGCAGGTGCTTGTGAGGTCGCTGTTGGCTGAGTAGCTCTTAGGGCAGGAGCAGGTGCCAGGCTGGTGCTGGTGCTTGTGTTGTCATAGGTGTATGAATGGGCGATAGCTTAGAAGGAGGCACTTGGCTTCTTCACGTGCGTAGAGGTCACATGTGCCTTTATATGAGCTCAGGCTGGAGCAGGCCCGCGGCTTGTGCCGGTGCGTGTGATGTCACTTGTAGCTGAGTAGCTTTTAAGGCAGCAGCTGGCCCCTGGCTTGTGCAGCTGCTTCTGATGTCACTGGTGGCTAAGTAACCGATTGGGTGTGAATGGACACCTGGCTTTTACGGGTGCTTGTGAGGTCACTGTTGGCTGCGTAGCTCTTAGGGCAGGAGCAGGCACCTGGCTTCTGCAGCTTTTGGTGATGTCCTAGGTGGCTGAGTAGGTGATAGGGCAGAAGCAGCCCCCTGGCCTGTGCTGGTGCTTATGATGTCGCTTGTAGCCGAGCAGCTCTTGGCCCCTAGCTTGTGAAGCTGCCTGTGATGACATGTTGCCAAGGAGTTGACAGGGCAGGAGAAAGTGCCTGGTTTGTGCAGCTGCTTCTGGTGTCACTGATGGCTGAGTAGCTGATAGGGCAGGACTATGCGCCTGCTTGTGATGTCACTGGTTGCTGAGTAGCTCTGAGGGCAGGAGTATGCAACTAGATTTTGCAGCTGCTTGTGTGGTCATAGGAGCCTAAGGAGGTGATAGGGCGGGAGCAGGACCTTGCTGGTACAGCTTCTTGTGATGTCACTGGTGGTTAAGTAGTTGTTTGGGTGTTAATGAACACCTGGCTTTTACAGCTGTTTGTGATGTCAGTGGTGGCTCTGCAGCTAGTAAGGCAGGAGCATGCAGCTGGCTTGTGCAGCTTTTTGTGATGTCATAGGTGACTGAGTAGGTGATAGGGCAGAAGCAGGCCCCCGGCTTGTGCAGCTGCTTGTGATGTCATGTTCCCAAGTAGTTGATCGGGCAGGAGAAATTCGTTGGCTTGTGCAGCTGCTTCTGATGTCACTGATGGCTGAGTAGCTGATAGGCCAGGCCTATGCGCCTGCTTCTGATGTCACTGGCGACTCTGTAGAAGTTCCGGCAGGTGCATGCAGTTGGCTTGTCCGGATGCTTATGATGTCACATATGCCTGATTAGGTGACAGGGAAGGACCAGGCATCCAGCTTCTGCCAGCTGCTTTGGCATAACCGATGGCTTATGTGGGGATAGGACAGAAGAACGCCCCTGAGTTACTCAGCTTCTTGGAAGATGACTGTTGGCTGAGTAGGCAATAGGTGCGGGACAGGACCCTGGGATGTGCAGGTGTTTGTGATGTCACTGGTGTCCAAGTAGTTGTTTGGGTATCAATGAATAGGTGGCTTTTGCGGATGCTTATGATGTCAGCGGTGGTTCTGCAGCTAGGAAGGTAGGAGCATGCAGCTGGCCTGTGCAGCTTCTTGTGATGTGTGGCCGTGTGCTCCCCTCCCCCCTCCCCCCCCCCAGCCTTTTCCTCTAACCCTGCTCAGGCCATAATCATGAGTGGGGGTGGAGATGGCTGCACCCAGCTTATGCGGGACTTTGTGGACGGGTGGCTATACAGTAGCCAAGGGCTGTCTGGAGCAGGGACCCAGCCCTCTTGCTGGTATGCAAATATGGCTATGAGTCAATCATCTTACCCCTTAAATTGCGAGCCGCCCAGAAGCCCTTTGAGCTCTCCTGCATGGTAGCAGGCTGCACGCCAGGACCTCCCCTTGAGCAGGGACGCATCTCAAGGTTACTCCTCGAGGCTGCGAGGTTCCTTGCCACAACAGAGCCTTGGTAAGTGACAAATAGCATGCTAAACTTTGAAATCTTAGCTAAGTGATATAAAGGATCGCTTGCGAATATGTAATCCTTGAGACAGAAAGCGTTGACCAAGTCTGGGACTAGAATTGGATCCGGCCACACCTAGACGCCTCTCTGAGAAGGAGTTTAGAAAGCAAGGGGCTCCTCTCTGAACCTCAGCACTCAACGGGAGGGTCGCCCTGACAGTTTTGCCTGGCCCCGTCCTCTACGCAGTAAAGAATCATGTGTACCTTGCTATCAAAACTTGTTAAACCGTTGTCGCATTTACCATGGAACTTTGTTAACTCACTGGTTTATACCAATATTTTTTGCTTCTCTCCTACGAGTGAAGTGCACTCTCGCTCCTTCCGCGACATGATGTCCTAGGTGGCTGAGTAGGTGACAGGGCAGAAGCAGCCCCCTGGCTTGTGCTGGTGCTTACGATGTCGCTTGTAGCCGAGTAGCTTTTGAGGCAGGAGCTGGCCCCTGGCTTGTGCAGCTGCTTGTGATGTCATGTTCCAAGTAGGTGAGAGGGCAGGTGAAAGCCTTTGGCTTGTGCACCTGCTTCTGGTGTCACTGATGGCTGAGTAGCGGATAGGCCAGGGGTATGTAGCTGGCATGTGCGGGTGCTTGTGATGTCACGGGTCACTGAACAGATCTTAGGACGGGAGAATGCAACTGGCTATTGTAGCTGCTTGGGATGTAAGAGATGGCTGATGAGGTGATAGGAGAGAAGCATGGCCCTGATTTATTCAGGTTCCTGGAAGGCCGCTTTTGGCTGAGTAGGCAATGGGTGCAGGGCAGGACCCTGGCTTGTGCAGGTGCTTGTGATGTCACAGGTGGCTGAGTAGGTGCTAGGGCAGGAGTAGGCAGCTGGCTTGTGCAGGTGCTTGTGATGTCACAGGTGGCTGAGTAGGTGCTAGGGCAGGAGTAGGCAGCTGGCTTGTGCAGGTGCTTGTGATGTCACAGGTGGCTGAGTAGGTGCTAGGGCAGGAGTACGCCCCTGTGTTGTGCAGCTGTTGTGTGGCCCTAGGCGCCTGAGTAGGTGCTAGGCTGGGAGCGGGACCTTGCTTGTACAGCTGCTTGTGATGTCACTGGTGGCTAACTCGTTGTTTGGGTATGAATGAGCACCCGGTTTTGCTGGTGCTTGTGATGGCAGGGGTGGCTCTGGAGCTAGTAAGGCAAGAGCAGGCAGCCGGCTTGTGCAGCTTCTTGTGGTGTCACCGGTGGCTGAGTAGGTGCTAGGGCAGGAGTATGCAGCGGGCTTGTGCAGGTGCTTGTGAGGTCGCTGTTGGCTGAGTAGCTCTTAGGGCAGGAGCAGGTGCCAGGCTGGTGCTGGTGCTTGTGTTGTCATAGGTGTATGAATGGGCGATAGCTTAGAAGGAGGCACTTGGCTTCTTCACGTGCGTAGAGGTCACATGTGCCTTTATATGAGCTCAGGCTGGAGCAGGCCCGCGGCTTGTGCCGGTGCGTGTGATGTCACTTGTAGCTGAGTAGCTTTTAAGGCAGCAGCTGGCCCCTGGCTTGTGCAGCTGCTTCTGATGTCACTGGTGGCTAAGTAACCGATTGGGTGTGAATGGACACCTGGCTTTTACGGGTGCTTGTGAGGTCACTGTTGGCTGCGTAGCTCTTAGGGCAGGAGCAGGCACCTGGCTTCTGCAGCTTTTGGTGATGTCCTAGGTGGCTGAGTAGGTGATAGGGCAGAAGCAGCCCCCTGGCCTGTGCTGGTGCTTATGATGTCGCTTGTAGCCGAGCAGCTCTTGGCCCCTAGCTTGTGAAGCTGCCTGTGATGACATGTTGCCAAGGAGTTGACAGGGCAGGAGAAAGTGCCTGGTTTGTGCAGCTGCTTCTGGTGTCACTGATGGCTGAGTAGCTGATAGGGCAGGACTATGCGCCTGCTTGTGATGTCACTGGTTGCTGAGTAGCTCTGAGGGCAGGAGTATGCAACTAGATTTTGCAGCTGCTTGTGTGGTCATAGGAGCCTAAGGAGGTGATAGGGCGGGAGCAGGACCTTGCTGGTACAGCTTCTTGTGATGTCACTGCTGGTTAAGTAGTTGTTTGGGTATTAATGAACACCTGGCTTTTACAGCTGTTTGTGATGTCAGTGGTGGCTCTGCAGCTAGTAAGGCAGGAGCATGCAGCTGGCTTGTGCAGCTTTTTGTGATGTCATAGGTGACTGAGTAGGTGATAGGGCAGAAGCAGGCCCCCGGCTTGTGCAGCTGCTTGTGATGTCATGTTCCCAAGTAGTTGATCGGGCAGGAGAAATTCGTTGGCTTGTGCAGCTGCTTCTGATGTCACTGATGGCTGAGTAGCTGATAGGCCAGGCCTATGCGCCTGCTTCTGATGTCACTGGCGACTCTGTAGAAGTTCCGGCAGGTGCATGCAGTTGGCTTGTCCGGATGCTTCTGATGTCACATATGCCTGATTAGGTGACAGGGAAGGACCAGGCATCCAGCTTCTGCCAGCTGCTTTGGCATAACCGATGGCTTATGTGGGGATAGGACAGAAGAACGCCCCTGAGTTACTCAGGTTCTTGGAAGATGACTGTTGGCTGAGTAGGCAATAGGTGCGGGACAGGACCCTGGGATGTGCAGGTGTTTGTGATGTCACTGGTGTCCAAGTAGTTGTTTGGGTATCAATGAATAGGTGGCTTTTGCGGATGCTTATGATGTCAGCGGTGGTTCTGCAGCTAGGAAGGTAGGAGCATGCAGCTGGCCTGTGCAGCTTCTTGTGATGTGTGGCCGTGTGCTCCCCCCCCCCCCCCCCCCCCCCCAGCCTTTTCCTCTAACCCTGCTCAGGCCATAATCATGAGTGGGGGTGGAGATGGCTGCACCCAGCTTATGCGGGACTTTGTGGACGGGTGGCTATACAGTAGCCAAGGGCTGTCTGGAGCAGGGACCCAGCCCTCTTGCTGGTATGCAAATATGGCTATGAGTCAATCATCTTACCCCTTAAATTGCGAGCCGCCCAGAAGCCCTTTGAGCTCTCCTGCATGGTAGCAGGCTGCACGCCAGGATCTCCCCTTGAGCAGGGACGCATCTCAAGGTTACTCCTCGAGGCTGCGAGGTTCCTTGCCACAACAGAGCCTTGGTAAGTGACAAATAGCATGCTAAACTTTGAAATCTTAGCTAAGTGATATAAAGGATCGCTTGCGAATATGTAATCCTTGAGACAGAAAGCGTTGACCAAGTCTGGGACTAGAATTGGATCCGGCCACACCTAGACGCCTCTCTGAGAAGGAGTTTAGAAAGCAAGGGGCTCCTCTCTGAACCTCAGCACTCAACGGGAGGGTCGCCCTGACAGTTTTGCCTGGCCCCGTCCTCTACGCGGTAAAGAATCATGTGTACCTTGCTATCAAAACTTGTTAAACCGTTGTCGCATTTACCACGGAACTTTGTTAACTCACTGGTTTATACCAATATTTTTTGCTTCTCTCCTACGAGTGAAGTGCACTCTCGCTCCTTCCGCGACATGATGTCCTAGGTGGCTGAGTAGGTGACAGGGCAGAAGCAGCCCCCTGGCTTGTGCTGGTGCTTACGATGTCGCTTGTAGCCGAGTAGCTTTTGAGGCAGGAGCTGGCCCCTGGCTTGTGCAGCCGCTTGTGATGTCATGTTCCAAGTAGGTGAGAGGGCAGGTGAAAGCCTTTGGCTTGTGCACCTGCTTCTGGTGTCACTGATGGCTGAGTAGCGGATAGGCCAGGGGTATGTAGCTGGCATGTGCGGGTGCTTGTGATGTCACGGGTCACTGAACAGATCTTAGGACGGGAGAATGCAACTGGCTTTTGTAGCTGCTTGGGATGTAAGAGATGGCTGATGAGGTGATAGGAGAGAAGCATGGCCCTGATTTATTCAGGTTCCTGGAAGGCCGCTTTTGGCTGAGTAGGCAATGGGTGCAGGGCAGGACCCTGGGATGTGCAGGTGCTTGTGATGTCACAGGTGGCTGAGTAGGTGCTAGGGCAGGAGTAGGCAGCTGGCTTGTGCAGGTGCTTGTGATGTCACAGGTGGCTGAGTAGGTGCTAGGGCAGGAGTACGCCCCTGTGTTGTGCAGCTGTTGTGTGGCCCTAGGCGCCTGAGTAGGTGCTAGGCTGGGAGCGGGACCTTGCTTGTACAGCTGCTTGTGATGTCACTGGTGGCTAACTCGTTGTTTGGGTATGAATGAGCACCCGGTTTTGCTGGTGCTTGTGATGGCAGGGGTGGCTCTGGAGCTAGTAAGGCAAGAGCATGCAGCCGGCTTGTGCACCTTCTTGTGGTGTCACCGGTGGCTGAGTAGGTGCTAGGGCAGGAGTATGCAGCGGGCTTGTGCAGGTGCTTGTGAGGTCGCTGTTGGCTGAGTAGCTCTTAGGGCAGGAGCAGGTGCCAGGCTGGTGCTGGTGCTTGTGTTGTCATAGGTGTATGAATGGGCGATAGCTTAGAAGGAGGCACTTGGCTTCTTCACGTGCGTGGAGGTCACATGTGCCTTTATATGAGATCAGGCTGGAGCAGGCCCGCAGCTTGTGCCGGTGCCTGTGATGTCACTTGTAGCTGAGTAGCTTTTAAGGCAGCAGCTGGCCCCTGGCTTGTGCAGCTGCTTCTGATGTCACTGGTGGCTAAGTAACCGATTGGGTATGAATGGACAGCTGGCTTTTACGGGTGCTTGTGAGGTCACTGTTGGCTGCGTAGCTCTTAGGGCAGGAGCAGGCACCTGGCTTCTGCAGCTTTTGGTGATGTCCTAGGTGGCTGAGTAGGTGATAGGGCAGAAGCAGCCCCCTGGCCTGTGCTGGTGCTTATGATGTCGCTTGTAGCCGAGCAGCTCTTGGCCCCTAGCTTGTGAAGCTGCCTGTGATGACATGTTGCCAAGGAGTTGACAGGGCAGGAGAAAGTGCCTGGTTTGTGCAGCTGCTTCTGGTGTCACTGATGGCTGAGTAGCTGATAGGGCAGGACTATGCGCCTGCTTGTGATGTCACTCGTGGGTCTGTAGCAGTTACGGCAGGCGCATGCATCTGGCTCGTGCAGGTGCTTTTGATGTCACATCAAAAGGCCCGATTAGGTGATAGGGAAGGAGCAGGCACCTGGCTTCTGCAGCCACTTTTGACATACCTGATGGCTGATGGCTGATAGGACAGAAGAACGCCCCGGACTTACTGAGGATCCTGGAAGGCCAGTGTTGGCTGAGTAGCCCATAGGTGTGCAGCAGGACCCCAGGATGCGCAGGTGCTTGTGATGTCACTGGTTGCTGAGTAGCTCTGAGGGCAGGAGTATGCAACTAGATTTTGCAGCTGCTTGTGTGGTCGTAGGAGCCTAAGGAGGTGATAGGGCGGGAGCAGGACCTTGCTGGTACAGCTTCTTGTGATGTCACTGGTGGTTAAGTAGTTGTTTGGGTGTTAATGAACACCTAGCTTTTACAGCTGTTTGTGATGTCAGTGGTGGCTCTGCAGCTAGTAAGGCAGGAGCATGCAGCTGGCTTGTGCAGCTTTTTGTGATGTCATAGGTGACTGAGTAGGTGATAGGGCAGAAGCAGGCCCCCGGCTTGTGCAGCTGCTTGTGATGTCATGTTCCCAAGTAGTTGATCGGGCAGGAGAAATTCGTTGGTTTGTGCAGCTGCTTCTGATGTCACTGATGGCTGAGTAGCTGATAGGCCAGGCCTATGCGCCTGCTTCTGATGTCACTGGCGACTCTGTAGAAGTTCCGGCAGGTGCATGCAGTTGGCTTGTCCGGATGCTTCTGATGTCACATATGCCTGATTAGGTGACAGGGAAGGACCAGGCATCCAGCTTCTGCCAGCTGCTTTGGCATAACCGATGGCTTATGTGGGGATAGGACAGAAGAACGCCCCTGAGTTACTCAGGTTCTTGGAAGATGACTGTTGGCTGAGTAGGCAATAGGTGCGGGACAGGACCCTGGGATGTGCAGGTGTTTGTGATGTCACTGGTGTCCAAGTAGTTGTTTGGGTATCAATGAATAGGTGGCTTTTGCGGATGCTTATGATGTCAGCGGTGGTTCTGCAGCTAGGAAGGTAGGAGCATGCAGCTGGCCTGTGCAGCTTCTTGTGATGTGTGGCCGTGTGCTCCCCTCCCCCCCCCCCCCCAGCCTTTTCCTCTAACCCTGCTCAGGCCATAATCATGAGTGGGGGTGGAGATGGCTGCACCCAGCTTATGCGGGACTTTGTGGACGGGTGGCTATACAGTAGCCAAGGGCTGTCTGGAGCAGGGACCCAGCCCTCTTGCTGGTATGCAAATATGGCTATGAGTCAATCATCTTACCCCTTAAATTGCGAGCCGCCCAGAAGCCCTTTGAGCTCTCCTGCATGGTAGCAGGCTGCACGCCAGGATCTCCCCTTGAGCAGGGACGCATCTCAAGGTTACTCCTCGAGGCTGCGAGGTTCCTTGCCACAACAGAGCCTTGGTAAGTGACAAATAGCATGCTAAACTTTGAAATCTTAGCTAAGTGATATAAAGGATCGCTTGCGAATATGTAATCCTTGAGACAGAAAGCGTTGACCAAGTCTGGGACTAGAATTGGATCCGGCCACACCTAGACGCCTCTCTGAGAAGGAGTTTAGAAAGCAAGGGGCTCCTCTCTGAACCTCAGCACTCAACGGGAGGGTCGCCCTGACAGTTTTGCCTGGCCCCGTCCTCTACGCAGTAAAGAATCATGTGTACCTTGCTATCAAAACTTGTTAAACCGTTGTCGCATTTACCATGGAACTTTGTTAACTCACTGGTTTATACCAATATTTTTTGCTTCTCTCCTACGAGTGAAGTGCACTCTCGCTCCTTCCGCGACATGATGTCCTAGGTGGCTGAGTAGGTGACAGGGCAGAAGCAGCCCCCTGGCTTGTGCTGGTGCTTACGATGTCGCTTGTAGCCGAGTAGCTTTTGAGGCAGGAGCTGGCCCCTGGCTTGTGCAGCCGCTTGTGATGTCATGTTCCAAGTAGGTGAGAGGGCAGGTGAAAGCCTTTGGCTTGTGCACCTGCTTCTGGTGTCACTGATGGCTGAGTAGCGGATAGGCCAGGGGTATGTAGCTGGCATGTGCGGGTGCTTGTGATGTCACGGGTCACTGAACAGATCTTAGGACGGGAGAATGCAACTGGCTTTTGTAGCTGCTTATGATGTAAGAGATGGCTGATGAGGTGATAGGAGAGAAGCATGGCCCTGATTTATTCAGGTTCCTGGAAGGCCGCTTTTGGCTGAGTAGGCAATGGGTGCAGGGCAGGACCCTGGGATGTGCAGGTGCTTGTGATGTCACAGGTGGCTGAGTAGGTGCTAGGGCAGGAGTAGGCAGCTGGCTTGTGCAGGTGCTTGTGATGTCACAGGTGGCTGAGTAGGTGCTAGGGCAGGAGTACGCCCCTGTGTTGTGCAGCTGTTGTGTGGCCCTAGGCGCCTGAGTAGGTGCTAGGCTGGGAGCGGGACCTTGCTTGTACAGCTGCTTGTGATGTCACTGGTGGCTAACTCGTTGTTTGGGTATGAATGAACACCCGGTTTTGCTGGTGCTTGTGATGGCAGGGGTGGCTCTGGAGCTAGTAAGGCAAGAGCATGCAGCCGGCTTGTGCACCTTCTTGTGGTGTCACCGGTGGCTGAGTAGGTGCTAGGGCAGGAGTATGCAGCGGGCTTGTGCAGGTGCTTGTGAGGTCACTGTTGGCTGAGTAGCTCTTAGGGCAGGAGCAGGTGCCAGGCTGGTGCTGGTGCTTGTGTTGTCATAGGTGTATGAATGGGCGATAGCTTAGAAGGAGGCACTTGGCTTCTTCACGTGCGTGGAGGTCACATGTGCCTTTATATGAGATCAGGCTGGAGCAGGCCTGCGGCTTGTGCCGGTGCGTGTGATGTCACTTGTAGCTGAGTAGCTTTTAAGGCAGCAGCTGGCCCCTGGCTTGTGCAGCTGCTTGTGATGTCACTGGTGGCTAAGTAACCGATTGGGTGTGAATGGACACCTGGCTTTTACGGGTGCTTGTGAGGTCACTGTTGGCTGCGTAGCTCTTAGGGCAGGAGCAGGCACCTGGCTTCTGCAGCTTTTGGTGATGTCCTAGGTGGCTGAGTAGGTGATAGGGCAGAAGCAGCCCCCTGGCCTGTGCTGGTGCTTATGATGTCGCTTGTAGCCGAGCAGCTCTTGGCCCCTAGCTTGTGAAGCTGCCTGTGATGACATGTTGCCAAGGAGTTGACAGGGCAGGAGAAAGTGCCTGGTTTGTGCAGCTGCTTCTGGTGTCACTGATGGCTGAGTAGCTGATAGGGCAGGACTATGTGCCTGCTTGTGATGTCACTGGTTGCTGAGTAGCTCTGAGGGCAGGAGTATGCAACTCGATTTTGCAGCTGCTTGTGTGGTCATAGGAGCCTAAGGAGGTGATAGGGCGGGAGCAGGACCTTGCTGGTACAGCTTCTTGTGATGTCACTGGTGGTTAAGTAGTTGTTTGGGTATTAATGAACACCTAGCTTTTACAGCTGTTTGTGATGTCAGTGGTGGCTCTGCAGCTAGTAAGGCAGGAGCATGCAGCTGGCTTGTGCAGCTTTTTGTGATGTCATAGGTGACTGAGTAGGTGATAGGGCAGAAGCAGGCCCCCGGCTTGTGCAGCTGCTTGTGATGTCATGTTCCCAAGTAGTTGATCGGGCAGGAGAAATTCGTTGGCTTGTGCAGCTGCTTCTGATGTCACTGATGGCTGAGTAGCTGATAGGCCAGGCCTATGCGCCTGCTTCTGATGTCACTGGCGACTCTGTAGAAGTTCCGGCAGGTGCATGCAGTTGGCTTGTCCGGATGCTTATGATGTCACATATGCCTGATTAGGTGACAGGGAAGGACCAGGCATCCAGCTTCTGCCAGCTGCTTTGGCACAACCGATGGCTTATGTGGGGATAGGACAGAAGAACGCCCCTGAGTTACTCAGGTTCTTGGAAGATGACTGTTGGCTGAGTAGGCAATAGGTGCGGGACAGGACCCTGGGATGTGCAGGTGTTTGTGATGTCACTGGTGTCCAAGTAGTTGTTTGGGTATCAATGAATAGGTGGCTTTTGCGGATGCTTATGATGTCAGCGGTGGTTCTGCAGCTAGGAAGGTAGGAGCATGCAGCTGGCCTGTGCAGCTTCTTGTGATGTGTGGCCGTGTGCTCCCCTCCCCCCCCCCAGCCTTTTCCTCTAACCCTGCTCAGGCCATAATCATGAGTGGGGGTGGAGATGGCTGCACCCAGCTTATGCGGGACTTTGTGGACGGGTGGCTATACAGTAGCCAAGGGCTGTCTGGAGCAGGGACCCAGCCCTCTTGCTGGTATGCAAATATGGCTATGAGTCAATCATCTTACCCCTTAAATTGCGAGCCGCCCAGAAGCCCTTTGAGCTCTCCTGCATGGTAGCAGGCTGCACGCCAGGATCTCCCCTTGAGCAGGGACGCATCTCAAGGTTACTCCTCGAGGCTGCGAGGTTCCTTGCCACAACAGAGCCTTGGTAAGTGACAAATAGCATGCTAAACTTTGAAATCTTAGCTAAGTGATATAAAGGATCGCTTGCGAATATGTAATCCTTGAGACAGAAAGCGTTGACCAAGTCTGGGACTAGAATTGGATCCGGCCACACCTAGACGCCTCTCTGAGAAGGAGTTTAGAAAGCAAGGGGCTCCTCTCTGAACCTCAGCACTCAACGGGAGGGTCGCCCTGACAGTTTTGCCTGGCCCCGTCCTCTACGCAGTAAAGAATCATGTGTACCTTGCTATCAAAACTTGTTAAACCGTTGTCGCATTTACCATGGAACTTTGTTAACTCACTGGTTTATACCAATATTTTTTGCTTCTCTCCTACGAGTGAAGTGCGCTCTCGCTCCTTCCGCGACATGATGTCCTAGGTGGCTGAGTAGGTGACAGGGCAGAAGCAGCCCCCTGGCTTGTGCTGGTGCTTACGATGTCGCTTGTAGCCGAGTAGCTTTTGAGGCAGGAGCTGGCCCCTGGCTTGTGCAGCCGCTTGTGATGTCATGTTCCACGTAGGTGAGAGGGCAGGTGAAAGCCTTTGGCTTGTGCACCTGCTTCTGGTGTCACTGATGGCTGAGTAGCGGATAGGCCAGGGGTATGTAGCTGGCATGTGCGGGTGCTTGTGATGTCACGGGTCACTGAACAGATCTTAGGACGGGAGAATGCAACTGGCTTTTGTAGCTGCTTATGATGTAAGAGATGGCTGATGAGGTGATAGGAGAGAAGCATGGCCCTGATTTATTCAGGTTCCTGGAAGGCCGCTTTTGGCTGAGTAGGCAATGGGTGCAGGGCAGGACCCTGGGATGTGCAGGTGCTTGTGATGTCACAGGTGGCTGAGTAGGTGCTAGGGCAGGAGTAGGCAGCTGGCTTGTGCAGGTGCTTGTGATGTCACAGGTGGCTGAGTAGGTGCTAGGGCAGGAGTAGGCAGCTGGCTTGTGCAGGTGCTTGTGATGTCACAGGTGGCTGAGTAGGTGCTAGGGCAGGAGTACGCCCCTGTGTTGTGCAGCTGTTGTGTGGCCCTAGGCGCCTGAGTAGGTGCTAGGCTGGGAGCGGGACCTTGCTTGTACAGCTGCTTGTGATGTCACTGGTGGCTAACTCGTTGTTTGGGTATGAATGAGCACCCGGTTTTGCTGGTGCTTGTGATGGCAGGGGTGGCTCTGGAGCTAGTAAGGCAAGAGCATGCAGCCGGCTTGTGCACCTTCTTGTGGTGTCACCGGTGGCTGAGTAGGTGCTAGGGCAGGAGTATGCAGCGGGCTTGTGCAGGTGCTTGTGAGGTCGCTGTTGGCTGAGTAGCTCTTAGGGCAGGAGCAGGTGCCAGGCTGGTGCTGGTGCTTGTGTTGTCATAGGTGTATGAATGGGCGATAGCTTAGAAGGAGGCACTTGGCTTCTTCACGTGTGTGGAGGTCACATGTGCCTTTATATGAGCTCAGGCTGGAGCAGGCCCGCGGCTTGTGCCGGTGCCTGTGATGTCACTTGTAGCTGAGTAGCTTTTAAGGCAGCAGCTGGCCCCTGGCTTGTGCAGCTGCTTCTGATGTCACTGGTGGCTAAGTAACCGATTGGGTGTGAATGGACACCTGGCTTTTACGGGTGCTTGTGAGGTCACTGTTGGCTGCGTAGCTCTTAGGGCAGGAGCAGGCACCTGGCTTCTGCAGCGTTTGGTGATGTCCTAGGTGGCTGAGTAGGTGATAGGGCAGAAGCAGCCCCCTGGCCTGTGCTGGTGCTTATGATGTCGCTTGTAGCCGAGCAGCTCTTGGCCCCTAGCTTGTGAAGCTGCCTGTGATGACATGTTGCCAAGGAGTTGACAGGGCAGGAGAAAGTGCCTGGTTTGTGCAGCTGCTTCTGGTGTCACTGATGGCTGAGTAGCTGATAGGGCAGGACTATGCGCCTGCTTGTGATGTCACTCGTGGGTCTGTAGCAGTTACGGCAGGCGCATGCATCTGGCTCGTGCAGGTGCTTTTGATGTCACATCAAAAGGCCCGATTAGGTGATAGGGAAGGAGCAGGCACCTGGCTTCTGCAGCCACTTTTGACATACCTGATGGCTGATGGCTGATAGGACAGAAGAACGCCCCGGACTTACTGAGGATCCTGGAAGGCCAGTGTTGGCTGAGTAGCCCATAGGTGTGCAGCAGGACCCCAGGATGCGCAGGTGCTTGTGATGTCACTGGTTGCTGAGTAGCTCTGAGGGCAGGAGTATGCAACTCGATTTTGCAGCTGCTTGTGTGGTCGTAGGAGCCTAAGGAGGTGATAGGGCGGGAGCAGGACCTTGCTGGTACAGCTTCTTGTGATGTCACTGGTGGTTAAGTAGTTGTTTGGGTGTTAATGAACGCCTAGCTTTTACAGCTGTTTGTGATGTCAGTGGTGGCTCTGCAGCTAGTAAGGCAGGAGCATGCAGCTGGCTTGTGCAGCTTTTTGTGATGTCATCGGTGACTGAGTAGGTGATAGGGCAGAAGCAGGCCCCCGGCTTGTGCAGCTGCTTGTGATGTCATGTTCCCAAGTAGTTGATCGGGCAGGAGAAATTCGTTGGTTTGTGCAGCTGCTTCTGATGTCACTGATGGCTGAGTAGCTGATAGGCCAGGCCTATGCGCCTGCTTCTGATGTCACTGGCGACTCTGTAGAAGTTCCGGCAGGTGCATGCAGTTGGCTTGTCCGGATGCTTATGATGTCACATATGCCTGATTAGGTGACAGGGAAGGACCAGGCATCCAGCTTCTGCCAGCTGCTTTGGCATAACCGATGGCTTATGTGGGGATAGGACAGAAGAACGCCCCTGAGTTACTCAGGTTCTTGGAAGATGACTGTTGGCTGAGTAGGCAATAGGTGCGGGACAGGACCCTGGGATGTGCAGGTGTTTGTGATGTCACTGGTGTCCAAGTAGTTGTTTGGGTATCAATGAATAGGTGGCTTTTGCGGATGCTTATGATGTCAGCGGTGGTTCTGCAGCTAGGAAGGTAGGAGCATGCAGCTGGCCTGTGCAGCTTCTTGTGATGTGTGGCCGTGTGCTCCCCCCCCCCCCCCCCCAGCCTTTTCCTCTAACCCTGCTCCGGCCATAATCATGAGTGGGGGTGGAGATGGCTGCACCCAGCTTATGCGGGACTTTGTGGACGGGTGGCTATACAGTAGCCAAGGGCTGTCTGGAGCAGGGACCCAGCCCTCTTGCTGGTATGCAAATATGGCTATGAGTCAATCATCTTACCCCTTAAATTGCGAGCCGCCCAGAAGCCCTTTGAGCTCTCCTGCATGGTAGCAGGCTGCACGCCAGGATCTCCCCTTGAGCAGGGACGCATCTCAAGGTTACTCCTCGAGGCTGCGAGGTTCCTTGCCACAACAGAGCCTTGGTAAGTGACAAATAGCATGCTAAACTTTGAAATCTTAGCTAAGTGATATAAAGGATCGCTTGCGAATATGTAATCCTTGAGACAGAAAGCGTTGACCAAGTCTGGGACTAGAATTGGATCCGGCCACACCTAGACGCCTCTCTGAGAAGGAGTTTAGAAAGCAAGGGGCTCCTCTCTGAACCTCAGCACTCAACGGGAGGGTCGCCCTGACAGTTTTGCCTGGCCCCGTCCTCTACGCGGTAAAGAATCATGTGTACCTTGCTATCAAAACTTGTTAAACCGTTGTCGCATTTACCATGGAACTTTGTTAACTCACTGGTTTATACCAATATTTTTTGCTTCTCTCCTACGAGTGAAGTGCGCTCTCGCTCCTTCCGCGACATGATGTCCTAGGTGGCTGAGTAGGTGACAGGGCAGAAGCAGCCCCCTGGCTTGTGCTGGTGCTTACGATGTCGCTTGTAGCCGAGTAGCTTTTGAGGCAGGAGCTGGCCCCTGGCTTGTGCAGCTGCTTGTGATGTCATGTTCCAAGTAGGTGAGAGGGCAGGTGAAAGCCTTTGGCTTGTGCACCTGCTTCTGGTGTCACTGATGGCTGAGTAGCGGATAGGCCAGGGGTATGTAGCTGGCATGTGCGGGTGCTTGTGATGTCACGGGTCACTGAACAGATCTTAGGATGGGAGAATGCAACTGGCTTTTGTAGCTGCTTGGGATGTAAGAGATGGCTGATGAGGTGATAGGAGAGAAGCATGGCCCTGATTTATTCAGGTTCCTGGAAGGCCGCTTTTGGCTGAGTAGGCAATGGG
Organism: Platalea leucorodia; assembly: GCF_965183815.1. Lineage (NCBI taxonomy): Eukaryota > Metazoa > Chordata > Aves > Pelecaniformes > Threskiornithidae > Platalea > Platalea leucorodia. The sequence goes on from NW_028121456.1 coordinate 953,997, forward strand.
TGCAGGGCAGGACCCTGGGATGTGCAGGTGCTTGTGATGTCACAGGTGGCTGAGTAGGTGCTAGGGCAGGAGTAGGCAGCTGGCTTGTGCAGGTGCTTGTGATGTCACAGGTGGCTGAGTAGGTGCTAGGGCAGGAGTAGGCAGCTGGCTTGTGCAGGTGCTTGTGATGTCACAGGTGGCTGAGTAGGTGCTAGGGCAGGAGTACGCCCCTGTGTTGTGCAGCTGTTGTGTGGCCCTAGGCGCCTGAGTAGGTGCTAGGCTGGGAGCGGGACCTTGCTTGTACAGCTGCTTGTGATGTCACTGGTGGCTAACTCGTTGTTTGGGTATGAATGAGCACCCGGTTTTGCTGGTGCTTGTGATGGCAGGGGTGGCTCTGGAGCTAGTAAGGCAAGAGCATGCAGCCGGCTTGTGCAGCTTCTTGTGGTGTCACCGGTGGCTGAGTAGGTGCTAGGGCAGGAGTATGCAGCGGGCTTGTGCAGGTGCTTGTGAGGTCACTGTTGGCTGAGTAGCTCTTAGGGCAGGAGCAGGTGCCAGGCTGGTGCTGGTGCTTGTGTTGTCATAGGTGTATGAATGGGCGATAGCTTAGAAGGAGGCACTTGGCTTCTTCACGTGCGTAGAGGTCACATGTGCCTTTATATGAGCTCAGGCTGGAGCAGGCCCGCGGCTTGTGCCGGTGCCTGTGATGTCACTTGTAGCTGAGTAGCTTTTAAGGCAGCAGCTGGCCCCTGGCTTGTGCAGCTGCTTCTGATGTCACTGGTGGCTAAGTAACCGATTGGGTGTGAATGGACACCTGGCTTTTACGGGTGCTTGTGAGGTCACTGTTGGCTGCGTAGCTCTTAGGGCAGGAGCAGGCACCTGGCTTCTGCAGCTTTTGGTGATGTCCTAGGTGGCTGAGTAGGTGATAGGGCAGAAGCAGCCCCCTGGCCTGTGCTGGTGCTTATGATGTCGCTTGTAGCCGAGCAGCTCTTGGCCCCTAGCTTGTGAAGCTGCCTGTGATGACATGTTGCCAAGGAGTTGACAGGGCAGGAGAAAGTGCCTGGTTTGTGCAGCTGCTTCTGGTGTCACTGATGGCTGAGTAGCTGATAGGCCAGGACTATGCATCTGGCTTGTGCGGGTGCTTCTGATGTCACTGGTGCTTCTGTAGCAGTTGTGGCAGGAGCATGCAGCTGGCTGATGTAGGTTCTCGTGATGTCATAGGTGGCTGAGAACGTCTCAGGGCAGAAGCAGGCACCTGGCTTGTACAGCTGTTTGTGATGTCACTGGTGTCTAAGGAGTTGTTTGGGTATGAATGAACACCTGGCTTTTGTGGGTGCTTGTGATGTCAATGTTGGCTCTGGAGCTGCCAGGGCAGGAGCATGCAGCTGGCCTGAGCAGGATCTTGTGATGTCATAGGCAACTGAGTACGTGATAGGGCTGGAGCAGGAACCTTCTGTGTGCAGGTGCACGTGGTGTCACTGATGACTGATTAGGTGGTGGAGCAGAAGCAGGCCTCTGGCTTTCCAGGGTGCTTTTGAGGCAGCTGTTGTCTGAGTATCTGATGGATAATGAAAGGACACTTGGCTTGTGCAGGTGTTTGTGATGTCAATGGTGAGTGTTGCAGGAAAGTGCTGCAGGATCCAGCTGAGTTGAGAAATGTGCCACAGGTCAGCAGTGAGGACCCAACTATTGAGTAAGGGCTCTGCTAGCTCCCCCTTTCGTTCTCGTGCACAAAGAGTTCAAAGGGCTTGCAGTCATCCGGCAATGGAGCAGAAGCTAAAGCTCCTTTTATAGCTTGGAAAGCCTTTTGTCTCTCTGGACACCACTTCCTCTTGCCTTGGTAGCTTCTGTCAAGGGCTTACTTAACACCCCTAGCAGCATCCTACTGTGCCTAAAAATCCTGTCCGTTGTTTCTTTGTTATTTCTACAATAGCCTGGACCCATTCTGGCTCTACTAATCTTTGCCCTTCTTTTAATATGAATCCCAAATATTTTACTTCCTGCTGACACAGCTGAAGCTTAGAAAGAGAGGCACGGTGACCTTTTTCTGCTAAAGCAGTATGTAGACAAATAGTATCTTTCTAGCAATCTTCGTATGTCTCGCTGGCAAGTAACAAATCATCTGCATATTGTACAAGTATGGAACCTCCAGGTAATATAATATCTTTCAAGTCATCTTTAAGGAAAAGGGAGAATATCGTAGGAGACCCAGTGAACCCTTGGGGCAAGCGGGTCCGTGTTAGTTGTTGGCCTTTCCACGTAAATGTGAACAGATGCTGGCTGTCTTCTGCTCTTCTAAAAGATGCTCTACTAAAAACCGCAGCTGTTAAATTGATAACAGTAAAGTATTTTGCCCAAGGTGGAATTTGTAATAGTCTTGTTGATGGGTCCGGAACCACTGGATGAGGTACAATCACGTGTTGATTTATTGCTCTGAGATCCTGTACAAACTGATATTGTGGATCTCCTTCTTTGTCTAACCTATTTTTGCTTACAGGTAAAATAGGGGTATTATACGGGGAATTGCATGATCGTAAACCCCTTTTTTCAGATCTTGGTCGATTTGTTTCCAAATACATTTTTCTGCTTCCCTGGGAATTTGACACCGCTTGATTGCTACAGGCTTTCCTCTCTTTGTTTTTATGGAGACGGGTTGTGCCGGTTTCAGGAAACTCACATCCATTCCGGAGGAGCTGCACAATTTTGAAGGTACTTTAATAAGTTCAGGTGGAACCCCAGGAATTTTGGGCGAGGTTTCGGCGGTGAGACAGACCCCTGCTACTGTAAGTTCTACCCGTTCTGGGGACAGACAGATCTGGGCATTTAGGGATTGTAATAGGTCTCATCTCAACAAACACATAGGTGATTCTTCTGTGATCAAAATTTTCCCCGCAGCCCCTGGCCACCTATCCGTAGTAACATTGGCTGGCCAAGTGATTGTTCCTTTTTTCCCATGACTCCTTGAACCAATACGCTCTTGGTTGAGAGTTGCCCCTTAGGCTTGAAATTCAAAAGTGACATAGTGGCTCCTGTGTCATCTAGGAATGATATTTTCTTGTCTTCTATTTTTCTCACAATTTGACCCTTATGATTCAGTTTAGTACGCCAACACCCATAGATACCCTGAGATTCATCTGAGTCTCCCTCCTCCTGTCATTGCTGTTTGGCGATATTCATCTGATTCCTCCCAGTTCTGGGTCGCCGGGGCCCTCTTGGCCTCATGGGACATTCCCGTTTCATATGCTCCCATTCCCCACAATAAGCGCAACAACAGTCATTAGCTCCCAGACGAAAGTCACGTTCACTTTGATTCCATCCGCCCCCTCTGGCTCTTCCCCAGCCTCTCTCTCTCTCCTTACTCCATACCCTTCCCTCAGCACAGCCCCAAACACACTTACTTCCTCTTTCCTCTGGTGTCTCCTTTCCTTAACCCTGTCCTCATCTTGACCATTGTATACAAATGTAGCCAAATGCACTACCTCGTCCGTTGTCTTCCCCGGCCAGTCGGGGACATGTTTAGAAAAATACTTTCTAATATCCGGAGCTGTTTGGTCCACAAAAGCAGAGACCGCTACAGGTCGATTAGCTTCTGACACTCCCTTATTTTAGACCCGTTTGCAGTTTTCTGTCCTGCCAAAGGTATAGCCTCTTCTAAGCCTTGTCTAGGTAATTGTAATTGACTATAGTCTGCATCTACATTATGATTCCAGCTGGGATCCACAGTCGGCCAGGCTGTCTGGGCAGCTGCATCTCGCCCTTGTTCTGCCCAGCGACGGTTCACATCAAGAATTGCGTGCTTTTTGTCTGGGGTGAACAAGGCTTCAAGAAGCATCTGCGCATCTCCCCAGGTAGGGTCATACGACCGTAGTATTCCCTTCATGATGTGTAACGCTTTCTCTGGGTCCTCTCTAAGTCTGGGAGTCTGTTGGCTCCAAGCAATCAAATCCTGGGGACCCCAGGGTTGGTAGGCCCTTGTACTGGCTACCTGGGGCACCCCACCTGGACCAGGCGCAGCTGTTCCCGGTACTGGCACCACCTGTAAGGGGCCTGGAAAATAGGAGTAGATGAGAGTCGGGGGGATAGAGAAGCCAAAGCAGAGAGCAGAGCATAGGGTAGAGCAGATTCCACAAGCGTTCTGGCTGGTGATATACTCACAGTATTTCAAAAGGAACTTTTTCCACTTTTTCTAGGCTTTTCTTTTCACCTAGCAAATGCCTGATTATCCCGTGCGTACCAATAGTCCATTTGTGCAGGGAACCTGTCCTCCAAATGTTGACGCAGGAAGGTTAATTCCTGTTGGTCAAGGGTTCCCTGCGGTGGCCACCCTTCTGCCGGATTGCCCTCTTGTGTAAGGAGTGGCCAGTCCTCTTGGCATAATGTTACTAATCTCTTTTTCCCTATTCCTTTGGTACCATAGTTTTTATGCCAGTTTTCCAATACTTTGGCTAAGGGCGTCCCCTTTTCTATGCCAAAAGTATTGCCCATTCTAAAATTCTGCCTCTTATGCTGATCAGGCAGTGCAATTCTCCTTTAGTGCACTGTTTTACCAGACTCTAGAATTTTGAAGCAGGAATTTAAGATTCACTAGGTTTGGTGCCTCCCGTCGCCAAAGATCCCAGCTGAACTCACCTGTTGGTGCCGGTTGGACATTTGGAGACGAGAGGTTCTGACAGTGGTCGCCTAGGTCCCACCTGGGGTGCCAAGCTGCTACGGATTTACACACGCCAGCCACTGCAACAGGGTCCGACCCTAGGAACCCACTGAGAACGCAAAGTCCGAGTGAAGGCTTCTAATTACTCTTTTATTAGTTCTTAGGTTACAGCTCGAGCTGGGTGCCTCCAGAGAGGGACCCCTACCCCAGTTCACGCCTCCCAATTATACCTGTACCACTCATCACCCCAAGTCCAACCCCAAGTCCATTCGCTTACTTCCAGGCGGTGGTCTCTTGATTTCTTACTGGTTTTCACTGTCGCTGGGCTGGCCTTCTTCTGAAGTTACTTAATTCTCTTGGAATTGTCTCCTTGGTCCTTATCTTCTTCACTCCGCTCGTATCTGCCGGATTCAGCTAGTTCTTTGTTAGCAGCATTAGCTTTATCAAAAAGTTTACTCTTGGTCAGCCCTTGTGGCCTAAGGCTTCAACTACTTCAGCTGCCAATGCTAAGCCACTAATGCTAAACGAGAGTATTCAGAGAGAAGAATGCAGTTGATCAAATTTCTTCTGTAACAATATGGCAGGCACGGGAACCTGGCTTGTGCAGGTGTTTATGTAACCTGTGATTTATTGTATGCGAAGTGGAGACCAAATTTAAATATTTCGATCCAACTCATAACTGATGTGTTTTGTAATGAGACTGCTGAAAAAACCTAAACAACGCTGATGCAAAATTCCAAATGGTAGGAAAAGATCTCTTTTATCTGTTTTACTTTTCAGTATCATACTGGGAAAAGTCTGTTACAACATTTGCACAGGGAAATAACACTCAATACACATGACAATGTAAATTTATGTTCAGCAGTGGTATAGGAACAGAATCTGTATGTATGTTGGAACAGTGGGTGAGGAAAAAATATCAGCGTTCATAGTTTTTGTACTTCTTTGTCAGAGAGAGATGCCCAAATGGAGAATTATATTGACATATTTTGAAAGAGTGGTGGATCTGATTTTTTCTTACTAGCGTTGATATTTGCTGTTGTATAGTGCCTGATATCTGGTAATGTATCACTCAAGTGTCAAAAATAAATTAAAAAATACACAAGGCTTACCTCGTTGGTCAATACCATGCTCAAGCTTTCTTGTGATAATATTCTTCTGCTTGCCTTTCACTGCAGTCTTGATTCTGTTTTTGTCCCGCAAATATGTTTTAAATATGTTGTTGAAACACTTTCCCTCTCAGTCGGAAAAGGAAAAATTTCCTTTCAGTCGGAAATGCCAGTGGTATCTGCAATTTGAAGACTGGATCTTACCTGAAAATCACTGAGCCCAAGAACTGTCATCTTAGTCTTCCAAATGGACAAGGATGTCTTCATTTCTCAGTAAAATGAGAGGGGAATTTTCCCGTTTTGTGTCCTGTCTTCTCAGAAATGGAAAATGTGTATAGAGTGGACTTTAAATTGAAAATTGAAAGGGAAGAAGATCTAATTAAAGGCTTTGCACACAATTTGTCTTTCGTGGGACTAGACGTTCTCTAATTTACTGTGCTTTGTTTAATCTACCTTAAGTTTTATCAATAGCAATGAAGTTGTGCCATCAATCTGAAACTGCTTTATGCGTTGTTCTCTCGGTTATTTCTGTATAACAAAGCACCTTATGCTTTAAACCCTCTGTTAAGTTTATCGTTTCCCTAAACTTAAAAAGGCCCTACGTGCTGTAGTAAGATCGTAGCAAAAGTTTACACATAGAAATTGATACTTGATCATGTCATTATTCAGCAGCTTACTACGCACACACAATTACACACATTTAAAGAGGTATCATCTTGAAACCTAATCAGCATTTTAAAAAGGACTTCATATCAGTTATTGCCTTTTGTCCTTGAGGGATGAGGGTTTGTTTTGCTTTCTTTTTCACTCAGCATTTCCATTTTACGGTTTACATTCCTCTGTTGTTTTGCCAGGGAAAAACGTACAGCTTTACATAAGCAGGACTGAAAAAAATGCTTTTTGGTTCAACTTTTCAGTCAACAGTAAGAGTTGTAAATGTGATAAGTGCAAAATACCACAAGTGCTGCTGCCAAAATTGTACCCAAACAAATATTTCTTGGAGGGGCAGAAGAAACACAGGTGGAAATAAATTTACAAGTGTTTTCTTGCTCTCCTTTCCCAAGATTTCTCAGAGCTATATCCCATCCTCTGTGTCTCAGAGGTGTGTGGTTCCCAGGGGTGAAAGGATGGGCCAAACGGCTCCTCTTGGATCTCAACAGGCCAGCACTTGAATGTGCCACTGCTCACAGCTCCTTTTAAAAAGAAGGTCTTCATAACTGTAATGGATTAAAAACCCATGAAAGTGTAAGAAATGTCATCAGTCACCGGCTCTGCAGAAGTCAAAAGTAATATCGATACAGTTTTGATGGGAAACAAAACACACACTGCTTTGTGTGTTTGCTTTTGGCTTGGTTTGGGGTTTCGTTTTGGTTTTTTTTTAAATCATTCTTATCAGCTATTTAGTTCTTCAAGTTATTTCTTTGAGACTAAGTGACAGGTTTTCTCCTATTCTTTTCTTTCTGGAATGCTTCTTCACGTTCTTATGTCAACCAGAACTTTTGCCTCTGTTACAGATGTGAACAACGACCATAGTTAACAAGTCAAAATCTTCAAAAATCTAAAAAATCATCATCAAGGCAGTCCGACAAACCTAAGAAACACCGTACTACAAAAATGACGTCACGCACCGCAAATTTGGGCCAGGTACCACCTGCAGAAGATCCAAACAAAGTCTCTGTGGAAAAAGGACCTGGAGGTGCTATTTATTGTACATCGTCTCAAAAACCTAGGCCTTTCACCCAAAGAGATCTAGGTAAGTGTGTCTTTTGCCCTCCCTCCTTTTTCTTAAAAACAAAAGAAAAGTAGAAAACGCAGTTCTTATTTGTTGCACTGCTATAAAATGGGACTATGATGAATAAAGACTTCAACGGTAGACTTCAGTTGTGTGAATTCCCTAAGGCAACTGAAGTGACTGGTGTTGCAGAAGTTAGTTTTATCCATTTACAATCTATTTGTAACTTAGTTTTGATCTATTTAGGGTCAATTATGGGGAGCTGTTTAGAAAACACAGACTTATCCAGGTCTTTTCCGTTACGCAGAGAAAAGCACGTTTTACCATTGCTATTCATGGCTTCCATTATTCACAAGTCTTTGAATGATAACGCTGCTCAGGAAGAGATCTGGTATCTGTAGGGTTACCTTCTGTGCTAGTTACTTGCTTATTTTTCTGTCTTAGTTCTTATATTTATTACCATATAATTACAAGTATAAGCTTGTGGTTTAAGTTGCAGTAAGGAAAAAACCAATAATTGACCTAATAATCAGATTAAAGGCTATAGATGGAAAGAAACCTGGCAGAAGTTACTAAAATCAGAGTGGTAGTTTGTCTTGCATTAGAAGAATTAAAACAGATGAATAAACTATTGTCCAAAACACTGTGTTGACCAGCAAATTGGAGTGGCAGCGTCAAAGCTGTGCGTCACCTGTTCTTGTGTTTTGGAGTATAGCTGGTTCTTCTGGGTGCTCCTGCAGAATGCTACTTTTTAAATATCCTTTTTAAAATGAAACCAGTGCATCTCTTTTCAAATACAATTTTCTTGCAGTTGTTAATGACGGAATTGCCCCGCCACAAAGGATTCTTTTTCCCCCTGAGAAAATTTGTATGGATTGGCAACAAACACAAAGCGTTGGGGTTGGACTGCAGAATCTTGGCAATACATGTTTCCTTAATTCCATTCTACAATGTTTGACCTACACGCCTCCTCTTGCCAATTACATGCTTTCTCGTGAGCACACCCAGTCATGTGAGTACTTTCTAACATTATTACATATCTGTTGGACAGCTCTGAAGGTGAAAGAACAACAGCGATTCTGTGAAGAAAACTCTTAGTTGTCCTATTTTATCTGTAGAAGCTGCCTTTGAACATTATATTATCAGGAGGCTCGGGATAGCATACGAAGTGCATTTGTTCATTTAACGCACCATGGTAAAGCTTCAAAAAAGAGATCATTTCTTGCTTCATGTGAATAATGAAGTGCACTGTAAAGTAAGGCACTTGAGGAACATTTGGCCTTTGGGTTTCCTGCTGGTAGAAAGGTGATAAAAATTAAGATGATGGCATCATAGATTCTTAGGCTTCGCAGCCTAGATACTGTAATGCACTAATGTTGTGATAAATGATATGTTCACTGTTGACCCATTAAAAAAAACAACAACTAGAAAGCACTACGAACTAATCTCTTACGAACTCAAATAGGCATTTGTGTGGGACTGTATTAAAATTTGGACTGATTTTATTCTAAATAAATTTTTGTATTTTTTAAACCCTTGAATTTGTGTTCTTTGAATTTTGTTTTTATCCTTGAATTTATCTAGGACTAGAAGCCTCTTTTCATGTCCATATATGTGTATTTTTACAGAGGCGCCTGTATGCTTTCTAGTCTGGTATCTTAGTATTTATTCCTAGAAAGTTAACTGTGTTTCTCACCGTATCTAAAAATTATTTCAGTTAAGAATCCTGTTGAAAAAAGGAGGGCAGAAATACTAATACATACATTACCTGAATCTTTCCTTTCTCCCAGAGGATTCTTAGCTCTGTGTCATGTAGCTCACCTAACAGCAGTGTGCTGAAAAGAACGCACATTCTCTCTTAGTGCTGTGTCATCAATGTCATCAATTGCTTCCTCATATGTTCTGTGGTCTGTGGAGTTCACATTCCTGTCAGCCTGCAAAACAATGACATTGCAATAGTTACTTAGATTTCTCATCGGAAAATGCACTTTAATACAGACTTAATAGACATTTTTATTCTATGCAGTTCTGTGTAATAAAATGTCACAAAACTGTTGGGATATTGACACCTTAGGAGAAGAGAATGTAGCATGGAGAGTGGACATTGTACCTATAAGTTAAAGATTATTATTTTTTTAGGTTTTTTTGTAGCAATGTCGGTATGACTAGACTGGGATGCTTTCTTCTTTCACTCTTCAGGTCTTGAAGAAGGCTTCTGTATGATGTGCACGATGGAAACGCACATTAACCAGGTCCTGTGTTGCTCTAAAAATGCCATCAAACCTACATCTGTTATCAATGGCCTTAAACGTAAGTCCTTTCAGATGGTTTTATTTTTTATATTTTTTAATTTTTCAAGGAATTATTTGATGCATAGAAATGATTTTGATCCTTTAAAGAAGAGAGATTTTAGAAATAGGAGTTTTCTTTCATTTTTTTTGAGATACATATAATAACCTTCTTATTTATTAGGAATAGGAAAACATTTCAATTTTGGCAGTCAGGAGGATGCACATGAATTCTTACGCTTCACTGTTGAGGCTTTGCAGAAAGCTTGCTTGAAGGGAAGCACCAAGTAAGGATAAACAAATTAACTTTTAAATGTTCTCTAGCCCCTCTTACTCCTTTATTTACTATCATAAATTAAAAACTATGTCCTTGGTTTTCATAAAAAGAAAGACTCGTTGAAGAGTTAACCCTGTGCCTTAAATCTTCTGAGGTCTGATGATAATTTCTTTCCAGATTAGACAGATCTTCTCAAGCCACCACGCTTATTTATCAAATATTTGGAGGATATCTAAGATCCCGAGGTACTTTTTCAAACTCTTACTGTCCTTCAAACTGGCCTGTGTCTTTTTGTCTGTCTGTAGTAAAGGAGTTTGTAGTCTGACTAAAGTAATATGTATTAATAATTTAAATTGGCACAGTTAGTCTCCTTCACATATTGTTAAGCGTTTGTATTTTGATTCCAGTAAAGTGCTTGAACTGCCAAGCAGTTTCGGATACGTACGAGCCATTCCTCGATATTAGTTTGGATATAAAGGTAAGACGTTTTGTGAATATGGGTCGCGATGTGCAAAGGCTTGTAGAGCTTTCTAAAATAAACTCGTTTCACTTAAAAAGATATACTGTTAAAAGAAAAGAACTTGGTGGTGGATGGGAGTCGATTGGACTTTGTTCTTCGGTGGAAGCCATGAAAAGGGTCTCCATGTTTGCACTGGATTTAAGCTGGAAAAATAATAACTATAGCTACACAAACAATGATACTATCGTACTTCTCGGTTATTCTACTTCAATATACATCTATTGTCAGACTGATGGGTTTGATTGTTCTCATTGATGCCAAAGCATACCACAGATGATGCTGTCTGTGGTATTGCAAAATTTATTCAGTTCAAAGTAGCATCGTTTTCAAATGAGGTAAATGAGTGTTTGCTGGTTCACAGCAGCTGAAGTTCATACACTTAAGTATGAACTAGCAAGGTTCTCTCATGAACTACTTCTAGTACGTGTTTGAAGTTGTGCATTTCCAGTGACTTAGTGCTCTACTTTCTTACTCATCCAGGCAGTTACATCTGTCACCGGAGCTCTAGAACGATTTGTGAAACCGGAACAACTAGACAGTGAAAATAGCTATAAGTGTAGCAAGTAAGATCATTACTAAGTGCATCTTAATCCAGGATACGTGTTTAATGTATTGCATGACTTAGAGCATAAGTTATCTTTTGACTTTGTTTGGAAATAAGATAATGAGACAGCTCTCTGTTGCTCTTTCATTTCATTTTCTTTGTACAACCGCTACGCTGAAAGAATTCAAAGCTTGGAAAAGAACACATGTGTTTCTAAGAGAGTAATCTTGGTGTTTCTGTTTGAGTATTTGGAAATATATTAGAAGAAGTGTGGCTGTTAGCTCACAGTAGACTTTTATTCCTAGTATTGTCTACACTGGGGCTCGTCAGCCTTTGTAAGTGTGAAATTGCACACGGAAATATTCATATGGCCAGAAGATAAAAGGCATGTCCACGCATTTGTCTGTGCTTGTTTTTAAGGTGTAAAGAGATGGTTCCTGCATCAAAGAGGTATACGATCCATCGTTCTCCCAACGTTCTCACAATATCACTGAAAAGATTTGCAAATCCTAGAGGTGGAAAGATCAACAAGGTATATTTACAGCTGTAACGCAACTTTATCTTCTCGGAATGGGAGATTTCCCAAAGATGAATACTCATTTAAAAGTTGTTAACGTTGGCAGGCAATAACTGTAGACTAACTTCTATAGTCCAAGAAAAGTCAATATAACAGCTATGGCTTCTTGTTTCCTTTTTAATAACGATAAAGTTCCTGTGTGACCATAAGAATATACCTTACTCTTAAAGAGCTAATTCTGCAGAAAACAGTTCTCTGCAACTTAAACCCTTAAATGTTGTTTATGAGAATAGGTATTTTTCAATGAATCAAAAAATATATTCGTATAATCCTAGTCTGTGTTTTTAGAAGTGTTTTTCTCAGGCTATCCCTGAAGTATTTCCGGATAATTTTTGAATCTTCTTGGTCTTTCTTTAGAATGTAAAATATCCTGAATATTTGGATCTTCGAGCATCTATGTCCCAGTCAGTTGGAGAACCACTCATCTATGCTTTATATGCAGTTCTTGTCCATAGGGGCTTGAGGTGCAAGGCAGGACACTATCTCTGCTTCATAAAGGTAGATATCAGCTTGACTTCTAATAGGGTAAAATCGGTCCTGACAAACTAAAATGTTTTTAGGGGAAAAGGTTGCCTTGTATGTTTTGTTTGACTTGTTTTGGTATGTTTTGTTCTGTAGTGTTCCATCTGTGATGTCATTTGGAAAACATGCAATTCCACTAAAGATATCATTGTCTTTACTTGCAGGCCGGTAATGGACTTTGGTATCGCATGAATGATGCCTCAGTAGACCTTTCTGATGTCCAAACAGTTCTCAAACAGCAGGCTTATGTACTTTTTTATGTCAGGTAATAACAAATACTAAATGTGTTCAGAATAGATTTACTTTCCCGTTATTGAGATTTTTCTTCTTTTCAAGTGTTTTTCTTTCTGTCCTCAGACACGATTACTATTTGTATGATTCAGTTCTGTCTAACCAGAAATTCCCCCTGTCATTTAGGATCTTTCACTGCTTGGCCTTAAACTGCTGCACTTGTGTACGTTGCTATATATCTGCTTTCTGTAGCAGGCTAATTTAAAAGAAGGAGAAATTAAGGCCATAGATGGTGTAAGGATGAGTTATTGCTCCGAAAAGGATAGTCATTGTAGGAAGACCATTATCTAATTTTCAGTTTGTAGTCTTGGTTAAGTCTTCCGTATATGTCTTCTGTGTCATATGAACTGTTTCTATAAAATTATAGGAGAGGGGTGAATGCAAGAACAGGCTGAAAGAAAAGCTCTAAACTAAGATCACTGCTCTTTTCCCAAGGCGCTATGATTTGACACTCGGAGACCGTGCTTTTTACTTACCAGCGCCATCCTATCCCCATTCATTCCTTGGTCAGTGGGGGGCTAATAGTAAGCAGGCTGGATTTCTGGGACCACGCCTTCCTCCTCATCTGAATAAGGTAATTTGAGGGGGACAGAGAATTGCACCAAATTGAGAGTGGGTTTTGGGTTTGGTGTGGGGTTTTGTTGTTGTTGCTTTTTAGCATCTGAGTTTTATTTTCCCTCCCACACTGCAGCTTTCTTCACAGCCCTCATGCTGCAGCCAGTATTATTGAAACCTGAAAGGAGGCTGTAGCAAGGTGGGGGTCAGTCTCTTCTCCCAAGTAACAAGCGATAGGACGAGAGGAAATGGCCTCAAGTTGCGCCAGGGCAGGCTTAGGTTGGATATTAGGAAAAACTTCTTCCCTGAAAGGGTAGTCAGGCAGTGGAACAGGCTGCCCAGGGAAGTAGTTGAGTCTCCATCCCTGGAGGTATTTAAAAGACGTGTAAATGTAGTGCTTGGGGACATGGTTTAGTGGGGGACTTGGCATTGCTAGGTTAACGGTTGGACTTGATGATCTTGAAGGTCTTTTCCAACCTAAACGATTCTGTGATTCTAATCCTAAATTGTGCAGCCATGCTACTTCATTACTTTATACTTCCAAGTCAGCTTTCCAAAGCACTGAGAACTACGCTCTTGAGACCACTTAAGTATTAGTTTAGATAATGAATCTAAAGAAAATGGAGTGAAACTTGTTGATTCCACTTGCCAAGTCCAACCTGTTAAACCCTCTGAGATTTCCTTTTCTAAAACAAATGGATTGCTTGAAACAGTGAGTTATGTTTGTTCCATCTAGAACTTCTCACCTGTGATGTATGCGGTATTCAGGAGCATTATAACGTTCCTAATTCATGCGAAATACCAAGAAAACAGGCAGCAGAGATGTCGTCGTAACACTTTGTGCTATTATCCCACTAGAATTTGCAGAGCTGAGCTGACATATGAGAACATGTCCGCTTAAGAGAAATTCAGCTGAGCTCATACTTCATAAGTTTCATAAAGTATATTGGGGGGGGGAGGGGGGTGATGTGTAAAATGGGGATAGCGCCTATAACTCAAAGTGAGCTTGTTTAACTTCTAATGCAGAAATTTTGCAAACAGTAGTTTTCTACTAAAGACAGCATTTTTTCTGTCTGTTAACTTCTACATTTTAATCGTAGGTGCCTATAGCTTTGTCGCTGGTTCCTCAAGAAATAATCATAGAATCTGTCGCATACAGCCAGTTGAACAGCTTATCAGAGGAAATAAGGTAAAATGAGTACACTCTGATTAAAACAAGGTTTCATACAAGTTTTGCACTGTTTTACCTGTCTACTAATACTATTTAATAGAAAGATTTCAGTACAGAGAATTCCACACTGTACATCTAGTGCTGCAAACATCAGCACTGAGCATATATTATTCTGATATTAAATACAGGCGGATGCCTCCTGGAAAAGTTTTGTTTCTTCATAGAATGGTTTTCCATTTTTTTGCATTGTCTGGAATACTTTTTCTATTCCTCTTTCTGAGGAAGGTGTAAGAATAGGTTTCTAAAGGCAATGTTTTTCAGAGTTTTCCAGTAGGCACCAATGTTTTTACTTAAGGGGTTTTCACTCCTAACATTTGTCTTTTAGATGGACTTTTGCAAATGAAAAACGTGTTCTTATTTTGTGCAGTGCCCCTGGACCTCAGAAGTCTTCTGAGAATGATGCTCTTACAGAAACTATAGTGATGGAAGCCTGTAAAGAATCCAGGAAGGTTCCTTCCAACTTCCGCTGTGAGGTTGAGAATCTTTTTACTCAGTCACATTCTGAAACAATTTCTACCAAAGAAGTTTTTGGAAGTACTATAACAAAAGCTCATAATGCACATCCCAATATCAGTGGTCAGTACAAGCCCAGGAAAAAATCCTTGGACACGGAAGGTGAATTCCTTGGGCAGTGCGAGTCTGAAGACAGCAGAGACAAAGATAAACCAAGAAGATCAAAAGAACCCAAGCGAGTTGCAAAAGGAAAAGCTTTGTACATCAAAGGGTCTCCTGAGAGCAAAGAGAAATTAGGGCAAACTTCCTCGATAAAGTCTGACATTAAATGCATTTCTAAAAAACTTGCGTCTCTAGATATTACAGATAAATGCCAAGATACAAAGGACATCTCTAAGAACTATGTAGAGGTACCCCCTGTTAATGACTCTTCTATTACAAAGCTGGATAAAGCTTTGGAGAGTCAATTTTCTAG
Organism: Platalea leucorodia; assembly: GCF_965183815.1. NCBI lineage: Eukaryota > Metazoa > Chordata > Aves > Pelecaniformes > Threskiornithidae > Platalea > Platalea leucorodia. Next base: position 969,198 of record NW_028121456.1, read on the forward strand.
AGGAAATGAGGGACTGAGTAATAAAACATGTGAAGACGATAAACACGGGAAAAAGGATCAGAAAAAAATATACAACTCTCAAAAAACTGACAAAGAGCACTACCGAAAGAAGAGAGAAAACTCAGACACTGAAGAGAGGGAGAAGGAGAAGCAAACCAGAAGCAAAGCAGATGATCATTCCCAGAAGAGGGGGTGCTCTTGCAGTGTGGAAAGAAAGAAGCAAAATCGTCATAAGCGGGAGTATTGCAATGAAAGCGGGTGTAGATCTTCTCATAATGAAAGAAACAGTCCAACTAATGTCAGAAGCTTAGGAAAATGTTCTCATTCTAGATCCCAAAGCAGAGAAAGAACAGAACAAGACAGGCATAGGTATTATCATTCCAAAGGAGAGAGAACGTGCAGCAGAGAAAGAGACTGTCAAGATGAACCACGGAGATGGGAAAAATGCAGACACTGCAACAATGATTATTATTCCTCTCATGGAACAAAGGATGGCAGAGAGAGAAAGTCTTCTCATTGTGACAGAGATTTTGACAAATTGAGTCAAGCTTGCAACAACAGGTCACATAAGGATTATCCTTGCAAAAGCAGATGGCCTCACAGTGCACTCTCTAGAGAGGAAGACATACATCACTTTAGCAGCCACAGAGCAAACTTCCATCATTGCTCAATACCTCAGCAGCAATCAGAAAAATACTCCCGTGAAAGGCACGGACTTCCAACTGTGTCAGCTCTTTCAAATTTCTGGGACACTTCCTGGGAAAATGAAAAAGGAAAACTAAGAAGTGGCAAAAGAAGACATACCCACATAGATGGAAGCAGAAGTGAAATAGAAAAGAAATGCCGAAAGATAGGTGACCAAAGAATGAACAAATGTATAGAAAGTCAAGAAGAAAAAGAAGTTCCCAGATAAACATTGAGAGAAAGCTTAAAAGTAAGCCAGGATTCCAGCATAATCAGCAATTCTTTCCTAATTCTTTTCTGGGTGTTTCTCATGTCTGCCTGTTCTCCATTGTTTCTAAGTTGTTTATATAGCATAATCTGGCTGGGATGTGTTCGCCCCCCAATAAACGTTGTTAAACGATTGCGGCTCTGCTCCAGTCACGCTGTCCCCACCGCTGCTTTACATCCCTCTGCCGGAGGCCACGCCCCTTTTCACCCCCTTATCACTCACACCCTCCTGCTCTGCACCCTTTATTTGTATGGGGGGGGGGGAAGACAGAACAATTTGAGGGGAGGCACCAGGGAGGTCTCAGGGAGAGACCGTGTCCCAGACCCATCGGGGCACTCCGAATGTGCCTTTACACAGGGTTCTTATAGCCTTCAGTTGTCCAGGTACAAGGCGACTTGCCTACTCACTATCACCCACGCTAACGATTACTAATCAGAGTCAAACTTTGCAAAGCAACTCTAGTTTTGCAGCGTTCTTGCTGCTTGCCTATTGATCCAGATGTCCCTGGAGTCAGTCTTGCTGGCGTTACTGATCTATGACACCAGACGATGCTGGGAGGGTTTCAGCAGCCCTGTGCCCCAGAAGTACAGCTCCTGGCATGCCTTGGGAACCAGTCTGGCCACCGGGCAGCCCCATACAAGCAAGGTGACTTCTCATACCTGGCAGACCCCCAGCCTGGAGCTTGAGCCTTGTGACGTGGGAGATGTGGAAGGGACAGGTCTCCTCTGACCCTGCGGAGGTGTGGAGGGAGAAGGAGAAAACATCAGGGCGTCAAGGACGAGCGCACATCTCCCCTGCCGTGGGCCCCCCGGCCGGCCCGTGCCCACCACTGGCATGATCTTATTGTGGATGGGGCAGAAATGCTTGGTGAGCCTGACAGTGAAGACGATGTCGGGGATGGGGAAGAAGGAGCAGCGTCCCAGACCGAAGCAGGCGGCGTTCTGCAAGGAGAGAGCACGCACGTCCCTGCTGGGCTGTCAGGGGAGGGGCAGCCCCCAGGGTCTGGAGGGGCCTGGGGAGCCTTGCAGTGGCCATTCCCAGTGGTGTGGGGCAGTCAGGGCTGCTGTCCCCCCCGGCTGCCCCCAATTTATGCTGGTGTGCCCAAGCCAGTGCAGGTCCTGCGCAAAGCCCTGCAGCTTCTTCCTTGTGAAGCAGCCGATCTCCTGGTCAGAGGGAAGGCAGCATGGAGGGCAGGCGCTGCACTTCCCAGCCTGGCTCCAGCCTGGCTCCAGCCGGCTCTGGGCTAACATTGGCCTTGGAAACGAGGGCTGGAGGCTTCAGGTGCCCCTTCTCCTCTTTCAGCGGCCGTGTCCCACTCTTTCTTTCTGGCTGTGGGGAATATATCCGAGGAGGATAATATCAGGCTTGCCCATGACAAGCTGTGGGATGACACACCAAGGTTAGAGGGATGGGTTGCTAGCAAGGGCCCTCAGCCTGTTGCTCCGAGACGTGCTGGCTACACTGCAGCGCAGTTGAAGTCTTATGCAGATGAGCCAGGGGCTCCTGAGGTAATAGGAGCCACAAAGCAATTAAGGGGTGTTCCTCTAAGAAGGTGACAGAGCCTAGCTGAAGTGCCTCTACACCAATGCACACAGCAAGGGCAACAGACAGGAGGAGTTGGAAGCCACCCTGCTGCTAGAAAGCTGCGACCTAGTTGCCATTACTGAAACTTGGTGGGACACGTCCCATGACTGGGGAGCGGCTATCAACGGCTACAGGCTGTTCAGAAGGGACAGGTGAAGAAGGAGGGGCGGAGGGGTTGCCCTCTACATCTAGAAATGGATAGAGTGTGAAGAGCTGTCTCTGAAGAATAACCATGAGCAGGTTGAAAGCTTGTAGGTAAGAATCAGAGACCGAGGCAACAAAGGGAACCTTGTGGTTGGTGTCTACTACAGGCTGCCCGATCAAGGGGAGCCTATTGACAAAGCCTCCTTACTCCAGCTATAGGGAGCATTGTGGTCGCAGACTCTCGTCCTGCTGGGGGACTTCAACCACCCCGACATCTGCTGGAAAAGTGGTACGGTGAGCAGCTACAGGCAATCCAGGAGACTCCTGGAATGCATTGGGGATAACTTCTTAAGCCAAGTAACAGACAGCCCTACCAGAGGGGATGTGATACTGGACCTGTTGGTCACCAACGCAAATGAGCTCATCAGTGACGTCAAGATTGGAGGCAGCCTGGGTTGCAATGATCATGCACTGGTGGAGTTTGCAGTCCTGAGGCATATGGGTCAGGTGAAGAGTAAAGCCACGACCCTGAGTTTTAGGAAAGCAAAATTCCAGCCCTTCAAGGAGTTAGTCAATAGGAAGCCCTGGGAAACTGCTGTCAAGGACAAGGAAGCAGAACAGAGCTGGCAGATCTTTAAGGACACTTTCCATAGAGCGCAAGAGCTCTCGATACCCAGGTATCGAAAAGAAAGAAAGCAGGAAAGGAAGGCAAGAGACTGGCATGGCTGAGTCGAGACCTGCTGGTCAAACTAAAGGGCAAGAAGGAAAGGCACAGGCAGTGGCAGCAGGGACAGGTATCCTGGGAAGAGTATAGGGACGCTACCCAGTTGTGTGGGCATGGGGTCAAGAGCCAAGGCTGGAGCTGGAGCTGAACGTGGCAAGGGATGCAAAGAATAATAAGAAGGGCTTCTACAGGTATGTCAGCCAGAAAAGGAAGGTCAAAGAAAGCGTACCCCCACCAATAAACAAGACTGACAAACTGCTAAAAACAGACAAGGAGAAGGTTCATCTCAAGTGGATGGACCGCAAGACGGGGACTGGGGGAGCAAAGTCCCTCCCACTGTAAGAGAAGCTCAGGTTCGTGAGCACCTGAAGAATCTGACCATACATAAGGCTATGGGTCCTGACGAGATGCATCCCATAGTCCTGAGGGGACTGGCTGATGTAGTTGCCAAGCCACTCTCCAAGATATGTGAAAAGTCGTGGCAGTCAGGTGAAGTCCCTGGTGACTGGAAAAAGGGAAGCATTGCACCCATTTTTAAAAAGGGTAGAAAGGAGGACCCTGGGAACTGCTGACCTATCAGGCTCACCTCTGTGCCTGGGAAGATCATGGAGCAGTTCCTCCTCGAAGCTATGCTAAGGCACATGGAGGACGGGGAGGTGATTCGAGACAGCCAGCATGGCTTCACCAAGGGCACGTCCTGCCTGACTAACCTAGTGGCCTTCTATGATGGAGTGACTACATCAGTGGACAAGGGATGAGCTACAGATGTCCTCTGTCTGGACTTCTGTAAGGCCTTTGACGCGGTCCCCCATAACATCCTTCTCTTTAAATTGGAGAGAGATGGATTTGATGGGTGGACTGTTTGGTGGATGAGGAACTGGTTGGATGGTTGCATCCAGAGGGTGGTGGTCAACAGTTCAATGTCCAGATGGAGATCGGTGACAAGTGGTGTCCCTCAGGGGTCCGTATTGGGACCAGTACTGTTTAATATCTTCATCAGTGACATAGACAGGGGGATCAAGCACACCCTCAGCAAGTTTGCAGATGACACCAAGCTGAGTGGTGCGGTTGACGCACCTGAGGGACAGGATACCATCCAGAGGGGCCTTGGACAAGCTGGAGAAGTGGGCCCATGTGAACCTCATGAGGTTCAACAAGGCCAAGTGTGCAGGGTCGTGCACCTGGGTCGGGGCAACCCCTGGTATCAATACAGGCTGGGGGATGAAGGGATTGAGAGCAGCCCTGCAGAGAAGGACTTAGGGGTACTGGTGGGTGAAAAGCTGGACATGAGCCGACAATGTGCGCTCGCAGCCCAGGAGGCCAACCATATCCTGGGCTGCATCCAAAGAAGCATGGCCAGCAGGTCGAAGGAGGTGATTCTGCCCCTCTGCTCCGCTCTGGTGAGGCCCCACCTGGAGTACTGCATCCAGCTCTGGCACCCTTAGCCCAGGAAAGACGTGGACCTGTTGGAGCGGGTCCAGATGAGGGCCACAAAAATGATCAGAGGGATGGAACAACTCTCCTACGAAGAAAGGCTGAGAGAGTTGGGGTTATTCAGCCTGGAGAAGCAAAGGCTCTGGCGAGACCTTCTTGCAGCCTTCCAGTACTTGGAGGGGGCTTATAAGAAAAATGGGGCCAAACTTTTTAGCAGGGCCTGTTCCGATAGGACAAGGGGTAATGGTTTTAAACTAAATGAGGGTAGATTTAGACTAGATATAAGGAAGACATTTTTTACGATTAGGGTGGTGAAGCACCGGAACAGGTTGCCCAGAGAGGTAGTAGATGCCCCACCCCTGGGAACATTCAAGGTCAGGTTGGACGGGGCTCTGAGCAACCTGATTTAGTTGAAGATGGCCCTGCTCATTGCAGGGGGCTTGGACTAGACCTTTAAAGGTCCCTTCCAACCCAAACTATGCTATGATTCTATGATTCTGTCTTCACCACCAGGCTCACTAAGCACATCCACCCCATCCACAACAGGATCATGTCAGCAGTGGGTACGGGCTGACTGGGCTGCTCAGGGCAAGGGAGATGTGGGCTCCTCCTCGACCCCCCAATGTTTTCTACTTCTCCCTCCACAGCTCTGCGAGGTCAGAGGAGAACTGTCCCGTCTACGTCTCCCATGTCATGGCACTCAGGCTCCAGGCCGGAGGTCTGCTGGGTGCAGCAGCATGCCCTGCACCCCAGGAGCTCCTGTCAAGCTCGTGCCCACACCTTGCCAGGCTCTGGGTCCCTCTAACGTCTCTTCCTCACTTCCTTCAGAGTCTGAGCATCCGTTGGGGGTGCTCCCAGAGCCTGGCTGAGCCAGGGCACAGGGGAAGGCTCCTGGCAGCTCTCGCTAACCGCTGGCGTACCCCTTGCACTGGCAGACCCTGCAGGGAAGGACGCCTGCCCACTGCCCTGTGATGCTTCCCTGCACTCGGGACGGACCCCTGGCATGGCCCCACCAGCGCTCCCCAGGAAGGGGCACATGAATGTCACAGAGTTTTGCTTCCCCAACAGCAAGACCAAGACTGACCTCTGGCCCATACTAGTGAGTTCTGGATGCCAGGTCCACCATCAGGCCCAGTTCTTCCTTCTGCTCTTGCATTTTCTTCATGAGGTCATGAGGCGAAGAGCTCTCCTCCGGATGAAGGTTCTGATCGCAGCTCTGAAAGAATGTTGAACAGCAGGCATTAAATGCAGGCGCACTGTGGTGGGTCAATGGAGGGAGGAGGTCCATGCTGCAGACCCTCCCAAAAAGACAGACGCAGGCAATGAGCAACAAGCATTGCACCTGAATGCTTGAAAGGTGTAAGAACCATCTGTAGACTGCACTCAGGGTGCCCCAGGTTGAATGGGACAGCTCACGCGCACAAATGCAAGAATTCCTCTTGTAACGCTATACTTTGTATCCCAGCCTCTCTCCTCGGTCGGCATAGGCCAGTTGCCAAATTCTCCTGACAGCTCCCCATCATGGCCGCATGGTACTGATACGGGCACTGGTTCCACTACAGTTAGGAGCAGCAGTTGCCCCGCCCTGGGCAGAGAAGGGGGGGACAAAAACAACCCAAAAGCACCCCATCCCCACCACCAGGGCAGGATGGGGCAGCACACACATGTTGGCATTGCAGGGCCACTGGTGCCAGCCCCATCCCTTCCCCTTGGACAGGAAATTCACCTCCCGCCAAAAATCATGCTTGGGATGGGAAATCGTGGGGATGGGAGACTATCGGGATAGGAAACCATCACAGGGCTGAGAAATCATCATTGGCATGGGAAACCATCATCGGGAGGGGAAACTATTGTGGGGATGGGAAACCACAGTGGAGATGGGAAATCAGCATTGAGGACAGGAAATCATCAGCAGGATGGGAAATAATTGAAATGGGAAGTTGTTGTGGTATGAAAAATCAAACCATGGGGATGGACACCCCCCCCCCCACCCCCCCCCCCGAACGCTGTTTGCCCCAAACAAACGCTACACTGACCAAGCACCGTGGCAGGCACAGCAGCAGGCTCCTGCTCCTCATGGTGCTCCTGCCCTCCAAGTAACCCCCCTGCTGGCTCTGCCCACCAAATCTCACCCCGTTGCTCTTGCTTCCCCCAACAGACAGGTTCCCTCTCTGCCTGCCGATGGCGTCAGAGGTGCCCAGCGTGAGCTTCACCACCCCGGCCATGCCACCGCCAGTCACCGCCCTCTGTCATGGGGCTGCCGGTGTCCTGTAAGCCTGCCCAGCTCCCCACCATCACCTACCAGCTGGCCCAGGCCACCATCTTGCAGGGGGTGCCAAGGTCCCTGGGAGCCCCGGGCCAGGTGGTGCAACTCCCCTGCAGGGTGCCGCTTCCCCCTGGGGTGCAGCTTTCCTGCAGGGTGCTGCTCCCCCAGATGGTGCGGCTCCCCCCTGTCGTGCAGCTCCCCTGCGGGGCGCAGCTCTGCCCCACGGTGCAGGTCTCCCGAGGGGTACAGCTCCCCACTGTGGCCACTCCCTGTCCCCCTGCCTATGGCTGGGGAGAGCAGGTGGTGACGGGGACACTGGTACCCCACCAGCCGATAGGCCTGGGGCTGTGGTCCAGGGGAAGCCCCTGTACCCCACGGGCTCCTGCCTGCTGCATGTCCCTACCCGCCCTGGTCCCCCGCCACCCCACCGCCTTGGGGTTGGGTTGGCTTTGTTTGCCTTTTCAGCAGCAGTGACCACCCCAGCAGCCCCAGGGAAGCCTGCAGACCTTCCTGAGTAGGGGCCAGACGCCTTCGCCGAGGCCTTTCCTCTGCAGGCAGGTGACACCAACATCAACGATATGCTCACCTGGCTCAAAACCACCACCATCCCTGACGTCCCTGACAGCCCCAGCTTGACTGCCTTCCTCTGTGAGCTCCCCGACCCCTCTGAGTACGTGGCGAAGGGCGGCTGCCCCAGGGAGCGAGCAGTGGCGGCCGGCCTGGGAGACAGTGAGGACACCGTCCCCCATGTCCCCGACACCCCCAACAGCACCACCTTCCTCAACCAGCTCCCCAGCTTCCTGGAATACAGGGAGGAGGGCAACTGCGCCGAGGACTGAGTGGTGGCAGCGAGGCTGGGGGATGCCACCCCTCTCGGGGGGGTGGCGACATCCCCCTTATTGGACCCCAAGAGGAAGTAGGGTGGGGTGGGTCCTCCCCACTTGGCTGCCAGAGAGTTCCAGAGACCCTTCTCAGGAGAGACCTATGGAGACTTCAAAGGAGAGTCCTACAGAGAGTCCCCTGAAGGGTTGCCCATGGAATGAAACAGTGAAATGAAAGGATGAAATGAAATGAAATGAAATTAAAGGAGATGATGAAATTAAATGAGATAATGAAAAGAAATGAAATGAAATGCAATGAATGAAATGAAATTAATAAAATGAAATGAATGAAATAATAAAATGAAATGAAAGAATGAAATGAAAGAATGACATGAAATGAAAGAAGCTGTTTTTTCATTTGTTTGCTTGATGGTTTTGCTTTTAAAAGAACTCTATTTAAGCTCTAAATACAAACAGCAAGGAAAAAGGAACCAGGCGTACCAGGATGGACACATTTAAAGACCAAACCCATTCGACAGCCACACAAACCATCACTCGCTCCCGCTGCGCACATTCCACCGCCTGCCTGCAGCTACAGGCATCCGCCCTGTTTCTTGAGTGCTCCCCAGGAGCGGCACCACCAGGCAGCTCAAGAAAACATACTGCCTGCAAGACTTTGAGCACAGCTTAATTCTGGACAATTTTTCCTCTTTTTAGGCCTGCTGGTTAAAGACTCATCTGTCGAGAGATGGCTCAGGACCACGCCAGGGCCAGCGGCGCTGCTTTCTGGATCCCGTGGTGGCAATGGGCTAAAGGAGGGGCTGTCGGATCCCGGGGTCAGGTATGTGTGTGGGGTGTCAGGGTCACCCCTGCCTGGTTTTTCCCAGCGAAGCCCCGGACGGTGCCAGCCCCATGCTGCAGCCCCGGGGCCAAGGCTCAAGGAGCCAGGCATTTCTGCGGGCGCTGCACCCTGCTGGGCCCCATCGCCAACTGCCAGCTGCCCTGTGCTTCCCCCCGTTGTCTCCAGCTCTGCTTCTTGCCAGTGCTGGGGGCACCGCAGAATTTCTTGCCCATTCCCCACGGCCATCCTGACCCACATCTGCAGCTCATACATGGTATCCACACTGCTTATTTAGCAGTGGCAGGTCTCTGTTGCGGCACCCTGGGAACAGGGGCAAAGCAAACCCAATCCTTCCCTTTGAATCTTTGTCCCCAGGAAGACCCAGTGCAGATGTACCATGCACTGGAGAGTGTCCTGCAGGGAAGTGACAGCCGATTGCAGAGTGGCGCTGAGACCCGCCTGACCGCAAAGGCGCCTGGTGGCCGCAGAGCAGCCCTGGTGAGCTGGTTCTCTTGGAGGCCACCATAGCAGCCTTCCTCTGCCCCTGGTTTTGGTGAGATATGGAGCAGCGCAGAGATGTTTCTCAGGCATCCAGGCCTGAGGAGGGTTTCCTAGTACGCCCATGAGAGATCCGGCTCCCAGGAAGCACCTCCCCACAGAGGAAAGGCTGTATCCAGCCACTCAGCTCTGGGTACAGCTGCCCCGAGGGGTCTTGCAGGGAGGACGGGGTCGTCTTCCTGGTGGCTCTGACACAGAAATGACGAGCTGAATCCCTGTGGCCATGGCTGGCCAGTTCAAAGTCTCCGAGTACCTCAGCCTTTCTCCCCAGGAGTGTTTAACCTGGGCACTTTTTCAGGGCGTGAGGGATGATGTGAAGATGGATGCTGATGATGTCCTGGTGACTCTGTCCCACTCCCACTTCCAAGTTGTGATGTCCGAGATCCGGGGCAACCTGGTTTGTGTGTGAGGTGTCTTCTTGTTGTTTTTTTCCTCCTCTGGTGATTTGTGTTGCATTTTCTGTCTTGTAACCATCATTTCTGGTCAAATATGCCTGTTTGGGTTGGCCAGTGTCACTTCTGCTGCGGTCCAACTCATTTCCAGTGAATGTCAGACAATTTTAGAGAGGTGTGGATTATTTGTAGTCTATGGAGAATGACTGCCAAATGACTAACGGGCAATTCTGGGCTGTGGGAGGACTTCTGGCCCATAGGTAATGACTGTCGGAGGACTGAGTCTGGTTCTCAATTTGTGTAGACTTCCAAATTCATGGTCATTTCTCCTGCCTTGAGGAAGCACCACGGGAAGGCACCAGCCACACAGAAAGACAAGCGTTTCCCCAAGGGTACATGGCTTTTTAGTTTTTGCCTTTGAGTAAGAAACCTGCAAAGAGGCTGCTGTTATTAAGTTGAGTGGCATTTTGTGAAGTCCTGGGTTGAGTATTGTGTCACTTCAAAGATCACTGAAAAAATGGTAGAGGTTTGTCTGTGTGTTCTGGATGCTTTGGGTTTGAATGTCTTCTCATGGTGGTGACTTCATACTGTCCTTAGCTCCTGTCTCAAGGCACAACATGTGCTCAGGGTGAGGTTCATCATGCACGACAGTGGATGTGAATCCGTATTTCAAATAGACTTCTTGATCATTTTGAATTTTGGGGGGCCAACTTCTTCTCAGATGTCTTCAATCATCCTTGGTTTTGCCTCTTCACGTAACTGGTGATGAGCTCGTAGGAGGGGCAGGAGAAGGGTCAGCACTGTCGTTTCCACATTGGTCAGTTGTGCTGGGCTTATCAGGGTTATCTACCATCTGCGGTTTCTTTGCAGGAATCTCTTTAAGACACTCGTCTGTTTTGTGAAGGGCAGTGGACTTAGCGGGAGACCTCTTGTTCCTCAGTAGTGCCCCAGAAGTTTACCTGTTGTTTTTTGTTTACTTGCTTTTTATTTGCTGTGCTTAATTTAAAAATCTTGTAGCTCTTTGGATTTCTGTCCTTAAAGGAAGCCTCTAGGATTTCTACCCAGGTGTGTCCGGAAGGGACTGTGCTTGTACACGGCTGTCAGCCTTCAGTCTAGAGAAATGTCTGGTAGTGGGGAATGTTTAACAGTAACGTAACTCAAATGCATCTTAAATATACAAGCTTTGCCCTTGTTCCTGATATGCCTGGGGGATGATTCTCAGCAGGTCATAAGGAGTATGTTCTGCTGTGCTTTACCCGTTTAAAATAGTGTATCACCAGAAATGTATTCCTTAGTGCCTACACAGAGCAAGAACCTTCAGCAGTAAGAGCACGCTGACCCTCGGGCAGCTTCAAAGCGACGGATAAATGTAAACAGGTTAAAACACCAGTCCCGTGGTAGCAGTGTGCGTGTCAAAGTCCACCTGACTCTCCACACTTGCTCAGCATGTCACAACATTTTGTGGGTAAGGCTGGATGGAGTCAGTATAAGCAGGTGTTGTAACGGGCCAGGCAGTTGACCTAAAGAAATGAAAAATTACCTTTGAGCGCAGTGGCATGCCTTTACATGTTGGGGTGTATTGCCTTTTCCTTCCTTGGTCTGAGCACAGAGTACTGAGAGGTGCTTCCATCTGGGGGAGGTAAACTCATCCAACAGTCATCATCGGCCTCAGGACTTGTAATCCTTGATGGAGGCCTAAGTGCGTGGGACAGTTTTACTTGTGTGGCGATTCTCTTTCTGCTCCCAGGTTTTCCCATTAATGCTTGCTCTTTGCTTTATTTGCCTTTATAGTGTTTTGTAAATGTTCTCCATCCATAGCTCTGAGCACTGAACTACGTGTTCCTTTCTCTGAAAACCCATCAATAGCTTTGGGGGTTTCCTTGGGAGTGGAGAAAATGGGGACCCTTTAGAGTTGAGGAGAGAATTTAATATAAGAAACCGTTCAATGATATGCCTCTAGTGAGGATGAAAGTACTTGCTTTAAATTTTTTTGGTTCTTTTTGCAATCTTTAGCAATATCTACTTAGAAGTCTACTTCAGCAAAAGAAGAAGAAATCACTTCCCATTTTGGTGTCTGACTAAAGAGCTAACCTGAACAGACAGCAAACTGATGGGAAGAGCTTTTTTTTGTCGTTATTGGGTACCACATCTGACTTGTTGTGCTTTCCCTGTGCATAGGGTCGTGGTTTGTACATGGCGTTGTCCAATCTTCTTTCTGAACTGAACAAGTTACTCTTTCACAACTTATTTTAGTCATGTTTTGCTTGTCATGGAACTTCTTGCTCTTCACAGGTCAGCTAACGGCTTCCAAAAAGACAGGAGGTGACTCGGCAAGGAGGTGGGATGTTCCTGCATTCATTTCTGGCATCTGGTCTGTGCTGCTGGGTCCACCTCCCTGTCAATTGCCAGATGCAAGGCAAAGGGCTTCTCCTCACTCGAAATTACTTGTCTAATTTCAGAAACCGTCTACATACGCTTGAAAAATGAAACTCTTCCTAATCTCTTTGTGCACTAGTAGAGAAGCAGCGTGGGTTTTTTCAGGGCTGTGCCTGGGAAAGAGCCTTTAGGAGATCCTGTCCCTTGACTCTCAGATGGGGCAATGAAGATTTGGAGAAAGTCATGGATGTTTCTGGTGTTCACCAAAGCAGTTTGGTCTTATGTAGCTTCTAGCCAGAAGGTGAATATTTGCTAAAAGGAGTCTTTGCTGAGAGTCATAAGCTGTGTACTGCTGGAAAAGAGGCTGGTTGTGTCTCACCGGTGCCCTGGGGTTGTGTCCCAGGCTTGGCTTACCTGCTGCTTAGCACCAACGTAGTTTTGGACAGCATGTGAATTCTTGGGGGAGGACGAGTATTTATGTCGTCCTGTGTGTTTTAGAGAGACTGGGTAATGTCTGGGCTGGGAATGTAGAAAGACTTGTAAGAAGATGTAGATGTCAGCTTTAATGTATTTTGTTCACTTAGGCCAGAGTTTAAAAGCCTTTTTGACTACAGGAAATTATCCAAGATAAATATGAGGACTTAACTTTGACAGAAATGTGTTTCATTTGAACAAGAACATTTCTGACCAATTTGGCTGCTGGTTTTCCTGCATCTCAAGGTAGATCCCTTTGCTCGTACTTCTCCAGGAGCAGCTGACTCTGGTTTCATGAAGGCCTTTCCCTGGCTGCTGTTCAGTGAATGCTGCTGCTTCACAGAGCTTCTCTGTGTGCCGTTGGCTTGCTCCAGCGCGTGCTGCACTGCTGGATGGGCCTGGGGAGCTGGAACTTTTAACTGGGGTTAAAACTCACCTGGCCCAAGCAGCGGTGTAGTTTTGGTAGCTGGCTAGCGTTACCCCTAACCTGTGTGTCACCTCTTGCAGCTCACAGCACCACTGCAGAAACGTGTGCAGCAGCAGGCTGGGAGGAGAGGCAGGAGCAGGCAGACAGGCTTGTCTCTTACATTGAAATGGTCATCTCTCTAGGTAGATGCTGCACGTGTCTGTACAGATGCTGGAGAGACTAGCAGCTGTAATGCCAATGTAGAAGGGCAGCTTGGCACTAGGATCATGCTGTAGCTCTCACAACCAAGGAGATTTGTGCTTGTTTGTTATTGTCGTGCTAGAGACACAGATCTAAACAGCCCCTACAGCTGCTCCCATACACAGCTGGGCTACCATAGAGGATGTGGAATAATTTTCAGTTCTCCTTTTCGGTCACCATAGCAGAGGATGGACAGGTTGATTAGAAAGCCATCTTGAACCTTAGATCCACGGGATTCCTGCATTTAGAGCTCCTGTCAAATTGCTTTGTCACAAGAAGATGAAGAGAAATGACACAAGACGTTACACCGGACATTAACAACAGGGGAAAAAAAGAGAGAAGGAAAAACAAACCAGAAGGTCTTTACCACAGGCAACTAACCTGTCTGCGAAAAATAGCACCTGCTTTCTCTTTGTAGCTGTTAGCCACTTAAGCCCCCTTTTCTAAGACAACCTCCCTTCTACATTTGTTCTTTCCAGTCCAAAACATCTTGAGAGGCAGCCTCACCTGTAACACACTTGGTATTATGCAAAAAGACAGGACGGTCCAAAATTGTCCAAATTTTTGTCCAAAATTGTATAATATTTTTTTAAAGCAGATGGTGGCATTTAGACCGCAAATCCTGAGTGCAAGCCTGCAGGTCTTGTGTTCCCAGTCTCTTTGACACTGCTCAGAGTCTCATGCAGACCTGTCACCATGTGGTTGAGGTGTGCTAAAACACAAATGGAACTCCATCAGTTTTCTGGGGCTGAAGACCATAGAATCATCGAATCATCGAATCATTTAGGTTGGAAAAGACCTTGAAGATCATCGAGTCCAACCGTTAACCCAGCACTGCCAAGTCCACCACTAAACCATGTCCCTAAGCACCACATCTACACGTCTTTGAAATACCTCCAGGGATGGGGACTCAACCACTGCCCTGGGCAGCCTGGTCCAATGCTTGACAACCCTTTCAGTGAAGACATTTTTCCTAAGATCCAGTCTAAACCTCCCCTGATGCGACTTGAGGCCATTTCATCTTGTCCTATCACTTGTTACTTGGCAGAAGAGACCGACCCCCACCTGGCTACAGCCTCCTTTCAGGTAGCTGTGGAGAGGGAGAAGGTCTCCCCCCAGCCTCCTTTTCTCCAGGCTAAGCCACCCCAGTTCCCTCAGCTGTTCCTCAGAAGACCCTTCTTTGGAAGGTCTTTGCTCCAGCACCTCAATATCTTTCTTGCAGTCCAAGGCAACTAGTTAAAATCAACTTCTCTTAGTCCTGAAAGAGCATTCAACAGTGGAAAGCTGTTTGCATTCCTGTAATGGCTTTTACATTTTTGTCCTAATGATCCTTACACACTTGCAGCTAACCCTTTAGGTCATGACAGCATCACGGAGCAGGGCTGCACCCAAGGGGTGCACACATGAGGCAGAGAGTGAGAAGACACAGCCAGATGGTTAAGGAAAGGTTTCATCAGAAGATGGGAGCAGAGAGGACAGGCTGCGGTGCTCCAGTGCAGGGCTCAGCCAGACAAGCGCGGGGCTCGGCCCCACTGGACTCGCCACCAGCCCCTTCGCTACGCTTTTCTGCCCACCCCTCTCCGCTCCCCTTGCCGCACAGAGCTCGGACCATTCCCGCACCCACCCAGCCCTGGGGTCTGCCCCCCACCCTCACCCCTGCTTCCCAACCCTTGCTTTGCCAGGCCTGCCTCTGGGTTTCTCCTTTTTTACATTCAAGAACAGACTTTCCTCCTGGAAACACAGGGCTATCTCCGTTATCAGCTCAGGATCTCTTTCAGCTCTCCCCTGACCAAGCAAGGCACTATGCTGCATTTCCAGAGCTGCCAGAACTACTCATAAAGCCCAGAGGCAGAAGCTCAAAGGTGCAACCATTTACTAGCTGCTCCTCAAAACACTCTCAACAGAGAGAAGACTTCTCAGCAATGACCATGCCGGATCCAAGCAGGCAACTCACTCAAATTCACTCCGGCTGACTCTAGCAGCGGGAGTAAAACTCGCCGTCATGTAGAACAGATTAATTGCATTGAAATGACAGAGGGCAGCGTCATTAAGTTAATTTGGCATGTAAGCTCTTTGGCAGCCTTCTTTTTTTTTAATTATTCTTTTGGACTATGCTGTCCTCTTGCTACACAAGTGGATGAACGCACTGTACTGTCTGCATACCGGTTAGCTCCCATACTTACCAGTTACTTCCATGCATCTCCCCACAGTTTTCTCAGATCTGCTGCTGCAGTCAAGTCACCCCTTCTAATGTTGGTTTCGGTTCCAGGCTGTAGCACAGTGAGCGCCTGTGATGGATCCCTCTCCTTCTGAGCCCGCTTCCTCAAGGTTATTCCCACCTTGAAAACAACAACAGAGAGAAGTTCACTCTGTGTTGTGCTGGTAAAATTACGAACATTTCCGATTGGAGAGCTCTGGCTAAGAAGTTCACCCTAACTACAAGAACATTCCTTTCGCCTAAAAGCTAGCAGTCTGGCATGGTTTCCAGCTGCCCACCTCTGAGCTAAGGTAACACCGCCTGTGCCGGTGTTAAGATTCCTTCTTAGAGTTGTGGCAGGTAGCAAGCTGCTTCAGGAGTCCATCCCTCCCAGGGGTGGATACCTGCCTTTGTTAACACTGAAGCCATGGCTTCTCCTCACCTCATTCCTGTTTGCTGAACTGGTACGTAGGTCTGGTCATTTGTGAAACCAAGCTGCAGCTGGATGGCCATTCACAGACAGGCTCCAATCCAGAGGGTGAAGGATCTGAATGTCCGGATGCCACAAACCCGTCTCCAGAGAGCTCCTTAAAACAAAAGAGGGAAAAAGCCCCACCATGGTGGGGAATGTCAGAAGAAGTCAAGTTGTATGTTACATTTTAGTACTCAACCATCTTAAAATCTCACGTGTCACCTCTCCTTAGGCATAAACGGCTTCCTGAGCAGAATGGGACCTTGTTTTCCTGCTCACGTCTTTGCCCTTAAGAAAATGGCTTAGTGTTTTAAGACCACATGTTTGACTGTCACCAGCCATGATTTCTAAACAAGCAGAGGGATAACTTAGAGGCTATTAACATTATCAATTAGCTGAGGCATTACTTAGTAAAACGCACTTTTCCTGGACAGGTACAAATACTTACAGCCATTTGCAGTCCTCAGAGCATCTAACCTCGCAGAAAGTCTTGTCTCTCATGTTAGCTCAGGTATGTTTTCAATCCGTTCAGGTTTTTGCCAGGGAGGTGGGGGGGACGGGTTATAAACCCCCCCAAATACCTTAAAAGCACTAAACTTTTCCTCATTTCCAAATGGGGGAGGGGACAGGCGGTGGAAGGGGGGGGGAGGGAGCAACCAACTTGCAGTCTTAGTTTGTGAAATTCACACCATTTAAATCATAGAATCATAGAATGTCCTGAGTTGGAAGGGACCCACAAGGATCATCGAGTCCAGCTGGTGCCCCTGCACAGGACAACCCCCAAATTCACACCATATATCTGAGGGCGTTGTCCAAATGCTTCTTGAATATTGTCAGGCAGAAAGAAGACTTAGCAGAAGAGACATGAGGAATCTGTGAAGGTATACTGTTTGAATACAGCCTACTGTCAAAGGTGCGGCACCATCCACTTTTCACAGGTCAGTGGAGGCTTCTCCCTCAGTAGCATACGGATGTCATGGCCAATGGAAACGGAAAACTTCATCTCCTCCTCTAGATACAGCCAAGAAAGACAGAAGCAGCATCTACCAGCCACCAGCGGCTTCTAAAACAGTACTTAACACAAAGACAAACTCAATATATTCTCAGCCTAGCAGAGGTGCAAGTTAGATAGCATTTTTTTCTTTTTTAACACTTTTGTGGACATCCATTCTTCTAATACGAAGACCATGTTTCACCACATAGCTCACTTGGAAAGAGCTATTCATGCCAAATCAAATAGCTTAAAAAGAGTGGGAGCAGAACGTCTATGACATTTCACTTTTACACCCACAAAATTAGCCAAGAGACAAGGAAAAATTAAAACCCTGCAGCTGCGAGTACGGTTTTAGGCAGGGTCTCTGTGACAATTACGCCTTTACGCCAGGCAAAGAGTGCGCCGGGACTTGTAAGCTACATCAGTCGCACATTGCAGCAAGCAACTCTCCGGTTAATCGCATGCTGAATTCAACAAAAAAAATCAGGGGAAACCCCACCAAACCCACAGAAACCAAACACAGTTGGTTCTCTCCTCTGGTGGGAGCCAACACAAGTCGGTCACCACAGCCCTGGCCGAGAGACCGTCCATAACAGAGCTTGGTTCTGCCCAAGGCATTTTCAACGCTCTCTACCCTAACCAGAAGAACCAGAAGCAGTTCCCCAACCACCACACTGTCTCCAAAATGAAAACCATCGGGGGAACGTACCATCGGGCAATGCCTGCAGCTCACAGGCTTCATCCTTCTGCTGCAAGAGCCGAGGACAGCCTGGGGAAAACGCCGGTGTCAGAGGGTGCAGCCTGCAGCCCTCCAGCTACCCCCATCCCCACAGCCCAGGCCGTGCTGCTCCAGAGAGCGCAGGCTCAGAAACCTCCTCCAGGGCAGGAGGCAGCGGCCACGTTCCTGAGCCCAAGGCCCAGGGGCTACCACCAGATCAAATCTGTCACTGTCTCGAACCCCTCAGGCCTCACGTTGGGTCCCATGTTGGTCCGGGGCTGATGCAGGCTGTTGGCGCCTGGTGACCGAGGCCGGGAGACAACCGTCCTGCCAAGCCTCTTCCAGGCCCAGACCCCCCAGCACTGGCCCCGTACTGGCCCAGTCAGGCACTGCCCCAGTGGCAAGACACCCCCCACATGGGCAAATCATGCCCCGGGGCAGATACCCTGGCCATGGGCAAATCTTCCCCCGAGGGCAAATGCCCCCACCCCAGGTGCAGCTCCCCCACCCAGGCACAGATACTCCCCAGGGACAGATACCCCTGGGGGCAGAGATCCCCACCCCATGTCTAGCACCTATTTACCTGTTTACCGCCTTTCTCTCAAACCACGAGTTTTCTCACTTTAACTTGTATCTTTAACCTGTATCCCAGGGCGCTGGGTGTGGAGCAGGGCTCTGCCACCTGCAGCCGAGAGCCCCGCTTAGGGCAGAGCCCCGCACCAGGCAGGCTGGCAGCAGGGAGGGGACCCCCAGCCCAGCCCCGGAGAGCGGAGAGGTTCCCAGGGGTGCACGGGGACGGCCTGGGCTTGGCCCCAGAGAGGGGAGCTGCTGGCCAGGGGTGGTGAGGAGCTCTCTCCTGCTGGGCATTTGATGTCCTCCCTCCTCCCAGCCCTTGGGGAGGTGGCTGTGGGGAGCCTGGCTGATGGCACCGGGCACGGCCTGGCCCTGTCCTGTGGACGCCATGCTCTGCTCAGCCCTGGCAGCTGCTGGGATAACGGCGGGATTTGGGGTCTGGCCAATGCTGTCGCACTGGCGAGAGGGACGTGTCAGGGGCAGAGGCCAAAGGGCTGGGAGCCCGGTCTCAGCAGCCCAGAGGAGGTGGTGCAGGGTGCCCCTGGGGGCACAGCTCTTCCCTCTCCACATGGAAACTTCTCCCCCGGCTCCCGGACAAGGATGTGCAAGCCCAGGGCATGCCAGAGGTGGCCGCGTCTGAACACCACGATGAAACCTCCAGGTTTTGCAGTTCAGCAGGGCAGCTGGGGCTTTGTGGCAAGGACGCCCTGCCTCAGTGTGTGCTGTGCTGCCGCGGGCTGCTGGAAAGCCTGGGCGTCAGGCAGCTCTCAGGGCAATCCTGGGTCCTTTGAGCTCTGCCTTTTCCCTTTTGCCTGCTGAGGGCAAGCGACTTCCACAGGAGGTGAACAAACGTGAGTTCTTTTGGAGGAAAGCCCAAGAGAGGGGTGAAATTCTAAAACCATGATGGGGCCAGGGTGTGCTGAGGGGTGAGCTGTCCTGCACACAGTGGCAGAGCCCCGGAACAACGCTGTTTGCTCAGCACGCTCAGGGTGCTTCCCGTGTGAAGGACACCATGGCCTTGGGCTTGTGCTTCCAGCTTTAATCCAACAGAGCCATTTTCTTGGAGAGCGCTTCACTTCTGCCCGGCTTTGCAGGGCCAGCAGCAGAGCGCCCACAGGGCCCATCCCCGTTTTGGCTGCTTCCTGGGCGTTCTCAGGATCAGCACGGTCTGAATTGCCAGGGACGAGACCGAGAGGTCGTCATCTTTCTCCAAAAGCTGGAGGGCTGCAAGAGGAGGAAAGAGAACAGAGCTGAAACCCACCGATCTGCAGAGACCCCCACGCATCCCCTCCGGACCATGCCAGCCCCACCCATCCCTTTCCCTGGCCAGGAGGAGCAGGTGGGACAAAGGCATCAGCTGGAAGCTGCTGCTCAGGAGCGCCCCAAATGCCCCTGAGATGTTCCTCTGCCCTTGAAGCGCTTCCCTGCAGCAGGGCAAAGCATGGCAGCACCCTGCCCAGGCTGGGGCCCCTGTCCCACCAGCCCCGCCACACACAGCACTGCCCCTGCTCACTGTTGCAGATCTCAGCCAGCTTCTCCTCGCTTTGGTCCCTCCGGTGCCGCGCGGCGAGCCCTAGGCACAGAGCTGCGTCAGACCTCCTGTTCCCCAGCGTGCTCCCAGCAGCACAGCTCCCGGTTCTGCCTGTTTGGCTGCACACCCTCCTCCCCCTCAGCAGGGTGACCCCAGGAAGGACAGTACCCGAGGCGGGGTGGGACTGAGCAAGGAGGCCACCAAGCCCACCTGCGTGGGCAGGGCTGGGAGAGGGAGGCCCAGAGCCCCTGGCTGCCCAGGCCCTGCACGGGGCAGCCAGGGCTCTGGCAGCCACAGGGCTGCCCCTTGCCGCCAGTGCAGCGGCTGGGACTGGGGCCAGGCTGCCAAAAGAGGGACCCCAGGGGCTGTGGCTCACCAATGAACCTCACGGCCGCCTCTCGCAAGGGGACCTGAGCATCCTTCAAGTATGGCAGGCTCTGACTCAGATTGTCTTCAACTCTGCTCCCGTCCTGCACCAGCTGGAGAGAGCACAAGGGCATGGGGCTGGCACAGGCCCTCCCCAGTTACCCGGACCAGTCCCTCCTCCCAGCACCCCTGGTCCCCCTCCCACCTCAGGCCATTCCCATGTCCCAGCCAGGAGCCCTGTGGGGCTGAGGTTCAGAGAGAGCCGCAGGCAGAGGCGGGTCTGGAGGTCCTGAGACCCCTCTGTCCCACTGCCAGGGCCCAGGTGCGCTAGGGTCTCGTTCGACATCTTGAGGGTGGGGAGGGGAGAGGGGCCTGGAGAAGAGCCCTTGGGGGGGCTCTGTGCCTGGGGGCAGGGAAGGAGGATGCAGCTCCAGGCTGCGGGCTCTGGGCTGGAGCAGGGCAGGCCAGGCACAGCTGCACAGGGGCACCCCTTGTCCAGCCCGGGCCCTGGGCCTGGGGGTTGTCCTCACCAAGCACTCCCCAATTCTCCAGGTCTGCTCTGTCTGCGTCAGGTGCTTGAGCTGCCTCCACTTCAGCAGCTTTGCAGCGACAAGGAGGGCTTCCTGAGAGGCCTGCAGAGGGGGACAGGGATTGGGGGGATTGTGGACAGGGACTGGGGCTCAAAGCCCTGGCCTCCAACACCTGCAGGGACAGGACTGCGGGGAGCAGGGATGGGAGGGGACCCCACATCTCCATCCTCTGCAGCAGTGCTGGGACCAGGGCAGGGATGGAGGGCAGCTCTGCCCTGTCCTCTGACTTGGGCAGTTGGAGCCTGGGGTGCGACAGATGCCAAGAGGCCAACTGCTAGCAGCCCTTGCCCTCCCTGATGTCCAGCCCACCCCTGGGCTGGCAGCACGCCCTTCTCCGCATCACTGGTCACGTTTGAAATCTGTACCTTGGCCACGCTCTCGCTCTCGTCACTCATGCGGAAGAAGAGTGGGAGCAGGCTTCTGCGCACATTTTCCTTCACCTGCCGCTTGTGGCTCCCCACCACCATCTGTAGCACCTCTTTGAAGAGGCAGATGGAGAGCTCTCGCAGCTGGCTGGACTCCTGGGAGGGAGGAGGACAGGAGGACTTCAGCAACAGCCGCTCCCTGAGCAAGGGCGTCAGCGTGGCTGATGTGAGGGGAGATGCTTTGCAGTCAGGTTCTGCACACAGGAGCCGTGGGCCAGATCTGCAGCCGTGGCTGAATGGGCCCAGGCCCACAAAAGGCCACGCATGAGGTTTCCATCAGGCGGTGCCTGTGCCAGCCCTCAGCATTCACCACCAGCCACACCAGCCGCACCAGCGCAGAGCTCCCCAGGGACCGGGCTGGCCCTCGGCAATGCCTCCGCGGCACATATCACCACCTCAGCCTTAGCCCCTTGCCGTGGCGCCTGGGGAGAACGTCTGGTCCTGCCTGGCAGCGCAGCTGGGGGAGGCCTCGCGGAGCTGAGAGCAGCTCTTGGCCTGCAGGTGCTTTGCCCAGGGGCTGGGCTGGGCACCAGCACAGGGGGCTCAGGTCGCCCGGAGGCATCAGCCTGTCAGGGAGAAGCCGTGCTGGGCTGCAGAGCCCAGAAGCCATCCCCACGAGAGCCCAGGGGCGTGAGGAGGGGAACAGCCCTGCCCAAGTGCTGCCACAGGGCTGGGCTGATGGGCAGTTGCCCTTGCAGAGGGCCCAGCAGTGGGGCTCAGGCTCCCACAGCAGCCTTACATCATCAAAGAGCGGCAGGAGCTTCTCCACCAGCTGCAGAGCGGTCAGGCTGGCCTCCCCCCTCGTCATATGACCCAGCACATTTCTGAAGACCAGCAGGGCCTTCATCTTGTTGTCCGTGTTGGCATTCTCCTGGGTCTCCATGATGTCCGGCAGCAGGACCAGCATTTTTCTTGCCTGTAGGAAGCACAGAATTTCCTTCTTGTGAAGCGGCGAAAGATCACCCTGGCAAAAATGCTCCGGCCACTAAGCACCAGCCTCCTGTCCGCCTTCCTGGCAGGTGGCACAGGACTCCCAAACCAAAGGCGCAGAAGGCTTGGTAACCCTCCGGGCCTGGAAAGCTCCCCAGGCGGCCACCAGCAGGCCCCTCCATGGCAGCGCTCTGCGGACCCCCACGGCTCGTGCACCGCAGGGTGCGGGCAAGGGCAGCCATCTCCAAGCTGGCAATGAGCAGGCTGTGACCCCTTCATGACAGAGGCCCACTGCCCCAGCCCCAGAGTCAGCCCCTAGCATCAGCTGTACCCTGGGCTCCGGCTCATCCCCTCTCTCAGCAGAACGCTTCTCCTGGGGACAGTGCTCCCTCGACTGAGGCAGCTTGGCGCTGGCTGCCTCGGTGTGGAGCAGAAATTCCTGCCTGGCACCACAGGGATGTGCCAGGAGCGAGAGCTCCTGCAGGTGGGTGAGGGAGCCTTTCTCCTTGCGCTGCAGCGGCAAGCTCCGAGCCTGAAGGAGCCTGGGGCCCGTGAAGGGGACAGCGAGGGCATTTGGAGCCGTCACCCCACCTCCTGACTCCCAGCCCAGGCCAAGCCACCGCGTT
Source organism: Platalea leucorodia (assembly GCF_965183815.1). Classification (NCBI taxonomy): domain Eukaryota; kingdom Metazoa; phylum Chordata; class Aves; order Pelecaniformes; family Threskiornithidae; genus Platalea; species Platalea leucorodia. The sequence goes on from NW_028121456.1 coordinate 991,853, forward strand.
ACCCACTGCCCCAGCCCCAGGCTGCCAACATGGCTTCACTTGACCAGGCCCCGCTCACCGTCTCAGGTCTCTGTGACAGCGTGATGAGGCCTCTGAGCACCAGCGAGAGCAGCACCTGGCTTGGCCGCCTCAGGTACCTCTGGACTTTGTAGAGGCCAGCAAACTCCTCTGATTCAATGTCGCTGGAGGCCAGCAGCTGAAACAAAGGCGGCAGTGAGAGACTGGCAGAGCCCACAGGGCTCCCTGCTCCGTGTGGCTCCTGCTTCCCACTGGCAGCTCAGGGCAAGGGCACCGGGGCCAGACAGCCCGTCCCGGGGGCAGCTCTGCCCGTGGAGGGCCGCTTGGTGCCCCCGTGCCCTGCGCCTCGCCGCACAGCACACGGTCCTCTGTGCCGGCTCCTCCTGTCCTCTGAGCATGGGCAGCCTCTTGCTCTCACGCCTCTGAGGAGCGATCCAACAGCAAGAGCGGGCACAAGGGAGGCACGACAGGCGAGTGGTGACGAGTGTCTCCTGCCCCCAACCTTGCAGCCCGCTCAGCCTGTGCAGAGGCCACGTCTCTGCTCCTGACCCAGCCCTTGCCCTGCCCCAGGCTTCCAGTCTGCAGAGCAGGGCAGGGGGGTGCAGGCAGGGGGGAAGCAGAGCACTGTCTGGGCAGGCAGGGGCTGCTTGGGCTGCGTGTTTGTGCACCAGGGCCCAAGCCGCGTGCGGTGGCCCTGCATGGCTGGCATTGGGGCACCTGGTGCTGGGCAGGTCGCTGCTGGCCCTAAGGGGCTGTGTCCCTATGTCCTGGAGAAGGCGACTGTTTGGGGCAGATGGGAGGGGACAGAGCCATGCCTGTTTTCCTGGAGAGGCAGGCACAGCCCCGAGGGTGAGCAAGGACTGCTCTGGTCACTCACAGCCAAGTGATGGATGCAGGCGTCCTCTGTGCTGGAGCTGAACACCCTGTGCAGCCGCTGGTCCTGGAGCTGGCTGAGCAGCTCCCTCAAGACCTTCTTCAGGGTGTGGGGCTGGGAAAGCATCACGTCCCACATGGCCAGAGCAGCACTGCAGGCCCAGAGCGCTCTGTCAGCAGGGCTGCCTCGGCCACCAAACTGTGCCCAGGCCAGCCCCGCAGGACCCAGGCTGTCCTGCAGCCCTGGCCCTTCCCGAGCCCTCGCCTGGAGTGCCCGGGTCCCTGCCTGGGCAAGGAGGAGGGGGCTGAGGCAGTGTTCCCCATGGGGCAGGGAGGAACCTTGTGGTGGGGTTCTGGGCTGCCTTGGCCGGCTTTGGCTACTGTGCGCCTGGCCGATCCACCAGCGCTAGAAAGCGTAGTGGGGTGGAGGGCCCTGCTCCTCGGGGGTGTCCCGCAGTTGCCCATGGGTCTGGCAGCCAGAAAGTCTCCAGGCCCTCTCCCCACATGGCACAAGCCCCCGGGGGCTGCTGGGCTCAGTACCTGTCACATGACGGAGAGAGCTTCAAGAGGCTCGTGACCACTTCCCCGGGGCACTGCTCCGTCATCAGGACAAGCAGCAAGTGCAGGCTCTGCCGGGCGGACACCGTGCTGATGCACGCCATGTTTTCATAGATGCACCTCATGATTCTTGGCACCTGGAAGGCACACAGGTGAGGATGGTGCTGCCACTGGAATGCAGCCATTTCCTCAGCTGCCTCTCAACCTGCTGCCCTTCCCATCCTGCTCTGCTGGCTTCAAATGGCTTCAAGGTGCCTGAGGCACCTGGGTTAGGGAGGGACGGAAGGGGGGTGGAAGGGAGGGAGGAAGGAAGAACACCTGAAAGGGCTCAAGGGCAGGGCAGCCATAGGCCACTTACCTCTGTCAGCCAGGAGGCAGGTTCTCTCATGGCCACATCCAGGATGCTGCTCGCCTCCTCCTTGTCATAGACGCTGGAGTCTCTCATGGCCTCAATGACCACGAGGACAAGGTCTCTCTTCTCGGAAGGCTGCAGGTATTTTCCAAACGCCTACAGAGGAAGGAAGGCAGGGAAGACACGTCACAGCGAGTGCCCTGATGGTGCTCCTTAGCTGAGCAGTGAGAGCAGCTCTGGAGAGACATGGCCCGGCAGTGCTGGCAGCAGTGCCCGCAGGAAAGCTGGAAGCAGGGGCTGCAGTCACTGCGCGGTGGAGGATGAGAAAAGAGAGGAGGAGGGAGGAGGGTTGGGGTGGTGGGCACAGCGTGCCGGCCCTCCAGAGAACCAGGGCTTGCTGGTGGCCAGGAGGGCTGGAGCTGCTGCTGGGACACTGGAGTGCAGCCCCTTCTAGTCCCTGCTTGGGGACAGCAGCAACCCTCTCGCCAGGGACAGTGAGGCCGTGCCAGCCCCGCTGACTCTGGATCCCTTTGCTCACACAAGTCTCCTGCTGATGCCACGGACAAGAGGCCCGGCAAGGGAGGAGCTCATTACCATTGTGATGGTGCTGGTGCTGGAAAACCAGGAGGTGTTCTCAGCTTCCCGTTCCCTTTGACGCTGTGGATGCTCTGGATTATCCTCTGGCAGCGTCGTGCCTAAACAGGAGGGGATCAGAGAGGAGTCGGTAGCACAAGGCATCTTTGCCAACAAGCTTAGCAAATGGTGAAAAGAGCTGTGAACTAGGAATGGCTGAGGAGGGAGGTTCCGACCCGCAGTCAGGGGAGGAGGTGGTGGACAGGGGAATAAAGCAAAGGGTGAGAGGCGAAGGGAACCAGAGGGACCTCAGGGATGATGGAGAAGGAGGAGGGGCACCTGCCTCAAGTGTACGTGTGCAAACGCTCACGGCCTGGGCAACTCAAAGGAACTAGAGCTCTGCATGCAGTCACACAAGTAAAACATTGTTGGAAGAACGGAGATGCGGGGGACGGCTCGCAAGGCTGGAGTGCTGCGGTGCACGGCTGCAAGCTCTTGAGGAGAGATGGGGAAGAGGAGGAGGGGGGTGCATCCTATCTGAAGCAGCAGCTCAGATATAGGGGCCGATCAAGAGTCTGAGAGAGCGCATGTGGGTGAGAAGCAGAGGAGAGGCAGTGCTGGTGACATGGTGGTGGCAGCATGTTGCAGACCTCCCCCCTCGGGGAGAGGATGTGCATGAAGTCTTCCTGAAAGCACGTGGGCAAGTCTCCCTGCCTGTCACACGCCCTGATTCTCATGGGGAACTTGACCGTCGTCCCTGAAACCTGCTTGCAAGATGGCAGGACGCAAGCAGTCAGGGAGATTTATGGGGGGCGTCAGGGACAGCTGCTTGCTGCAGGCACTGGAGGGACCAGCTGACGTGACGCACAGCTGGATCTGCTCTTCTCCAATAGGGAAGAATTCTTTTCAGGATGTGGTAATCAATGGTAGCTTTGGCTGTGGGGACCATGAAACAGCTGGGTTCTGAGTGGGGAAGGAGAGCAGCAAAGAAGAGGGGCTGGACTTGTGGTGAGCATTCAGCTTCTGCAGCAAAACGCTGGCAGGGATGCTACGGGAAGCAGCTGTGAGGGGCAGAGGAGGTCGGGGAAGCTGGCAGAGTTTCATGGACAGCCTCCAGCAAGCACAAGACCAGTCCATTGCAATACTCGAGGAAACAAGCAGGCATACGAGGAGACGTCTGCGTGTGGAGGGACGCAGCCTGCCACAGCTTCTCTTACCTTTTTGCTGCAGGAGGAATCTGAAGAGGTGATGAAGAGCATCCAAAGCCCCCCAGCTGATCTCCGAGTTCTGGCAAGTGCGGCAGAGGATGAGACGCCCCAGCAGCTGTCCCAGGATGGGGATACGGATCTCTGTGTGGCAGGCAGGGCTGTCATCGTCTCCTAAATGGGTGCTGCAGACCTGGGCGAGGGAGGCAGGACAGGTAGAAAGGCTGAGGGGCAGTAGCTGCGACCAAAGCCCTGAAGGCCAGAGTCTGCCCGGGGAAGGATCCCCGGGGAGTCAGAGCTTTGCAGGGCCCTCCCAAAGCAGCCAGCTGGGCAGCAGGGCAGGGAGAGCTGCTGGGCCTGGGCTCCCGCCGTGCTCCTTGGGCAGTCCTGTCCTGCACAGGACTAGGGGCCGAGATGGCTCCTGGCAGAGAGGGAAATGGGGAGCAAAGAGCCTGGGAAAAAGCAAGCAAGCAAGACCCTGGCTCCAGGGCAGGGCCTTGCTGAATGCCTCAGTCAGTGCCCAGGCTTGCCTCGCAGGCAGCTCTGAGCTGCAGGCTGCTCTGGTGTGCAGGCAAGGGGAGACAGCCTGGCTGGAGGCTGCCTGGCTCCTTACCTCCACTGAGGAGCAGGTGGCCAGCAAATTGCTCAGCCTCCCAATCCTCCCCACAGCCCTCTCACACGCAGCTGCGCTCTGGCAGTTGACGAAGGTCAGCAGCATCTGGGAGGAGAGAAATTGCTCATGTGCCCTGGGAGCTGGTGCCCGCGCCAGCAGAAGCAGCACTGCTGAAGCCCTGGCTGGACTCGCGCAGTCCTTGTGGCCATGCAGGTGGGCAGATGGCACCCCCAGGGCAGCGTCTGCTCCTTTCTGTGCCCTCCCCCACAACACAGCCCTGTGTCCCCTCTCCCATGAAGGCAGGAGCCTGCCTGGGGGGTCTGCAATGGGGCAATGGGGATACGGCCCCCTGGGAAGCCAGGAGTACAGAGCTTCAGGGCTGGGCTCCCTGTGCAGGACAGGCAGGTCCCGTGGGTCCCTGCCCCAGTCAGATCTGGGGAGGAAAGCACGAGGGACCACGAGGCAGGGGAAGTGCAGCGCCAGCTGCCACCACTGTGGTGCCTAAGGAGAGGGGACAAATGTCTGCCACCGCTTTGGTGCAAGGAAAGCTCTGGGGATGGAGCTGGCCCAGAATTGCCATGGGCAAGGCTTTGCCGTGAGACAGGAGGCTGCTGCAGAGGGGAAGTCACATGGAGTGCAGGCAGGGGACGCTGGGCTCCCAGAAGAGCATGGTGGGCCACCCCTGGCTGCCCCCAGGGAGCTGGGCACCCTCCCTGCAGTGTGCTCTGTGCGTGGCACTGGCGTGGGGACTGTCCACTCAAGAGTGGACACTCCCTTCCCTCCAGCGTCAGGAACAGCCCCTGCCAACCCCACTCTTTGCCAATGCCACACCTCTAAGATTGTCTGCAGCTCCGTGAAGCCAGAGGCAGGAGAGCTGAGCACCAAGGTCTGCAGCATGGTGTCCATGGCATCCAGGGTCTGCAAGGAGGACAAAGGGTTGTGGCAGTCTTTCCGCAGTCCCTCTCAGCCCCGGAGATGGATCTGAACTCCCCACGCCAAGGGAGGACACCCGCGCTGCCTCGCGGTGCCCAAGAGAGGCCTCGGGGCAGACGAGCTGCTGTGGGCAGAGCAGCCTGCGGCACTGGGCATGGCCAGGCTCACAGGAAGGGGAGGAAGGGATGAGGGCAGGAAAGCAAAGCCGAGACCCTGCCCTGCCTTGGATCTCCGTGTGGCCAGGGAGCAGCCCAGAGGGACTGGGAGCTGCTGTAGCTCAGCCAGCACTTACCTCAAGGTAGAGAGAAGTGTCCAGGCCCTGCATGTCCGTTTTGGGAGGAAGCAAGAAGACGCTCATGAAGCAGGCCTCTAAGAGGCTTTCCTTTTTGCCCTCCAGCACCATCTTCACTTTGCTGCAAAGAGAGAGAGGGGCCTGTCGAACGCTGGTGCTGGGAGCAGTGCCTCGATGCCTTGTGCAGGTGGCCATGCACCTCTGGAGCAGGGGTCCCCGAGGGGGATGGAGGGTGTGTAGGGAGCCCTGCCAGGAGGCACCTCCTCCCTCCCCAACATGGCCTGGGCCAAAGGACAGTCCTGGCAGCAAGCCTCCTGCCTCCTGCTTTAGGGAAGAGCCCAGGCATGGCGGGGAGCTGCAGGATCCTTCTGGCCTCCCCTGTGCCCTCCCAGCAAGCCACGAGCAGCGCAGAGCAGAGGCCCTCCGATGGCACCGCTGGACTCTGCCGGCATGGGGGATGTCCTGGGCCACGGGCTGTGGAGAGGGGCCAGCCAAACCAGGGGCTGGGCAGCTACCTCAAGGCGGCGATGGCAAGCATGGCTTGCTGCCGCACCGCTGTGTGCAGGTGGTCCCTGGGCTCCTCTTCCAGCAGCACCTGCAGAGCACAACCGGCATGGCACCTGGCAGCCACCAGCAGCCAGCGCCAGCAGACCCAGCACCAGGTGGCGGGGCTGGTGGAGACCCTCTGCCCCCGCCCCAGCACTGGCCCCCAGAGTGCCCCCTGCCACCCCCGGTGCTGGGGTCTCTGCTGGCAGGGCTTCTCAGCAGCACCCGAGTCCCCTCGGGACACCTCAGTGTCCACGCATGCTTGTCCCTGCCCTCCCCCTGCCCATGTGCTGTCCGCACAGCATGCCGGTGCCCGGGCACCTTGCCCCCCTGCCCAGACCCTCACCTTGATATTCTCTGCCAGCTCAAATCTGTGGCAGAACGCATTCAGGCCCCGTGACAAACCCTTGCGCCTGGCAGCTTTGCACAGGGTGCTGATGGTCTCTAGGAACTGCATCTTCTGGGCCTCCTCCTGGCAGTGGGGGGACAGAGAGACAAACGGGGAGCGTGAGAAGGTAGACACATGGCCAGCAGCACTGGAGCCCTGGGGCTGCAGTGCTGCGCAGGAGACCTGGGGGGAGCAGCTCTGCCCAGCCACCAGCCCCCCAGCAGCCCCAGCAGCAGAGCCGGCGGCCCCGTCAGGAGACGCAGGCACAGCTACCATGGAAATGGCCGCGCTTACCTTTTGTGAGCTCTTCAGAAAAGCCTGGATGAGCTCTACGGCTTCTGTTTCCTCTCGGTACAGAGACCACCAGCTGGACACACCAGCCCGGGCACCTGGTAAAGGAGGAGAGCAGGGAGGGCTGTAGAGAGGGGCTGAAGGCAAATGCGAGGAGACGAAGGAGCTCTGCCCTCCGTCCGGCCCCGTGCCCACTCCCCTGGCGCAGTCTCCCTGGGGGTGTCTGGCCTGGAGGGTTCCCGGCAGATGGGCTGCGATGTTGGAGCGCAGCGCGGCGCAGAAAGCCACGAGCGCACCAGGCTTAGAAACTCGCTTGCAGACAGGCTGGAAAGGTCCCCGTCCCCCACCACCGCTGCCTCCTGCCAGGCCAGCTGCCTCTTGCTGCCCATAGCCCGGAGCAGGAGCCCAGTCCCCTCTGCTCTCTGCCGCCCTGGGGGAGGCTGTGCTGGGGCCAGCTCCCAGCCCCGAGCAGCATTCCACCAGTGCCGTGCTCCCCGCCCATGGGACCCCCACTGCCGCTGTGCCTGGGAAACATTGATCGGGGTGCAGTCGCTGGCCCCTGCCCAGCGGGGCCCCTCACTTACTTCTCTGCAGCATCCCGGGCACGCGCACCTGCTGGGGCCTTGGTGGAGAGCTGCTCTCCTGGGGAGCCCGGTTCTCCTCCCAGGCCACCCTGGGGCGGCTGGGGGGTCTCTCCGCCATCCTGTGGGATGGAGGAAAAGGGTAGGAGTGGGGAAGGGGGAAGCTTCGGCGAAATGCCTGGGCACCCCAGGGCTGCCGGGGGTGGCGGGGAAAGACGTGGGCTGTGCTCAGGGGCTCCTCGCCAGCTCCACGCTCCCGCCCTGTCCCGTCGCCGTCCTGCCGGACGCTGTGGGGTGGGGGCTGCAGCTGCATTGACCATATGCAGTGCCACAGGGTGTCACAGAGGCGGGTCACAAAGGGCACTGCTGTGACCCGCCACCCAGGCCGGGAGGGGCAGGGTGTCCTCTGGGGGCGTCACGAGGCCCACTCGCCCCTGGGCACTTGGGTCCTCCTGGGGTGCCCCAAGCCCCACAGTTGCCCTCCTGCTCCCTGCAGACCTCCCTCTTGCTCTCCAGCTCTCCCAGAGCCCCGTCTTCACATGTCCCCAGGACCTTCCCTTCCCTTCAGGGCACTCCAGAGCCCTGCCTCTCTCCCTTGGCAATGTTAGATGTCTGACATTTAGTCAAGCTTCACACAAGTCCGAGGTTTTGTCGCTTCAGCTCTTCTCTTCCTCCTACCAAACACAAGAGCTCATGCAGTGAAGAGGAAGAAGAAAAGGAAGCATCTTCCCCTGAGTTTGCCCTTTGAGGATGTGGGAACCTTTCAGAAATGGAGATTGCTGTCTTGCTGGTTTTTTCTTGGTCTGGTTTTGGACCGTGACCAAGAACCCCTCCTCATTGCGCTGGGGCTGGCTGAACACCATCTCCAGCCCTCCGTGGCCATCTTCTGGGCCACTCCTCCTGCGTGATGGCCTGCTTGGTTTTTTGCAATACGGAAGCTTCTCCCCTGCAGCACAGCAGGAAATAGCACTTTCTGCTTTCAGAACGGCGGGAAGCCCATTTCTGCGCGGGCTGCACAGAAGTTTTACAATTGGAGTGTTTTGGCCTGTGGGGAATGTTATCTCCAGGCAGGGGTGGCTTATGCTTGGTTTTTTGCAATACAGAAGCTTCTCCCCTGCAGCACAGCAGGAAATAGCACTTTCTGCTTTAAGCTCGGAGCAGGATAACAAAAGGGAAGGCTAGTATCCTGACCGAGTGTTTCTAGCCCAACTGACTTTTGATGTTGCTAATGACATTTACCAATTCTTTGGCAATCTCATGCTAATCTTTCATCACTCCTGTGAGGATGCTACACTGGCCACAGGGCGGAGTTCACCACAGATGGGACGAGATGCTCTCTTCACATTTGTGCAATTTCTGGCACCTTACAATTCACACCCTTCCCTCCGTTCTGAAAATCTCTTTCAGCAAAAAGATGTTTACACCTGCTCCTCTCCTCTGATCGTTGTCGGGTGTTACAACTGTCGACGGAACATTAAGATAGAAGCATAGAATCACAGAATCACTGAGGTTGGTGTCCTGGTTTCAGCTGGGACAGAGTGAGTTTTCTTCTCAGTAGCTGCTATAGTGCTGTGTTTTGGATTTAGGATGAGAATAATGTCGATAACACACTGATGTTTTGGTTGTTGCTGAGTAGAGTTTACCCTAGTCAAGGACTTTTCAGCTTCCCATGCTCTGCCAGGTGCACAAGAAGCTGGGAGGGGGCACAGCCAGGACAGCTGACCCAGACTGGCCAAAGGGCTATTCCATACCCTCTGACATCATGCCCAGTATATAAAGCTGAGGGAAGAAGAAGGGGGGGACCTTTGGTGTGATGGCATTTGTCTTCCCAAGTAACCGTTGCGCGTGATGGAGCCCTGCTTTCCTGGGGATGGCTGAACACTTGCCTGCCCATGGGAAGTAGTGAACGAATCCCTTGCTTTGCTTTGCTTTGCTTTGCTTGCATGTGCGGCTTTTGCTTTACCTATTAAACTGTCTGTATCTCAACCCATGAGTTGAGTCTCACTTTGACTCTTCTGATTCTCTCCCCCCTCCCATTGTGGAGTGGCTGTGTGGGGCTTAGTTGCTGGCTGGGGTTAAACCACGACACAGATGCTATCGGAATAGGAAACCTGAGCAAAATATGCTCTCTTTTCTAAACTGTCTTGACATTTTGAATCCGTCCCCTCATCTACAGTCCAAGAGGCAGAGAGCTTGAAGGGTGGTTCAGAAATGCCTTCTTTAAACATACAGATCTCACTGGCATCCAAATAAAAGTTGGCTGATTTGAACAGCATCTAAGCGGCTCCTTATCTGTGCCCTGAGAGATTTCTAGAGGTTTCTAAGGTGGGCAGCTATTCTTGCTAAAAAGTTTTTTAAAATGGTAAAAAATTGTAAAAAAAGATCTTCAAGCTACAGAGGAATGGTGAAAATGCTTTAAAATCCCTGCTCTCACTATAGAATTCATCAAAAGCCATCTTCTTAACAGACACTATAAAATTTCCTGAGAAGATTGTAGTTCATGAAGGGTCAACATTCGATATATTCCTTACCTGCTTAAATTCACCTAACAGAATGCAAGCCGTTCTTTTTCACCACTTGTCAACCTTACGCATGGTTGTTTTCAATCTTTACTTCCAGCAAACAGGATGTAAAATGTGGTGGCTCGTCTGTGCCAGAGGAAGCACAAAGAGAAGCTACCATCTTGGCAAAAGACAGAGAGAGAGTGGGACCACTTGAAAAACCAGTGCCCACAAAGTCTGAGAACACCACTTGAAGGAAAGACCAAGTTAACCATCAGGAGAGAGAGCATTTGGAGACCGAGCTTGGGGGAAAGCTTAGGCAGCACCAAAACCTGGCAGAAGTAGTGACCAAACAGCAGAAAAGGTGTGAGGCCCAGGACGCACAGGAGTTGGAGACCGACGGTGACCAGGCCTCTGCATGCTCCGCACATCTCCGCCACAGAGAGTGCTGGGACAAACACTGGCGCTCTGCGCTTGCCTCGCCTCCTAAAGCTCCCAGCAACCTCTCTCACTCTTGCCAGACCCCAGCTCCAAAATTAGAAATGTCCAGTGACTTCTCGCACACTGAAGGTGCCAGGACTGAAAGCTGGTGCTGGTGCTCGCCTTCCCTGGGCAGCCCTTCAACAGCCCATCAAACACTGCGGCTCTGCGCTTGCCTGGCCTCCTCGTGGTGCTAACACTCTCTCTCTCACTCTCGCCAGAGAGCTCAGCTCCCAAATTGGAAACGTCCAGCGATTTCTCCCACAACATAGGTGCCAGGCCTAATTGCAGAGAATTAATTCGAGCTCAATGAAACGATGATTGAAAATGAAACACACGGAACAGCATCCACCATCAAAACACTTTCAGCGGGAGTTTTAACTGCTGCAGAGCTGCAGGCTGATGACCATCACTCTCACAGGACCCCAAAAGAAAGAAGAACTGGCAAACTGTAACTCTACTCATAGCCCATATCTATCTAGCCTTTAAAGGGAGAATAGCTCAGCCTACAGCTCTGAAGGTACCGACCAACCTATACTTCTATATGTGTCTACCTACTCGATGATCTCTCCAGAAAGTCAAATCATAATTACCTTTGAAAGAGGATGGAACTGGGGGTGGGGGGGTAGGGGTGGGGAGAAAAAAGGAATTGCTGGAAGAAGAGGGAAAGTGTAGGCACACAATTAAAAAGAAAGGAGCCCAGATATCCCAAAGGCCAGCTCAGCCCCACTGCCTCTCACTGATGAAAAGCTGTGCAGCTTGCAGGAGAAAACCTGGCTTTGGCACTGGGATGCACAGAGACGTCAGAGTTCAGATGTGAAAGAGCAGAAAAACCTTGACAAGGCTCCTTTTCACTGTCCTCCTACCTGTGTGCGTGCTGTGACTTTCTTCTTTCCTTGAAGTCCTCCCAGACTAACAGGGAAGTGGCTTCTGCCCAGTCCATGTGCCATGAAGAGAACAGTTTTGGCCACTAAGCGGGTAGCAAACAACTGCATCTGCAGAAGGGGCGGCCGCACCTCAGCTTCCGAGATGCCCAAAGCTGCCCTGAGCCCCAGGAGCCCCTGGCGCCCCACCATTTGCTTGGCCCCAAGGCCCTGCGGGGCCTGCCGGCACGGGGGAGCTGCAGGGACAGGAGGGAAGGACGGTGGTCAGCCCCTGTGGGCAGAGGGACGGGCTCCGTCCTTCCTTCTGGCCGCAGGAGGACGCCCTGGGCCCCGCCAGCACAGGGCGTCTCTCCTCCTCACCGCCCGGGGCACGGCGAGGCCTGAGGGAGGCCCTGGGTGCTGGGCTCAGCACGGGCGCTGGGACCGGGGGCAGAGCCCCGTCTCCTGCCAGCTGCCGGCCTGGCCCATGCCAGCGGCTCCCGGCACGCAGCTCCCCCTGCCCAGGGCGGTGGCTGGAGCACAGACAGAGCCACCGTTTGGGAAAGCCTTGCCGGGGCCCAGCACACCCCGGGCAGCTCCCCTCCGGCCCTGCCCCCGCCCCGGCCCCTCGCCCTGCCCCTCCCCTCCCGCCCTGCGCAGGCCCGGCCCCCCCAGCCGCGCCATTGGCCACGGCTGAGCCAATCAGCGGAGCCGGAGGCGGCCTGTCAGTCACAGCCGGGTGGGGCGGGGCCGGAGGGGGCCGAGGCCCAGGGGCCTGAGGAGAAAGGGGCGGGAGCCGGGCCAGGGGCAGCCGGGGCCTGGGGGGAGCAGGGCCAGGGCCGGGGGAGCTGCAGGAGCAGGAGCAGGAGCAGGAGCAGGAGCAGGTATCTCCCAGTGCGGCTCGGCCTGGGGGGAGGGACCTGGAGGCCTCACCGCCCACGGGCCCCGCCACGGCCCAGTCCCCAGCCCTGGGCCCGAGGGCTCAGCCCAGGGCCAGCCCCAGCAGCAGGGTGGGAGCGGTCCCTGCTGCTGCCCCGAGGGTCGCCAGCCCCAGCCCTGACAGCTGGGGGTCGGTGTTTGATGTCCGCAGGCCAGGGGAAGGCAGAGCGGCCTCCTCTCCCCAGGCGGCTGCAGGCTTTGGAGCAGGCATGCTGTGGTGGGGACAGGCCGGGGGCCTTTGCTGTCCCCTCCTGTGGGTCTGGTGCTGATGGACAGCCCCGTCTCTGCCGACAGCCTTTGATAAATGGGGATTTCCAGACACGGAGCTGTTTCTGCCTCCTGGTGGGAGCACGCGCCGGGGCGTTGTTGTCAGAGCAGCCGGTGGGGAGCGCTCCTGGTTGGAGGCAGCTCCTGTGGCAGTTGCTTGTGCTACCGCCAACTGGTCCCAAAACTTTCTAACGCCAATTTGGCATTTAGAAAGCAGGCATTCTTTATTGCAGCGCTGGATGCACGGGGGATATCTCCACCCAGCATGCATGCCGTAGGTCACACCAGCAAAGTATTTATCAAACTTAAAACGTACGTATTCCTTAATTTTCCGAGGAAAGTCATTAATATTACAGTTATTTCCCAGAAATCATTAACATATTTCCCCTCCCACTGGAGCATGCGCTGTTTAATTCTGGGGATTCTTTCGGGGGTCCCTGGTGGTCGTTCTCCTCAAATTCCAGCTGTCCGCTTGTTGACCTCGTTGGTTTTTTCCACCTCATCATGCTGATTTGGCTGTTTCCTTTTGTTAAGAACACAGCTGACACTCGCCAATGTTCAGGGAGTTTCTTGGTTTATGTTCAGACTGCCCATTATCTGTGTTCTGAGCTCACTCTTTCATTCAGAGATTCCTTCTTACCTTACAGGCCTCTCCTCTGTCCTTGGTTTCTGCGGGCATGCTGATTCACTTCCTTCCTAGCTCTACTCTGTCCTTGGTAGCTGTCAGTTGTTGGTGACCAACTTCTTCTAAGCAGAACTTGATAATGAATGTTTTGAAGCAGGCCTTGGTAATTAACTTCTTTTCTGAATCCCACATGTAACACTTGTGCCCCTCTCTCGGCCCCAAGGTCGGATACCTGCCTTTGCCCCCACCCAAGCTGTGCTGCGGGCTTTTGGGAAATGGGGGTACCAGGGGCGGATGATTTTACCACAGCCGGGAAGGTCCGGTAACCGGTCAGGGACTTTTTGCTTCCTGGTGCTTGCAATAGCAGGTTATTTTTTTTTTGCAAATGTATTTTTTCCAAGGAAACTTCACCAAGGAAAGCGCAGCGTTTAGCTCTGGTTGCTCTCTGTGTGGATTGTGCCTGTCCTCAGCCAGGCACATGGCAGCTTTCAGATGAGGAATGGGACTGTTCCAGGGTGAGGTGAGCAGTGGGGATCCCAGGCCTGTTGTGTTTAAGGCAATCAGGTGAAAATGCGCGGTTAGAGCTGCCTGTGTTGCTTACCCCTTTGACTGTAGTGCTCCCCTCTAGTTCTCTGTAATCCTCACTTCTATGAGTCAGCTGCATCGGGTTTAAATTTCTGTAAGTTGATGCTACACTTTGCAACTGTTTCGACTTCATTCTTCACAGGTTTGAAAATTCCCTGCTCAGGTCTCTCTGCTTTCTTCTCCCCTCTGTCCCACAGAACCGTATGTGCCTGCAGGGGCTGCAGAATCTGAGTCTGCTCCCCATGGTGAGGAAAATATGGACATGAAAAAGAAATAGATAGTGATTCTGAAAAGACCCCTTTCTTTGTGCTCATTTTCACATTCAGTTGCCTGTTGTGGGTTCTTAAATGATGCGAGTTACTCTGAGTCTTAGCAATCCCTTGTTTGCATGCCTGTGCTCAGGAGGCGCCTCAGAAACTCTGTTTGGGCATTGCTTCTGTCGGACAAGTAACCGTAGCCCTTTCTGGAAGACTAGCTCCTGGTTGAATTAGTTCCTCAGCCATAACGGCAGGGTTTCTGTTTGCATCTGCCAGAGCTCAGGAGCAAACCCTGCTGACGGAAACCCTCAGGAGAAAAGGAAGACTGGAGAGAGCTGAACAGATCCGTAGAGCTGCGCCACTTTACCCCTGATGGCGTCACACGTCCTGGCACGGCGACTGGGTAAGGGTGCTCTCAGGGTGTTTTCCCAGGTTTTCCAGTGCTCACCACCGGAGAGCCGACGGCCCTGGGGGAAGGGCAGGACCCCCTTCTTTGTGCACCCCAGGGTCTTGTCACGCTGCATAAGCTCCTGCGCAAGCAGAAGTGGCCGATAGTGGACTTGTTGAGGGAGGCTGGGGTGGGCACGAGGAAGATGCCAGGAGCAGACTTCCTTCAAGTCATCAAGGGGGGATGTAGGGAGCAGAACGGGAGTGAACTGCTGCCACTGCCATACGTCCTTGCATGCAGAGCCAGGGTGGTTCCAGTGGAGGCAATGGTGGCGGTTCAGCAAGCGGCACTTTCTCTTGTCTTACCCTCAGAGGACGACTGCCACAGTCTGGAAAGGTGGAGGGGAAAGGGAGGGCAAGGATGCGAGAAGTGGGATGTCATCTAGAGCGGGTTGTGGGAATGCGGGTACCCGTTGCCTCATGGTCTCCAAAGAGAGTCACTGCTCAGCTCTGTGGCTGCCCGGATCCTGCTGCGGACGCTGAACTGGCATCCCGCTTCCCAGTGTCGATACTCGACCTTTCCCCCACCAGTCTCGTATCTGTATTCCCATTGCGCTGCCTTCCAGCACATATCTGTGCAGCATGGCACACCCTGAGCCTCACTCCCCACAGGGCACAGCGGTATGGAGCTGTGAGGAGCACGCTCAGGTCTACGAGGGTTCAGCAGTGCAGGTGTTAACTGGTACTCTAGTCCAAGCCAAAACAAGCCTTCTCAAAACGCAGGGGGCTGGGAAGTTTGGTGTGTTAACAGCCGAGAGGTCTGCAGAAGGAGAAGCTGGAGAAGCCAGGGGATGTGCAATACTGCCATCAGCCCAATGGCAGGAGGGAGGTTATTCAGTCTTTGGGGTTGGGCTGGAAATCTGAAGCCTGCAGTGTAACGTCCTGTACTGGGATTTGGTAGTTAGCACTGATCATCAGCTGATCAAAACCAGACCCTTTCTGCAGCTGTTGGTGGCAGCTGGAAAAGAGAGGTTGGGAAGACCTTGCTTTTCAAAACCTAAGCCAGAGCAGAAGCCTTGTCCTGGTACCTGTGTTGTCTTTCCCTGCAGTTTTCACATCTTTGAGAGAAGAGGCATGTGGCTGACGGTTTGTAGGACTGCCTCTTTTGCAGATTAAACATACCTTGTAAGCATGGAAGAGCACTGGGCATGGACAAGCAAACGCTTGAGGCAACTGCAGTGTAGAGCTGGGGGCAGTCTGTAATATTGCTGTCAGGCTCAAAAGCTAAAGGATGTTTCCATTGCAAGAGGCGAGTCTGTTGGGAGCTCCAGTATCCCAAATTCCAAACCCCATGTGTTAAAGAGTGCTCAGCCCTGTTGTTTCTTTCTGCTGCTCTCTAACAGAGTTTCTCTGGCTTTTTCTTTGGTTGGTTTTTAATCCCTGGTAGGTGTCCAAGCTCCGTTCCATCAAGCCACTTGCAAAGCTGCCACTTGCCCACCTTCTGCTGGGGGCCAAGCCAGAGGGATGAAGCCTCGTGCTCGTAGCAAGCCCAAAGCAAAGTTAAAGCGCTGAGAAGTTCCCCCAGTCAGCCTGGAGCCAGCGTGCAGCTGCGATGAGATGGAAGAGCCTGGGAAACCATTCGTCGGCAGGAGGCGATGGAAGAAGGTACAGTGCGTGTGGCTCCTGGGATTAAGCGATATGCTGAGTTTCGTGTCTGGATCAGTACTGTGCTTGCCCTTTGACTAAGCCCCAGTTCAGAGCAGAAATTCATGTTACTCATCGTGGGTGCCAGAGTGCTGTTCCTGCTCTCTCCTCCCCGGTGCATTAATTTAATCTTTAGTGTCTAGGCAGGGCCTCAATAATGCTCCTGTGTGGGCACTGTGTATGTGAATGGCAGGTTTTCTGCATAGTTGTGACTGATCTTTCTTGCTTCTTTTCATGAGGAAAATCTTGATGTGTGCTGCGCAGGAACTATAGAAACGCAAAGAAGTGATGAAGAAAGAGGTGCCAGTCAAGGAGGGAGTGCAGGTTAGTTCTGGTTTTCAATTTTCTTGACTGTGTTCTAGCCAAAAGCCTTGTCTTAAACAGTTGAAATGAGCTGAACTACTGGGTATTTCAGTAGCTTTCAGATGACCACCTTCAGTCCTTGCCCCAGCAGGTGGAAACGCGGGATGGAGGTCAGCATGTGCGCCCTTGGGTCGTAGCGGGGCTTCCTCAACCCTGGGCTGGGGATGCTGTTCCTGGGGACGCTGGTTGCAGCCTGGGCCGGGGATGCTGTTCCTGGGGATGCTGGTTGCAGCCCACAGTGGGGATGCCGGCGGTGGGGCTGTTAGCAGCAGGCCGGGGCGGAGCTGGCAGTAGCAGGGGTGTTGGTACCAGGCCGGGGTGGGGATGCTGGTTCGGGGGCGGTTGTTCCTTTAGGAACGGTGAGGTGGTGCCGCAGCTGCAGCCTCTGCCAGGCAGGGGCGCAGTGTCAAGGCAGCAGAAGTGGAAGTGGCGCTGGGTGGGCCCGGGTCCGGCCGTGTGACGGCGGGCAGAGAGGGTTCCCACATACCAGAGCGGTGAGGGCGTCTGCCCTGCCTTGCCCCTGCCCTCACAACTCCGCAGCTTCCTCCCAGCCCAGGGGCTCCTGGGGGCTGCCCCAGGGTGCTGCAGCGGCGTGCGGCCCACTGCTGCCGGGAGCCGCGGGGCGCAGGCTGGCCGTGACACCAGTGGCGCCGGTGGCTGGCAGCACTGTATCACCCGTTCCATTGAACGTGTCGCAGCCCCCGGGCAGTGGGGAGCCGTAGCTTAAAGCGCGTGGGGCCGGGGGACCGGGGCCGGCACGGGTCCCCGGGCCGGGGCAGGGCTCAGGGCCAGAGCCCCGGGCCAGAAGTTCAAGGCCTCCGTGCTGCGGGGTTTCAGTAGAGCGGCTGTGTGAAACCTGTCCCCTCTGGTGTGCGAAGGGCCTTTGCCCCCCGGCATCCCTCTGGCTTCTAGATGGCTTGGCAGGCACGTTGTTGCTGTTGGATGCTCTCCGCTTGCTGCGTCCTGCCTGCTGCCCGCTGCCGCCCACACCGTGCCATCCCTGCCCAGCTTCCCCTCCGACAGCGTTTTTGAGTTATTGGGCACCTGGCACAACCACCCTCTTCTTCTTTTTCTGTGGTGGGATGCTGTCACGGAGTGAGGTCTTTTGCGTCTTGGGGGCGCTGGCTGGCGCAGGGCGCTTGGCCTTCTTGTCGCCCATCTCTCCTGGTCTGGGCACCATCTGGCAGGAGGCGGCACCCGGCGGCAGCGGCAAGTGGGTCAAAAGCACCCGGGGCTGCCTCCACAGCGCCTCCTGCACCAGTTGGGCTGTGCGGGGCGGGTGACGCCGGGGGGCAGACGGGGGGCTGGCCAGGGGACTCAGCAGCGGGATCCGCAGGGGGCTCAGCAGGGGAGTCTCCGCAAGAGCCTTCAGGGGATCCTTGCGGGGACTCTCCACAGGACTGTCCTCTGAAGTCTCCGGAGAGCTCTCCTCAGAAGTCTCCGAGGGGCTCAGTGGCAGCCAGGTGGGGAGGTCTGCCGCCACCGCGCCCTGCTTCCCCTCGGGGTCCTGCAGGGGGGAGGCCGGCCCCCCCCAGAAGGGGTCAGCGTCCCCCAGCATTGCCGCTGCCAGGCGGTCCTTGGGGCAGTCGCCCTCCAGCCCCTTGTCCCAGAAGTGGGGGACTTCGCTGAAGGAGGCGGTGCTGGCAAGGCTGTCGGGGATATCAGGGAAGGTGTTTTCGCCATCCCCCAGCATCACCACTGCCCCTTGCTCCTTGTTGCAGCCGCCCTCTGCCCTGTACTCCAAGAGGTGGGGGAGCTTGTTGAGGAAGGTGGTCAAGCTGGGGATGACGGGGACACTGGGGACAGTGTCCTCACCATCCCCCAGCCCTGCCGCCACCGCTCGTTCATTGGGGCAGCCACCCTCCGCCACGTACTCGGAGAGGTCGGGGAGCTCATTGAGGATGTCGGTGGTCAAGTTGGGGGCGTTGGCGGTCAAGATTGTGTCCTCGCCGTCCCTTAGCCACGCCACCATGGCTTGGTACTGGGGGCAGTCGCTGTCCACCACGTACTCCGAGAAGTCGTGGAGCTCATTGAGGAAAGCAGTGCTGGCGAGGCTGTTGGGGAAATCAAGGCCATCAGGGACAGCGTCCTCGCTGTCCCCCAGCCCCGCCATCGCCGCTCGTTCACTGGGGCAGCTGCCCTCTGCCACATACTCGGAGAAGTCAGGGAGGTGGCTGAGGAAGTTGGTAGAGTCGGGGACATTGTCGACAGTGACCTTGCCGTCCCCCAGCCCCGCCACTGCCGCTCTCTCTTTGGGGCTGCCGCCGTATGCCCTGTACTCCAAGAAATCAGGGAGCTTGTTGAGGTAGGTGCTCAAGTCGGGGACATCGGGGACACTGGGGACGGTGTCCTCGCTGTCCCCCAGCCCCGCTGCCACTGCTTGCTCCCTGGGGCAGCCGCCCTCCGCCACATACTCGGAGAGGTCGGGGAGCTCGTGGAGGAAGGCGGTCAAGCTGGGGCTGTCGGGGACATCGGGGACACTGTCCTCACTGTCCGTGGTGTAGAGCCAGGCGAGCACACGGCTGACGGTGGTGTCCTCAGCCTGCTCAGGAAAGACCTCGGCGAAGGCATCTGGCCCCTGCTCGGGCAGATCCGCGGGCTTCCCCGGGACCCCCGGGGTGGTCGCTGCTGCTGAAAAAGGAAAGAAAACCAATCGAACCCCAGGGTGATGCCAGTTTTCCTAAGCTTGGCCACCCGACCATGGGCTCTGCCACTCCCCAAACCTCACCTCTGGGCTTCGTCGTGGTTCTGCCGGTCGGCAGAGCCAGGGCGGTCTGTCGGGGGCTGGCAGCAGGGACACTGTCCTCGATGGCCGCCCCGTCCTTGCTGGAGGCCTCCGATGGCTTCTGGGCGCTGCCGGGCAGGGTGAGGAGCACAGGGGGCCCTGTGGGGTCCAGGGTCTCCCCCTGGCCCACGGCCCACGGCCCCAGGCCCATCGGCTGGTGGGGCACCAGTGTCCCCATCGCCACCTGCTGTCCCCAGCCGTAGGCAGGGGGACAAGGAGCGGCCACGGTGGGGAGCTGCACCCCGCAGGGGAGCTGCACAACAGGGGCGAGCTGCACCATTGGGGGGAGCTGCACCATCGAGGGGAGCTGCACCCCGCTCTGAAGCTGCAGCATCGGGGGGAGCTGCACCCCAGGAGGGAGCTGCACCCTGCAAGGGAGCTGCATGACAGGGGGGAGCCGTGCCATCGGGGGGAGCAGCACCACGGGGGGAAGCGGCACCACGCCGGGGAGCTGCACCACCTGGCCTGGGGCCCCCAGGGGCCCCGGCACCCCCTGCCACACGGTGGCCTGGGCCAGCTGGGAGGTGACGGTGTGCACCTGAGCAGGCCTGCGGGACACCGGCAGCCCCAGGCCAGAGGAGTGCAGCACGCCAGCAGTGACCGGTGGCGGCATGGCCGGGGTGGTGACGCTCACGCTGGGCACCTCCGATGCCCTCGGCAGCCAGAGAGGGAACCTTTCTGTTGGGGGAAGCGCGGAGAAGCAATGGGGTGAGAGATTGGTGGGCAGAGCCGTCTGGGGGGCTACCTGGAGGGCAGGAGCACCGGGAGGAGCAGGAGCCTGCTGCTGTACCTGCCATGGCGCTTGGTCCGGGTGGGGTTTGTTGGGGGCAAGCAGCCCTCGTGCCCATAGCGATCATTCCGCCAGCACCTGCTGCAGCCAGCCTTGCGCTGGGTTGATTTTTCCTACCACAACAGCTTCCCATCTCAAGGATTTCCCATCCTGCTGAGTTTTCCTGTCCTGAATGATGGGTTCCCACCCGCACAATGGCTTTTAAACCGCATGATGGTTTTCCATGCCAATGAGGATTTCTCAGCCCCATCATGGTTTCCTAACCCGAGGGTCTCCCATCCCCACGATTTCCCATCCCAAGCATGATTTTGGGAGGGAGGTGAATTTCCTGTCCAAGGGGAAGGGATGGGGCTGGCACTGGTGTCCCTGCAGTGCCGACACGAGTGTGCTGCCCCATCCCGCCCCGGTGGTGGGGATGGGGGGTTGGGGTGCTTTTAGGTCGTTTTTGTCCTCCCCTCTCTGCCCCGGCAGGGGGGGAACCGCTGCTCCCAACTGTGGTGGAAGCGGTGCCGGTGCCAGTTCCATGCGGCCGGGATGGGGAGCTGTCAGGAAAATCTGGCAACTGGCCTGTGCCGACCGAGGAGAGAGGCTGGGATGCAAAGTGTAGCATTACAAGAGGCATTCTTGCATTTGTGTGCATGAGCTGTCCCATTAAAACGGGGGCACCCCAAATGCGGTCTTACATATGGTTCTTCCACCTTTCAAGCAGTCAGGTGCAATGTGATTTGACCAAGCGCTGCTTAACACACACACACAGGCTGCTGCTTTGCAAAGCGACTCTCATTCTGTGGCGGCGTCATCCATCTGCTTCTTTCTTGATCCAGACGTCCCTGCGTTCGGTCTTGCTGCAGTTCCGTATCTCTGACGGCAGATAAGGGGAGGGTTCCCCAGAGGTGTCGGAGGGGCTGCGATGCTGGCGTGATCTGGGTAGTCCAGGGGTATCCTTTCTTCTTCAGGGTGGGGGCTGTCCTTCTCCTCCTTGCAATGACTCGGGGTCCTTCAGTCATGCTGACTGAACCATGACTGAGCAGTATACAACGTAAACTAGATGTATCTTAAGAAATGTCATACAATTTCCTACTCTCAAGACTAATTGCTACAATAGTTTTTCCTAGCAATGGGATTTTCCTAGCAGTCCCTCCTTTTCTTTTGACCATCAGGGTCACACTATACTCTTCCTTCTTTAAGTCGTATGTTGAGCATATAAGGTAGTAGAACACTGTAAACGCACACCTCGATAATTACAAAGCCAAACAAGATGGTGAATACAACAACCCAAATCCTTTTAGTTCACAGTCCTCTACCTAAGTCTGGAAGCCAAGAGGTTAGCCACCCGTCCTGGTTTCAGCTGGGATAGAGTTAATTTTCATCTTGGTAGCCAGTATGGGGCTGTGTTTTGGGTTTAGGATGAGAACAATGTCCATGATACACTGATGCTTTGGTTCTTGCTAAGTAGTGCTAAGCTGTTGCTAAATAGGTGCTAAGTGGCGCTCACACTGGTCAAGGACTTTTCAGCTTCCCCTGCTCTGCCGGCTGCACAAGAAGCTGGGAGGGGGCACAGCCAGGAGAGCTGACCCAGACTGGCCAAAGGGCTGTTCCATACCATATGACGTCATGCTCAGTATATAAGCTGGGGGAAGAAGAAGGAAGGGGGGGCATTGGGTGTGATGGCGTTTGTCTTCCCAAGCAACCGTTACGCGTGATGGAGCCCTGCTTTCCTGGGGATGGGTGAACACCTGCCTGTCCATGGGAAGTAGTGAATGAATTCCTTGCTTTGCTTTGCTTGCGTGCACGGATTTTGCTTTGCCTGTTTAACTGTTCTGATTTATTTTACTTCAATTATTAAACTGTTCTTATCTCAACCCACGAGTTTTCTCCCTTTTACCCTTCTGATTCTCTCCCCCATCCCACCGGTGGGGAGTGAGCGAGCGGCTGCGTGGTGCTTAGTTGCTGGCTGGGGTTAAACCACGACACCACTCAGACAGATTTAGGAGAGATCCCAGCCTTACTTCATGTAGTATTTTTAAATGAGTCTTTCTCTTGTTTCGGTCAGTTTCATTTTTCTGGTCTTGACTTACATAAAAACCCAGCAGCTGTTATTTGACAATGCACATTCTCTGTCCTGTGCTGCTGAAAGGTGCTCTAGGGCTAATCCATTCGTGCGGAGGCTCCAGAAAGAGAGAGCGCCAGTGTTTGTGGGGCTGTGAATGGGGTTCCCTGGATACTTGAAAAGCAGCAAGAGCTTTTGGTCCTGGCCCCTTTGGGGTGGGAGGAATCCCTGGACGTTCGCCGTTTCCAGGCTGGGCTCTGGCTGTAATCAGCGGGCCAGGGAGAGGGACTCTTGGGAACTTTTCTTTCTCCCTGCTTCCCCCCAGTTCCAATCTCTATTAGAGGTAACGATGATTTGGCTTCCTGGACACGTCCTAGAGAAGGTAGATACAGGATGGAAGTGTAGGCTGGTCTATACCTTCAGAGCTGTAGGCTAGGGTTGGAGTTACTATTCGCTCATTCTAACTTCTTTTCCATATTCTACACTAGGTAAGCGTGGGGACAGCAGTGTAGTCCTCCTACTGAGAAGGTGGGCTCAGTGTAGAATGGCAAGCCCACCCTGAGTGATACAGTGGGAAGCAAGACGGCAAAGGAGCACGGGCAAGAGAGCCGTTAAGGTAGTGGCTGAAAGCCATTCACTCCTGGATAGAAAGTGGGAAAGTGTGGGCTGGAGAGCCAGAGGGCTCTGCTGCTAACAATGGCACCAGGTAAGCAGTAACGGCTTCACCAGCAGGCTGGGATTTAGTGAATGCCCAAAGGCAACGGATGTGGCTGGTGCTCATCCCTGAATGTTGGTGTGCTGACAATCTCTGTGAGGATTGTGCCTGTCCTCAGTAGCTTTTGGACAAGGAGTGGGACTGTTCCAGGGTGAAGTGAGCAGTGGGGATCCAAAGTCTGCTTTGTTTAAGGCAATCAGGTGGAAATGTGCAGTTGGAGCCGCCTTGGTCACTTACCCTTTTGATTTCAGTGCCCTCCTCTAGTCCGGATGGGCAGTGTTGAAGTGGAGAAAGCAGATCTTCCTCAGCCACATGCGCACCTTCCCCCCAGCTCAAGGTGAACAGACAAAATCTCTGAGGGTATGTTGTTTTCTTAACCGTGTATCAGCTATCCAGCATCAGAGGAGTTGTATACAGTGAATGGCTGCAGGTGCCTGGAGCTTGACCAGCATCAGCTGGGAGGCGAAAAGGAGAAAAAGGTGACCGTGGGGAGTTGTTATCAGTTTGTTGGCTGGGAAACCCCTTGGCAGAATGTTGAGGCAGGGGCACCCGAGTTGCCGTAGCGAGCGGTCGGGCCTGGGAGCGCTGCGTGCGAGAGAGGGAGCGGAGGCTGAGCCAGGGCTGTGGGGGCTTCTCCCCATCATCCGCCCGCCCACCTGGGCTGCGAGGTGGAGCCGGGCAGGTGCTGCCACCGCGGCCCAGCTCCATCACTGAGGGTCGCGGGCCAGAGTTGTTGCGGCAGACACCATCGTGGAGCAGGCACTGCCTGGCCCCGACCATGTCGTGCATCTGCTACAAGTTCTCCTCCAAGCTGACCTATGATACGGTCACCTTCAACGGCCTCCACATCTCCCTGTGTGACCTCAAGCGCCAGATCATGGGCTGTGAGAAGCTGAAGGCGGCCAGCTGTGACCTTCAGATCACCAATGCCCAGACCAAAGAAGGTGCGTGGGGACGGCGGGCGCGGGTCCTCGGGGACCGCCCGGCTGGAGGTGTCGCAGACCTCCCCCGCAGTGGCCACGGCCTGCGGGAGCCACGCTCTGCTCTTTGTGTCTCGTCTTCACGTAGCGTGAGTCAGCCTGGGGCCCATCCCGCCGGCGTGCGGGGGGAGCGGGAGGGCAAGCGGCGCTGGGGATGAAGCGGGCTGGGAAGCGGTGGTGGGATTCGGCCACGATCAGTAGCTGTGACTTGTGCTGGGGGCCTCAGAGAGCTCTTCTTTTGTAGTTGCTGTTCTGACAGCTACCTTCAGATCTGTGTTTTGGACGCGGAGCTGGGCGTAGAAGAATACGTGGTTGATGTGCGACATAGAGTGCTTACAAAAGGCCTGGTTTCCTGGAATTCTTCTAGGTCAAATGACAAGGAAATGTGGGAGGATATCTCGTAATAACAAACTTGCCAGAATTCTCTGAAATGTGGCAGAGAAAGCTGAAAGTGATCGAAATAGAAGAGATGGCTGATTTGAAGACGACAAGTGGGTTTGGTGACGTAATTTTGTCTTCCACTTGTCTTACTCCACTGCATTGGAAAACTGCTTTTGTGGCTCTTGCAGAAGCTGCTCACTAGCAACATTTTGGATCAAGAATGTGTCTGTGAGTTATAATCTAGGCAGACCCTTTCAAGGCATCTTGCACGTGAGTGTTCTCTGTATCTAAATTATACTTTGGAAGTTCTTGTTTCTAGAACTTCTTTTCTACACCAAAGACATTGTCATTCAGATGCCATTGAGCATCAGTTCATCGTTCATTTCTAACCGTGGGTTTTTTTCCTGATACTACATGCTAACCGTATCAGGGCAGCACTGAAGTTTTATGGCAGAACATTTATGGTGAATATACGTAAGAAATGTTCTTAGAGAAGTCCTAAATGCTTTTAAATCTAAAACTTGGTGCCTGATTCTCAGAGATGATAATGGTTTCATATTACTTAGTAGGATCTTTCAGTTTGGTAATCTGCCATCTTGCTAAGTTTGAATGTGATTAAAGACTTTGGGATGTGAGTTTTCAGAAACACAAAGACTTGAAAAGTGTTTTCCTTCCTTAAACTGTAAATTTCTTTCTTTTTTCCCCTGTGGTTCTGTGACACTCTTACAACAGTTTTTTCTTTAACGTGTGTAGTGTTGTTTGTTTCCCTCTTCCCGTTTGATGTATTAAAACGTAAACAGAATAATATGTACGCTGCAGGAACTGTAAGTTCAGCCCTAGTCTTTGAAGTGGTTGGCCCTAAAGCTCCCTGCCCAGGGCAGGCCTTTCTCGACAGGTGGCTGTGTCATGGTTAGATTCTCCTTTTGAGAAGAGAGCTCTAGGGGTTGGTTTCAGGATATGACGTCTGTAAAAGCTTCTGCTTTCGTTACTAGGAGCCCTTTCTAGGAATAATACACGGAAGCATTTATGGAGCATAAATTGTGAAATATTCCTATTTTGTGTGTGATCGCTGAGCAAAAGCACCCTGAGAGAGCTTGACTAGATAGGCAGCATTTTTGGTTTTCAGACCATGGTTCCTATTCGGTCTGCAAAGGTAAGGGCTTTTAATATTTAAAACTGTAAGCAGATTACAGGGAATGGCTGCTGGCAGTGCCTGAAAATAGTCATAGCCGGCTTGTGTAAGTACAATGTCAAAACCATTCTCATGGAGAGATCTTTGCATTTTAAGCTTACTCACTCCAAGTGCGTCGGGTAGTCGGGTTTCTTTGTTGGGGCCCGTATGTAAAAGGGCCGAAGGCTTTCCTCCTCTTCAGCAGACTGACATGGTGTGAGCCAAGGCAAAGCACGGGGAGCTTCAGGCACACGCTGTTTTCGAGAGGCTTTCCGAGGCTGTCTTCATAAGGAATTTCCTGGGAGGGTCTCTGCTCTGCAAACAGTGAATGGAGAGAATTCACGTCCCTTTGGTGAATTCAAACGAGATGATGAGCTTAAGAGGGGAGATAGCAGCCCATTCTGCCCTGCTTGTGAAAGCAAGCTCAACAAACGCCCAACATTTCCGCGATCCAACTTCTAGCCCTGCCAGTTTTGTTTCCACTGAAATGTAAAGCACTGGGCAGCTGAGAAGTGTGGCTGTTGATGGCCTGAGCTCCAAGAAATAGGCAGCGAGGGCAGGCTCTCTTCTGTGTTCTGTCCGTCTGGAGCACCAGCAGCGTAGCTGAAGCGTTTTTAGTTAACAGCTACTGAAGCAATGGCGCAGGGTTTTCATGCTTTGGCGCAGTGCCTGTTCTGTTGCAGGGCAAGCTAGTCAGACTTTAGAGTCTGGTGTATGCAGGTGAGACTTTGCTGCGGTTCATTTTTCTCCAAAGATCTACTGGTTTTATAGACTAACAGAAACAAAAGCAACTTCGGCTAGATCAGGAAAGAAGCTCATGCATTAGCAGAGTCTCCTTTAGTGACCCTTGAGAGCATTTTGCTGTTGGCATTCAAACTGTTTTAAAAAAATGAAACCGATTTTGCTGCTTGTGTTTGATTATCACACCTGCAGGTTTCTTGAACTGTACTGTTCGGGTGTTGAGACGACAGAAGCGCAAAGTTAGATATCAAATTTTGTTTTTTTATCTGCAAAGGGATTCTCTGAAGTGCTATATAATTCAATATCAATATACGTTCTTACGAATTGACTGATGTCTTTTCTGTATTTATGTTGTTTTCAGAATACACCGCTGATAATGCCCTGATTCCTAAGCACTCATCGGTCGTTGTTCGAAGAATCCCTGTTGGAGGAGTTAAAGCTCCCAGCAAAACATACGTTGTGTAAGGATCCAGCAAGCATTGTATTCTTTGTCAGGGGTTTCCATGGGTTAACTTTTTTAATGGCTATTAGTTTACAGAGGCATTCCGATTGTATCTTTCTTGTTAAAGCTGCTGTTAATTTTTGTTGTCCTGGGGTAGATTTTAATGTATCCGTTTGACTCTTTCTTGCATTTGGGGAAGGGGGGGGGGGGGGGGCGGGATGTGGCAGGTATTCCTACACCCCAAATCGGGGTCTTTTGCATGCTAGCTCTAGAGGAGAGACCGAGGGTTGCCAGCTGGCGAACCATGCAAACAAGAGGTTCCACTCCTAAGGGATTCCTGTTGGTTTCCTGAAGACAATGTCCATTTCAGGCAAGAGAAAAAAAACACTATCCTAAAGCGTGTTTCCTTTTGTGTGAGTACGATGAAGGAATAGTTAATCCTTTCCAAACTTGAAACTCAGTAAGCAGTTTAACATGTTACCAAATGTTGCTAGTTCTCTTTCTAAGTCTGTTTTTACCCTAAGATGGTATCTGTGCTCCAGGTTTTAACTCTATATTGCTGAGATTTATGGAGGACAGGGAATTGGGTGTCCTGATTAAAAGGACAGATATTCAAATGCAATCCTGACTAGAGGATTAATGCTGTCATTTAGGTATTCATGCAGCCCAGTTCTCTCTCAGCTACATTAGCATTGTTTGACTGGTCATGTTTTCCAGCTGCTTTTAAGATATGCCTCTCCACCACAATTAGTAGATATTATTCGCTTGTGGTTTTGCCATGTCTTTCTGATGTTGGTCCTCAAGAAATAAAGTAGACTGATGAGTTACAGGGAGTCTCAAAAAGACAGTACAGCAGCATCCTGGTACCCAGGAAGCATTTGCAAGCAAAAACCCCTGAATTTCTGTGGCTCTGCATGTAAACTTTGGGCATATTACTGCAGGAGTTGTTGCAGTGCTTTCAGGCACTACCGAGTAATTCTGGACACCACAGCGTCGTGCTTATAAACATGGCCTTGTTTTGGGGGTTAATTTCAATGCGTATGCTTAGTGCTGTCTTGTCAATGCATCCTCTGTTTCTGGCTGGATGGCACCCTCTCCTGGTATTGTAATGCTGCCCTGAAAGGAGAGAAGAGATGCTGCTGGCATCAAAGCTCAAAGCAATACCTGTGTGTGGGGATAAGGAAAGAACGGCGCTGCTGTTCTCCCGTTGAAAATTAACCAGGCAGCTTAGCTTCCTATTCCTTCAGCGGGAAACATTGCAGAAAGAACCGGTAGAGTGGTTCCTGTTTGGGAATGATGAATGCATGCTGTCAGGGTGGAGAGGCCTTCAGCAATGCGTTACTCACCTTGTAGTATGTTCTTCAAGGGAAATGGATGAAGAAATCCTTGCGTGGCAATCTAAAGTATTTCCCTGTACTTCCTCATCTGCCGGAGGTGCGTGGCTGTAATTGCCAGCCCGGTGGTGTTCTAGCAGTGGCAGGGAGCACGAGCCTTTCTATTTGTACAGAAATTCCAGAGCAGCCCTTGAATTGCCTCTGCTCATGGGACACTTTGGGTGATGTATGAATTGTTTGCTAACGACATCAATGCTTGCATGTCTGATTCAGGATGAGCAGCATGCAGGTACAGATGAATGAGTGTGTGGAATCTCAGCAAGTTTTCAAACGTAATAAATATTTCCTAGAATATTGTAGCATTTTCAAGATTATCTTAAAGCAAGTTCTGGCAATTAAGACTTTTTCTTTTTTTTTTTTTTTTTTTTTTTTTTTTTTGTCACAGGGCTCCTAAATCGCCCAAAAGCCTCGGAACTGCTTTCAAGTGACATACCTACTGCTATTTTTAGTCAATACAGCCTATGGAACACATGTAGTATTTTGGCCCTTTCCTGGCCAAGTGTGGTAGACATCTGAACACAGGGCTTGGGCTCCCACAAAGAAACTGTTCTAAAGACTCTGCTGCTGACATTTCTGTTATTTCTTTGTCAGATGAGTGATTTTTTTCACTGAAGCAGACTTGCACTTGGACGTGTCTAGGCTATGACTGTTCTTTCTCAGACACTCAAGTACTCTATCTGGTACCTATTTGTAATACTGGGGGTGTAGAGATTGGCTAAAGTGACCTCTGTGTTTTGATGGTTGATGATTGAAGAACACAAAACTGTAGGACAGACTTCATCTTTTTGATACTGATGTAGCAGAGACAAAATACCTGAGGGCTTCCTCTTGCACTGTTGTGTTCTCTATCTGTAAGTCTTCGAGTAATTTGTGACAAAGTAGAAATGTGATTGTTGGGGTTTTTTTTAGCTGCACTGCATGGACCAAGAGAGAACAGTTTCTGTGTACGACTAAATGTCCACATTCACTAGACTATCAGAACATAATGTTTGGATGTTCAGGTTTTAGAATCTGTTTTCACCGCTTTATGTTGGGTACAAGTGCTCTGTTTTAAGTTCTGATCACCTGTATTTCTTCTTCCAGAAGTCCAACTGAGCCAGTGAGCGGAACATCAAAAGCAGTATGTAAAAACGCAGACTTTTTGCTAGACACTGCACTTAATTCTAAACAATGTAGCCTTGTATTAATATATTTATATATTTTCCAGTAAAAGACAGCATATGTTGTGAATAGAATGGATTTGATTCAGCATAGTAAAAACTGAGTAATGCCATCGTTCGCACAGTTCTAATGTGAATCCTGGTATTTGTGCCTAGGAGTGCATTGTATTTCATATTGAATCTGCCGGAACACTTCCTGAATGACTTGGAGTTGTACAGATAATGTATGATCATTTTGAGATCACGTAGGTGCGAGGTTTGCCCAACTGAACATGGTGCCCTGTTCTACATCTGTCTGCCTCTAGCTAGCAATATGTCTGTTTGTATAGGGTGTCGTGTGCTTTTTGTTTCTTGCAATAAAAATGGTTTGGAGTGTATTTTTTGCCATTTTCACCATGTATCACTTAGCTTTTGGTTTTAAATCCATTTTGGCCTCATGGTTTTTGAAAATGTTATCAAAACCCACTGAGAAACCAGGATTGTTAAAAGTTGGGACTGTTTCTTACTTTTGCCTTGGGGGTTCAAACAAATACGAAAACCAATATCCCTTATGTTTGGAGGACAGTTCTGTGCAGCTGAATGAGTCCTTTTCGTGTCCTTAAATACCTGGGTATTTGTTCCTACAACTGTGAAACTGAAGTGCTATTGTTTGGGCCCCTCTGGGTACCTAAGTGTTTTGAATACCTTGCTGTGAATTTCAGTAGTGTTGCTACGCAAAGTGGTATCCTAGAGCTCTGCATTTGATCTTTCTGCTTTACCTGATGAAGCAGTTTAGTTTAACAGTTTGTCTGCAAATGAAAATACCTGAAACCCAGTGTAGAGGCTTTGGCACAAGGTTAGAGCCTGGTGCATTTGTGGGTAAAATGCCTGTCATTTTTCCTACTTTCTGCCTGCAGTACATGTTTGGAGCTCGGTGACTTCAGGGTCGCCTGCTGCTTTACTTTCCCAGAAGCGAAGCCTTTCTTCAGTCTACCACCACTTTGAATGTACCTTTGGAAAAGGGGCAGCATTTTTCTTCAGGTTTGAAAACACTGTCCTGCTGCTGGTAAAATATAAATAAATAACCCAAGGAAATACTTATTTTGCCAGGCAACTATGCTGTGTTTGTAAAAGCATAACCATGTGCATTTATACATGATGAGACATGAGCTGATTAATTGACAAACTACACTGAAAAGAAGTTTCCTGTAGTGATGCTTCCTTCTCAAATAAACTCCAGGGTTTTTTTTAAGTCCTTTTTAGCTGAAACTTGACAGCTTCCTTACCCCTTCGACGTTTAAGCAGTTGTGAGCATTGGACAAGGGTCCCTCTCTGAGATATTCTGGAGCAAGAAGTCGATCTCAGGCGGGTTTGGCTGTTTTAGTTTCTTCTCGTTAACCACCTAGGCACTCTGAGGGTGTCATAGGCTTGGACTTTGTTTTGAACAAATACAAGTGACACTAGGTTGGAAATGCCTCTTTCAGTGACACTCGGAGGTTATCGTGCCGCCTTTCAGAGTACAGTAGAGGTTAAGTATTGCTATGTTTGGATTGTAGAACTTGAATCTGTGTTTAATTTTTTGGGAACAGATTGATGACTCTTCTGCATCTCTTTCTCTGGCCCAGCTTATTAAGGTGTATATATCTTCTGGTCAAATACTTAAAAACAAAAAGTCTTTGCTTCGTAGTATTGAATCTTATACTGTGACCTGTAGCTGGAGAACTGTTGTAATGTGAGCACAACTTTAATTTACTTTTTAATAATGATGTAAAGTATTTATTTTCACTTTAAAATGTGTGTATAATTTGATACTGTCCTGTAAAGAGGAGTTGCCAGTTTGGGAAGATAGAAGGGGAGTACCTTCTCAGCCTCAACGTAATGTTGCAGGCTAACTCATCTTCAAGACACAAAGCAGCAGCATTTCAGCAGCTGTCTACTGTTTTTTGAACGTTTTGTTAATTTTGCGTTGGAAAGAAACTAACACAGTTTTTACCTCAGAATTTAATTGGCTGTAAGTTATGGACATTTCAGGGGGGGTTGCAGCAGCCAAAATAGAAGCGTTTCTGGAGCATGGAGAATTGCATGGCTGTTTTTGAATTTCCAGTCCTTATAGTTCTAGATCCATTCTGTGAATGCTGCACAATTTCATAAATAGTAGTATATGTACAGTGGACAACACGATCGAACTTGTTTGAAGGCAGATTGTGCAAATTGTGTAAATGTGCCTAATTGTTGATAGGAATATGCCAACGTGTATGTGTGGCATGGTAGCAGAGGTGACCTTCTGAAACTGTTGTAATGCCATGTTTTGCTATGGAACTGCTCGCATTTTGTGCTCAACCATGTGTAACTTTGTCTGGGAAAGCACTTTGTGAAAGGCGCAGTGCTAGGCAATGAACTTACTAGTCTTTAAAGTTAGACAGGTTAGAGAAGGCAGGGCCTAATGCAGAGGAGCTGGTGCTTTCTTCTGAGAGTAAAGCTTGGAGTTCTTTGCCAAGAAAGAGAAATCTCTTCCCACTGGTAACTTCTTCCCTCTCTCACGGCAGAAATTAAATTGTGAAGCCAATGCCTCCGAAGAAGATAAAATCAAAGCCATGATGATACAGTCTTACCATGAATATGACCCAATCAAGTAAGTGCTGATAATGTCTAATCTGTTCTTTGCAGACTATGGAAAAATTGTAGAGATGTTTGTTTCAACAAGAGAGACACAGGCATACCTTTTTCTTTTTTTCCCAAAAAACCTTTAGTTACATGAAGGAACCCTTGGGTCCACCTCCACCATCATAGACTTGCTTTCATTGCAGAAAACCTGGCCACTATATAAAGAACTGCCCAACAAATGGGGTAAGACTGCAGGAGACTTCTGGTGTTACTTACTTTTTAATTTTTTTTCCCTTGGCAGTTACGTAACAGAGAGATGAATACTCATATTAGGAATTGTTTCTCTTGGGGTGAAATACAGAGGTTATATGGCCATGTTGCAAAGCCCTTCAAAACTCAAGGGAAACCTGGAGGTATAAATGAAAATGTTCTTTTTTCTAGGTCATGGACGTTAAATATGTCCATAGCTCTCCCTCTCTGAACTTTCATGCATATCTTTATGTATTGCAGTGTTACTGGAAATGTTTCTGGTTTTAACTCTTTTTAATGAGAGTTTGCAGGTTTTAGTGTTTCCTATGAAACCCAGATGTTTCTGTTGACCCCATCTGTTGAATGTTTGCGTGTTTTAATTACACAAGCCTCTGGTTGAGTATTCATGCCACTGAAGGTTAGTCACTGAACGTATATGCAGGAGGCAGGAATTCACCCTTCCTATAGAGATGGTGAGTATAAGTTTCTTCCAGTGACTGATTCGGAGCACCGCATTAAGCTCTTGCTCTGGATTGCGCTTTGGAGGAGGAGCGGGTTTGTGCCTCTTCTCTGAGTGGAGGGTGAGCTAAGGGATATTTCACCCTTAAGGAACCTGAAGTTAAGGCAAAGCATGTCAAATGAGTTCAAAACGCTGCTCAAGCCTTTGGAACATCCTGGCTATATTCAGTTAGGAAAATCAGTATTTCAGTCGAGCAGCCCTTACGCTCGGTGAAAGGAGAGGATTAAAGGCTTTTGCTGCCTAAAATGGTCATTGAAATGTCATTTTAAGTGTGGGTCTTAAGGTGAGATGTGTCTGCATTTCTTTTCTCAACAGGACAAAAACTTTGCGTCTGTTCCCAGAATGAAAAAGAGCACAGGAATCCCAAGGAGTTTCATGATGGAGGTGAAAGATCCCCATACAAAGGGCGCTATGCTGACCAACACGGGAAGACATGCAATACCAACTATTAATGCGTAAGTATGGAATTAATGGGATGGACCAAAAAGCGAATGAGAGAAACCACGCCAAATTGTCTGAGGGGCAATGCACCCGAGTTGGCCAGCATCTGTAATGACGGGGGAGGAAGCATTGCCATTGTATCGTAACCTTAAAATCTGTGATACTTTCTAAGATTAAAATAGGGTGGCCCTACCGTTCATGCCCCTGGGAGCTGGTTAAACTTGTGCTGTGCTAAGAATCTGCATTTTTTTTGCAAAACATTTCAGTCGTGTTTACAGTGGAGTCGTTCTCTTTGAAAGCTCGTGTGGCTTCTGGTCTGTGTTTCAAAGGCTTCTTGCCATATTTGACAAATCGCCGCTGGACTGAGATTTCCTTCCCCTCTGACTGTTCTCAGATCCCATGGGTGAAACAGACCGATGTTTTCCTGTTGCTATAAACTAAGAAAATACTCCCGTGTGCTGACAAGAGGGGCTGTTTTAAAATGCACTTGGTAGCACTTCTGTTCTTCTGCCATGGCTCTCCTTTTGTAGAAGCTGTCAGATAGACTTCTTCCATCTCAAAACTGTAATTCCTCGGAGACTGCCTTTATCCTGAGCCTGCAATTTACATTTAGCCTCTGGCAAAGGAGAGGTGGGATTCATTTCACCCGATTTCTAGCTGTCAAAACTATTATTCTAGTCGGAGCTGATTTCTTAGCTGATCCAATGAATGGGAGAGTTCTGTGGAAAGAAACTTGTTCCCCCCTCCCTCTTCTAGTTTTGTGTCTATAGAAAAGTAGATTCAACGGAATGCCTGCCTTTTAGAAGGCTAATGTGGAGGGAGAGGAATTCGATCTACTATCTTCCTTTGATAAAACACAAAGCCTGGAAAACTGTTCTTTACCCAACTCTAACTTTTTTCTTTCTCCTTCCCCACCCCCGTCCAAGGAAGCATATACCAGAGGCGAGAAGCAAAAGCCTCCCTTTTCACCAGAGGAGCCGTTGTCCCTGCCCTTGCTGGCCATGCCCTGGGCACAGCTGCTGGGCGTCCCGCTAAATACATCTGGACATTCAGACTACGTCGTGAAGGCTGTTTGTCCCATCTACATTCATTTGGTTGTGGGGATGCCAGAGGTGAAAGCAAGGCTTTTGCTTCCTCAGCTAGAGAGTCCGGAAGGATCGCTGCAGGTCCCTTCCAACTCAACCCTTCTCTTCTCTTCACTTGTGTTCTATTCCCTGCACTGACGATGAGGCGAATAACAAGGAGACCACTAGTTGCCTGAAATGCCAGGGGGTTTGCAGCTCCAGAAACACTTTCGAGGACACAAATCAAAAAGGATACAAGTAGAAACAGGATTGGATTTCATTTGATTTGACTTTCTTTTACTTTCTTTTATTTTCTGTCTTGTTCTGTTGGTTGATGTTAGTTTAGTTTCGTTTCTTCCATGTGATGTTATTGTATTTGATTTTATTACATTTTCTTTGGGGTTCTTTCTTATTATTTTATTTTATGTTGGTTTATCTTCTTTTATTTTACCTTGCTTTATGCGTTTTTATTTTGTTTTGTTATTTTATTATTTTATCATTTTATTTGACCTTATTTTGGTTTAGGCTCTTTTAGGCTATTTGGCTGAATCTCTTTCAGAGCCGATGCTCACAAGCATTAACACAATGCGCATGTGCAGCCAGGAGCAGGCTGATGTGTTCTTCGGTTTAGTTTGAAAAAGCATCCCTTGCAGTCTGGCAAAGGAAAGCCGCAGAAAGGAGCAGCAGGAAGACAGGCCCAGCAGTCCCTCGTTTCTCAACAGTGCAGAAGAACTTGAAGAAGGAGGATGGGTACCGACCACACACCGAAAAGTACCAGAAGAGGAGGGGTGTGGTGCCCTGGGCTATTTTCACAAGTAGGCCACGTGTCGATGACAAGCACCCCTTTTGCCTTCCAAAACTTGCTCCGCTGTGCTTCTTGGCCAGGGAGGCATGAAAAGCGCTCTCCTGCCTGCCCTGCGCTTGGATCGCGTGCAGGGAGAGCTGCAAAGCGGCAGCTCCGCATGGTGCGGCAAGCCTGCAGCCCTTCCAAGCACAGGCTGTTTTGCACAAGCAAGAACACCTCGGGGAACGGAGCCAAGGGAAGAGCAGAGCTCGCTCCTGCTCCAAACCTGCAACGGGCAAAAGAGCCAGGGAGCGCCAGGGCACGAGGGGCGCCTCGGAGGTGCAAGAGCAGCGGGCAAGAACTGAGCCCAAAGGGCCCAGAGGAGCCCTGACAAGGGGCTGCGCTCAATGCTGCAGAGGAGAAGAAGCAACCCCCGGGGGCAACCCTGGGCGTCCGCCCTGGGAGTCTAGAAAGCATCCTCCCCCCGCCTGCGGGGCACGAGGGCCACCTTGGTGGAGCAGGAGCAGCAGGCACCTAGCCAAAAGGGCCCAAAGGAGCCCTGGCAAGGGGCCGTGCTCAGTGCTGCAGAGGAAGGCAAAAAACCCCCGGGGACACTTGCTAGCCCACCGTGGGGGGAAAAAAGCCTTCCTCCCCACAGCTGCAGGGCACGAGAGGCCACCTTTGTGGTGCATGAGCAACAGGCAGTAACCCAGCCAAAATGGCCCAGTGGAGCCCTGACAAGTGCTCATGCTCAGTGCTGCAGAGGAAGGCAAAAAAACCCTGGGCACCAGAGCCCATCTGCCCCGGGGGAAAATTCCTTCCTGACCCCAGCGTCGCAGGCGATGGGCTATTCCCTGAGCACGTGAGCAAGACCTGCCTCCTCGGCCCGCAGGCTGCTCACGCCTCCCAGGAGATGCCCAACCCCGATTCTCCCTCCACCTGCTGCCACCTCAGGGCCTTCCCAGAGGGGCAAAACGCCCCCGGCCTGATCCATCTGGGGGACAACCATCCTTCCTGTGCCTGGCAAGGCACCAGTGGCTGCTCCAAAGCACCGGCACCCCCGCCAACATCTCTGCATCCCATTCCTCACGGCTGCTGCCACTGGCTCTGCAGGGGATGAGGATGGCGAGCTCTGCAGTGCTCCTCAAGAAGGCATTCCCTTGCTCTTGCCACTGCTAGCCGGCTGAAAAGGCCAGCCAGCCTCACCAACCTCCAGCTCTTGGGGGTTCTTCTCGTCTCCAGCAGCCTCGTCGAGCCTCCTCCGGCCTTCCTCCCTCAGCCCTCGCCAAGTAATTCCACCGCCTCCTCAAGGACTTCCTCTCGCCCGTCTTGGGGCTGCCCCCAGGCCAGCTATGGCAGCGCGACGCGGGAGCGTGCTCCCTTTTATGCTGCCCCGGGGCATGGTGACTGCTGCGTTGCCGGGCGCTGGCACTGTGACACGGGGGTGACGGGGCACCCCCCTGCGCAGCCCCGCCCGCCGGCCCTCTGCCCAGCGTCCTTCCCAGGAAGGCCTTTGGGCTGCTGGCCCCGAGGCAGTCCCTGGGCCCAGGAGGCTCAGGGGGCTGTCCCTGCCCTTGCTGGCCATGCCCTGGGCACAGCTGCTGGGCGCCCCGCTAAATACATCTGGACATTCAGACTACGTCGTGAAGGCTGTTTGTCCCATCTACATTCATTTGGTTGTGGGGATGCCAGAGGTGAAAGCAAGGCTTTTGGTTCCCTCGGCATGAACTGGGCAGAGACGGAGAGCACGTGCAGGATGGCCTCGCCGTTCCTGACCCATGCACCAAGGGACATTTGCTACTCCCCTGCTTATGCTGAGGTCTTCTTCTGGGAAAGAAGTCCCAAATCCTTTTCTCTTCTTGACCCTCTTTTTCCTTGCACTCCAGAGCTTTTCTCCTCCCTTGGCCTTCACCCTCAATACCTTTCCTGAAGGTGACGGCAGCCCTCTCAGCCTTTGCCTTGCTCCTGCTAGTCGTCTTCACCTCAGCTAGAGAGTCCTGAAGGATCGCTGCAGGTCCCTTCCAACTCAACCCTTCTCTTCTCTTCACTTGTGTTCTATTCCCTGCACTGACGATGAGGCGAATAACAAGGAGACCACTAGTTGCCTGAAATGCCAGGGGGTTTGCAGCTCCAGAAACACTTTCGAGGACACAAATCAAAAAGGATACAAGTAGAAACAGGATTGGATTTCATTTGATTTGACTTTCTTTTACTTTCTTTTATTTTCTGTCTTGTTCTGTTGGTTGATGTTAGTTTAGTTTCGTTTCTTTCATGTGATGTTATTGTATTTGATTTTATTACATTTTCTTTGGGGTTATTTCTTATTATTTTATTTTATGTTGGTTTATCTTCTTTTATTTTACCTTGCTTTATGCGTTTTTATTTTGTTTTGTTATTTTATTATTTTATCATTTTAGTTGACCTTATTTTGGTTTAGGCTCTTTTAAGCTATTTGGCTGAATCTCTTTCAGAGCCGATGCTCACAAGCATTAACACAATGCGCATGTGCAGCCAGGAGCAGGCTGATGTGTTCTTCGGTTTAGTTTGAAAAAGCATCCCTTGCAGTCTGGCAAAGGAAAGCCGCAGAAAGGAGCAGCAGGAAGACAGGCCCAGCAGTCCCTCGTTTCTCAACAGTGCAGAAGAACTTGAAGAAGGAGGATGGGTACCGACCACACACCGAAAAGTACAAGAAGAGGAGGGGTGTGGTGCCCTGGGCTATTTTCACAAGTAGGACACGTGTCGATGACAAGCACCCCTTTTGCCTTCCAAAACTTGCTCCGCTGTGCTTCTTGGCCAGGGAGGCCTGAAAAGCGCTCTCCTGCCTGCCCTGCGCTTGGATCGCGTGCAGGGAGAGCTGCAAAGCGGCAGCTCCGCATGGTGCGGCAAGCCTGCAGCCCTTCCAAGCACAGGCTGTTTTGCACAAGCAAGAACACCTCGGGGAACGGAGCCAAGGGAAGAGCAGAGCTCGCTCCTGCTCCAAACCTGCAACGGGCAAAAGAGCCAGGGAGCGCCAGGGCACAAGGGGCGCCTCGGAGGTGCAAGAGCAGCGGGCAAGAACTGAGCCCAAAGGGCCCAGAGGAGCCCTGACAAGGGGCTGCGCTCAATGCTACGGAGGAGAAGAAGCAACCCCCGGGGGCAACCCTGGGCGTCCGCCCTGGGAGTCTAGAAAGCATCCTCCCCCCGCCTGCGGGGCACGAGGGCCACCTTGGTGGAGCAGGAGCAGCAGGCACCTAGCCAAAACGGCCCAAAGGAGCCCTGGCAAGGGGCCGTGCTCAGTGCTGCAGAGGAAGGCAAAAAACCCCCGGGGACACTTGCTAGCCCACCGTGGGGGGAAAAAAGCCTTCCTCCCCACAGCTGCAGGGCACGAGAGGCCACCTTTGTGGTGCATGAGCAACAGGCAGTAACCCAGCCAAAATGGCCCAGAGGAGCCCTGACAAGTGCTCATGCTCAGTGCTGCAGGGGAAGGCAAAAAAACCCCGGGCACCAGAGCCAATCTGCCCCGGGGGAAAATTCCTTACTGACCCCAGCGTCGCAGGCGATGGGCTCTTCCCTGAGTACATGAGCAAGACCTGCCTCCTCGGCCCGCAGGCTGCTCACGCCTCCCAGGAGATGCCCAACCCCGATTCTCCCTCCACCTGCTGCCACCTCAGGGCCTTCCCAGAGGGGCAAAACGCCCCCGGCCTGATCCATCTGCGGGACAACCATCCTTCCTGTGCCTGGCAAGGCACCAGTGGCTGCTCCAAAGCACCGGCACCCCCGCCAACATCTCTGCATCCCATTCCTCACGGCTGCTGCCACTGGCTCCGCAGGGGACGAGGATGGCGAGCTCTGCAGTGCTCCTCAAGAAGGCATTCCCTTGCTCTTGCCACTGCTAGCCGGCTGAAAAGGCCAGCCAGCCTCACCAACCTCCAGCTGTTGGGGGTTCTTCTCGTCTCCAGCAGCCTCGTCGAGCCACCTCCGGCCTTCCTCCCTCAGCCCTCGCCAAGTAATTCCACCGCCTCCTCAAGGACTTCCTCTCGCCCGTCTTGGGGCTGCCCCCAGGCCAGCTATGGCAGCGCGACGCGGGAGCGTGCTCCCTTTTATGCTGCCCCGGGGCATGGTGACTGCTGCGTTGCCGGGCGCTGGCACTGTGACACGGGGGTGACGGGGCACCCCCCTGCGCAGCCCCGCCCGCCGGCCCTCTGCCCAGCGTCCTTCCCAGGAAGGCCTTTGGGCTGCTGGCCCCGAGGCAGTCCCTGGGCCCAGGAGGCTCAGGGGGCTGTCCCTGCCCTTGCTGGCCATGCCCTGGGCACAGCTGCTGGGCGTCCCGCTAAATACATCTGGACATTCAGACTACGTCGTGAAGGCTGTTTGTCCCATCTACATTCATTTGGTTGTGGGGATGCCAGAGGTGAAAGCAAGGCTTTTGGTTCCCTCTGCATGAACTGGGCAGAGACGGAGAGCACGTGCAGGATGGCCTCGCCGTTCCTGACCCATGCACCAAGGGACATTTGCTGCTCCCCTGCTTATGCTGAGGTCTTCTTCTGGGAAAGAAGTCCCAAATCCTTTTCTCTTCTTGACCATCTTTTTCCTTGCACTCCAGAGCTTTTCTCCTCCCTTGGCCTTCACCCTCAATACCTTTCCTCAAAGGGACGGCAGCCCTCTCAGCCTTTGCCTTGCTCCTGCTCGTCGTCTTCACCTCAGCTAGAGAGTCCTGAAGGATCGCTGCAGGTCCCTTCCAACTCAACCCTTCTCTTCTCTTCACTTGTGTTCTATTCCCTGCACTGACGATGAGGCGAATAACAAGGAGACCACTAGTTGCCTGAAATGCCAGGGGGTTTGCAGCTCCAGAAACACTTTCGAGGACACAAATCAAAAAGGATACAAGTAGAAACAGGATTGGATTTCATTTGATTTTACTTTATTTTACTTTCTTTTATTTTCTGTCTTGTTCCGTTGGTTGATGTTAGTTTAGTTTCGTTTCTTTCATGTGATGTTATTGTATTTGATTTTATTATATTTTCTTTGGGGTTATTTCTTATTATTTTATTTTATGTTGGTTTATCTTCTTTTATTTTACCTTGCTTTATGCGTTTTTATTTTGTTTTGTTATTTTATTATTTTATCATTTTAGTTGACCTTCTTTTGGTTTAGGCTCTTTTAGGCTATTTTGCTGAATCTCTTTCAGAGCCGATGCTCACAAGCATTAACACCATGCGCATGTGCAGCCAGGAGCAGGCTGATGTGTTCTTCGGTTTAGTTTGAAAAAGCATCCCTTGCAGTCTGGCAAAGGAAAGCCGCAGAAAGGAGCAGCAGGAAGACAGGCCAAGCAGTCCCTCGTTTCTCAACAGTGCAGAAGAACTTGAAGAAGGAGGATGGGTACCGACCACACACCGAAAAGTACAAGAAGAGGAGGGGTGTGGTGCCCTGGGCTATTTTCACAAGTAGGACACGTGTCGATGACAAGCACCCCTTTTGCCTTCCAAAACTTGCTCCGCTGTGCTTCTTGGCCAGGGAGGCCTGAAAAGCGCTCTCCTGCCTGCCCTGCGCTTGGATCGCGTGCAGGGAGAGCTGCAAAGCTGCAGCTCCGCATGGTGCGGCAAGCCTGCAGCCCTTCCAAGCACAGGCTGTTTTGCACAAGCAAGAACACCTCGGGGAACGGAGCCAAGGGAAGAGCAGAGCTCGCTCCTGCTCCAAACCTGCAACGGGCAAAAGAGCCAGGGAGCGCCAGGGCACGAGGGGCGCCTCGGAGGTGCAAGAGCAGCGGGCAAGAACTGAGCCCAAAGGGCCCAGAGGAGCCCTGACAAGGGGCTGCGCTCAATGCTACGGAGGAGAAGAAGCAACCCCCGGGGGCCACCCTGGGCGTCCGCCCTGGGAGTCTAGAAAGCATCCTCCCCCCGCCTGCGGGGCACGAGGGCCACCTTGGTGGAGCAGGAGCAGCAGGCACCTAGCCAAAACGGCCCAAAGGAGCCCTGGCAAGGGGCCGTGCTCAGTGCTGCAGAGGAAGGCAAAAAACCCCCGGGGACACTTGCTAGCCCACCGTGGGGGGAAAAAAGCCTTCCTCCCCACAGCTGCAGGGCACGAGAGGCCACCTTTGTGGTGCATGAGCAACAGGCAGTAACCCAGCCAAAATGGCCCAGAGGAGCCCTGACAAGTGCTCATGCTCAGTGCTGCAGAGGAAGGCAAAAAAACCCCGGGCACCAGAGCCAATCTGCCCCGGGGGAAAATTCCTTACTGACCCCAGCGTCGCAGGCGATGGGCTCTTCCCTGAGCACATGAGCAAGACCTGCCTCCTCGGCCCGCAGGCTGCTCACGCCTCCCAGGAGATGCCCAACCCCGATTCTCCCTCCACCTGCTGCCACCTCAGGGCCTTCCCAGAGGGGCAAAACGCCCCCGGCCTGATCCATCTGCGGGACAACCATCCTTCCTGTGCCTGGCAAGGCACCAGTGGCTGCTCCAAAGCACCGGCACCCCCGCCAACATCTCTGCATCCCATTCCTCACGGCTGCTGCCACTGGCTCCGCAGGGGATGAGGATGGCGAGCTCTGCAGTGCTCCTCAAGAAGGCATTCCCTTGCTCTTGCCACTGCTAGCCGGCTGAAAAGGCCAGCCAGCCTCACCAACCTCCAGCTGTTGGGGGTTCTTCTCGTCTCCAGCAGCCTCGTCGAGCCACCTCCGGCCTTCCTCCCTCAGCCCTCGCCAAGTAATTCCACCGCCTCCTCAAGGACTTCCTCTCGCCCGTCTTGGGGCTGCCCCCAGGCCAGCTATGGCAGCGCGACGCGGGAGCGTGCTCCCTTTTATGCTGCCCCGGGGCATGGTGACTGCTGTGTTGCCGGGCGCTGGCACTGTGACACGGGGGTGACGGGGCCCCCCCTGCGCAGCCCCGCCCGCCGGCCCTCTGCCCAGCGTCCTTCCCAGGAAGGCCTTTGGGCTGCTGGCCCCGAGGCAGTCCCTGGGCCCAGGAGGCTCAGGGGGCTGTCCCTGCCCTTGCTGGCCATGCCCTGGGCACAGCTGCTGGGCGTCCCGCTAAATACATCTGGACATTCAGACTACGTCGTGAAGGCTGTTTGTCCCATCTGCATTCATTTGGTTGTGGGGATGCCAGAGGTGAAAGCAAGGCTTTTGGTTCCCTCGGCATGAAGTGTGCAGAGACGGAGAGCACGTGCAGGATGGCCTCGCCGTTCCTGACCCATGCACCAAGGGACATTTGCTGCTCCCCTGCTTATGCTGAGGTCTTCTTCTGGGAAAGAAGTCCCAAATCCTTTTCTCGACCATCTTTTTCCTTGCACTCCAGAGCTTTTCTCCTCCCTTGGCCTTCACCCTCAATACCTTTCCTCAAAGGGACGGCAGCCCTCTCAGCCTTTGCCTTGCTCCTGCTAGTCGTCTTCACCTCAGCTAGAGAGTCCTGAA
The DNA here is from genome assembly GCF_965183815.1 of Platalea leucorodia. Lineage (NCBI taxonomy): Eukaryota > Metazoa > Chordata > Aves > Pelecaniformes > Threskiornithidae > Platalea > Platalea leucorodia. Next base: position 1,033,685 of record NW_028121456.1, read on the forward strand.
GGATCGCTGCAGGTCCCTTCCAACTCTACCCTTCTCTTCTCTTCACTTGTGTTCTATTCCCTGCACTGACGATGAGGCGAATAACAAGGAGACCACTAGTTGCCTGAAATGCCAGGGGGTTTGCAGCTCCAGAAACACTTTCGAGGACACAAATCAAAAAGGATACAAGTAGAAACAGGATTGGATTTCATTTGATTTTACTTTATTTTACTTTCTTTTATTTTCTGTCTTGTTCCGTTGGTTGATGTTAGTTTAGTTTCGTTTCTTTCATGTGATGTTATTGTATTTGATTTTATTATATTTTCTTTGGGGTTATTTCTTATTATTTTATTTTATGTTGGATTATCTTCTTTTATTTTACCTTGCTTTATGCGTTTTTATTTTGTTTTGTTATTTTATTATTTTATCATTTTAGTTGACCTTATTTTGGTTTAGGCTCTTTTAGGCTATTTTGCTGAATCTCTTTCAGAGCCGATGCTCACAAGCATTAACACAATGCGCATGTGCAGCCAGGAGCAGGCTGATGTGTTCTTCGGTTTAGTTTGACAAAGCATCCCTTGCAGTCTGGCAAAGGAAAGCCGCAGAAAGGAGCAGCAGGAAGACAGGCCAAGCAGTCCCTCGTTTCTCAACAGTGCAGAAGAACTTGAAGAAGGAGGATGGGTACCGACCACACACCGAAAAGTACAAGAAGAGGAGGGGTGTGGTGCCCTGGGCTATTTTCACAAGTAGGACACGTGTCGATGACAAGCACCCCTTTTGCCTTCCAAAACTTGCTCCGCTGTGCTTCTTGGCCAGGGAGGCCTGAAAAGCGCTCTCCTGCCTGCCCTGCGCTTGGATCGCGTGCAGGGAGAGCTGCAAAGCTGCAGCTCCGCATGGTGCGGCAAGCCTGCAGCCCTTCCAAGCACAGGCTGTTTTGCACAAGCAAGAACACCTCGGGGAACGGAGCCAAGGGAAGAGCAGAGCTCGCTCCTGCTCCAAACCTGCAACGGGCAAAAGAGCCAGGGAGTGCCAGGGCACGAGGGGCGCCTCGGAGGTGCAAGAGCAGCGGGCAAGAACTGAGCCCAAAGGGCCCAGAGGAGCCCTGACAAGGGGCTGCGCTCAATGCTACGGAGGAGAAGAAGCAACCCCCGGGGGCCACCCTGGGCGTCCGCCCTGGGAGTCTAGAAAGCATCCTCCCCCCGCCTGCGGGGCACGAGGGCCACCTTGGTGGAGCAGGAGCAGCAGGCACCTAGCCAAAACGGCCCAAAGGAGCCCTGGCAAGGGGCCGTGCTCAGTGCTGCAGAGGAAGGCAAAAAACCCCCGGGGACACTTGCTAGCCCACCGTGGGGGGAAAAAAGCCTTCCTCCCCACAGCTGCAGGGCACGAGAGGCCACCTTTGTGGTGCATGAGCAACAGGCAGTAACCCAGCCAAAATGGCCCAGAGGAGCCCTGACAAGTGCTCATGCTCAGTGCTGCAGGGGAAGGCAAAAAAACCCCGGGCACCAGAGCCAATCTGCCCCGGGGGAAAATTCCTTACTGACCCCAGCGTCGCAGGCGATGGGCTCTTCCCTGAGCACATGAGCAAGACCTGCCTCCTCGGCCCGCAGGCTGCTCACGCCTCCCAGGAGATGCCCAACCCCGATTCTCCCTCCACCTGCTGCCACCTCAGGGCCTTCCCAGAGGGGCAAAACGCCCCCGGCCTGATCCATCTGCGGGACAACCATCCTTCCTGTGCCTGGCAAGGCACCAGTGGCTGCTCCAAAGCACCGGCACCCCCGCCAACATCTCTGCATCCCATTCCTCACGGCTGCTGCCACTGGCTCCGCAGGGGATGAGGATGGCGAGCTCTGCAGTGCTCCTCAAGAAGGCATTCCCTTGCTCTTGCCACTGCTAGCCGGCTGAAAAGGCCAGCCAGCCTCACCAACCTCCAGCTGTTGGGGGTTCTTCTCGTCTCCAGCAGCCTCGTCGAGCCACCTCCGGCCTTCCTCCCTCAGCCCTCGCCAAGTAATTCCACCGCCTCCTCAAGGACTTCCTCTCGCCCGTCTTGGGGCTGCCCCCAGGCCAGCTATGGCAGCGCGACGCGGGAGCGTGCTCCCTTTTATGCTGCCCCGGGGCATGGTGACTGCTGTGTTGCCGGGCGCTGGCACTGTGACACGGGGGTGACGGGGCCCCCCCTGCGCAGCCCCGCCCGCCGGCCCTCTGCCCAGCGTCCTTCCCAGGAAGGCCTTTGGGCTGCTGGCCCCGAGGCAGTCCCTGGGCCCAGGAGGCTCAGGGGGCTGTCCCTGCCCTTGCTGGCCATGCCCTGGGCACAGCTGCTGGGCGTCCCGCTAAATACATCTGGACATTCAGACTACGTCGTGAAGGCTGTTTGTCCCATCTGCATTCATTTGGTTGTGGGGATGCCAGAGGTGAAAGCAAGGCTTTTGGTTCCCTCGGCATGAAGTGTGCAGAGACGGAGAGCACGTGCAGGATGGCCTCGCCGTTCCTGACCCATGCACCAAGGGACATTTGCTGCTCCCCTGCTTATGCTGAGGTCTTCTTCTGGGAAAGAAGTCCCAAATCCTTTTCTCGACCATCTTTTTCCTTGCACTCCAGAGCTTTTCTCCTCCCTTGGCCTTCACCCTCAATACCTTTCCTCAAAGGGACGGCAGCCCTCTCAGCCTTTGCCTTGCTCCTGCTAGTCGTCTTCACCTCAGCTAGAGAGTCCTGAAGGATCGCTGCAGGTCCCTTCCAACTCTACCCTTCTCTTCTCTTCACTTGTGTTCTATTCCCTGCACTGACGATGAGGCGAATAACAAGGAGACCACTAGTTGCCTGAAATGCCAGGGGGTTTGCAGCTCCAGAAACACTTTCGAGGACACAAATCAAAAAGGATACAAGTAGAAACAGGATTGGATTTCATTTGATTTTACTTTATTTTACTTTCTTTTATTTTCTGTCTTGTTCCGTTGGTTGATGTTAGTTTAGTTTCGTTTCTTTCATGTGATGTTATTGTATTTGATTTTATTATATTTTCTTTGGGGTTATTTCTTATTATTTTATTTTATGTTGGATTATCTTCTTTTATTTTACCTTGCTTTATGCGTTTTTATTTTGTTTTGTTATTTTATTATTTTATCATTTTAGTTGACCTTATTTTGGTTTAGGCTCTTTTAGGCTATTTTGCTGAATCTCTTTCAGAGCCGATGCTCACAAGCATTAACACAATGCGCATGTGCAGCCAGGAGCAGGCTGATGTGTTCTTCGGTTTAGTTTGACAAAGCATCCCTTGCAGTCTGGCAAAGGAAAGCCGCAGAAAGGAGCAGCAGGAAGACAGGCCAAGCAGTCCCTCGTTTCTCAACAGTGCAGAAGAACTTGAAGAAGGAGGATGGGTACCGACCACACACCGAAAAGTACAAGAAGAGGAGGGGTGTGGTGCCCTGGGCTATTTTCACAAGTAGGACACGTGTCGATGACAAGCACCCCTTTTGCCTTCCAAAACTTGCTCCGCTGTGCTTCTTGGCCAGGGAGGCCTGAAAAGCGCTCTCCTGCCTGCCCTGCGCTTGGATCGCGTGCAGGGAGAGCTGCAAAGCTGCAGCTCCGCATGGTGCGGCAAGCCTGCAGCCCTTCCAAGCACAGGCTGTTTTGCACAAGCAAGAACACCTCGGGGAACGGAGCCAAGGGAAGAGCAGAGCTCGCTCCTGCTCCAAACCTGCAACGGGCAAAAGAGCCAGGGAGTGCCAGGGCACGAGGGGCGCCTCGGAGGTGCAAGAGCAGCGGGCAAGAACTGAGCCCAAAGGGCCCAGAGGAGCCCTGACAAGGGGCTGCGCTCAATGCTACGGAGGAGAAGAAGCAACCCCCGGGGGCCACCCTGGGCGTCCGCCCTGGGAGTCTAGAAAGCATCCTCCCCCCGCCTGCGGGGCACGAGGGCCACCTTGGTGGAGCAGGAGCAGCAGGCACCTAGCCAAAACGGCCCAAAGGAGCCCTGGCAAGGGGCCGTGCTCAGTGCTGCAGAGGAAGGCAAAAAACCCCCGGGGACACTTGCTAGCCCACCGTGGGGGGAAAAAAGCCTTCCTCCCCACAGCTGCAGGGCACGAGAGGCCACCTTTGTGGTGCATGAGCAACAGGCAGTAACCCAGCCAAAATGGCCCAGAGGAGCCCTGACAAGTGCTCATGCTCAGTGCTGCAGGGGAAGGCAAAAAAACCCCGGGCACCAGAGCCAATCTGCCCCGGGGGAAAATTCCTTACTGACCCCAGCGTCGCAGGCGATGGGCTCTTCCCTGAGCACATGAGCAAGACCTGCCTCCTCGGCCCGCAGGCTGCTCACGCCTCCCAGGAGATGCCCAACCCCGATTCTCCCTCCACCTGCTGCCACCTCAGGGCCTTCCCAGAGGGGCAAAACGCCCCCGGCCTGATCCATCTGCGGGACAACCATCCTTCCTGTGCCTGGCAAGGCACCAGTGGCTGCTCCAAAGCACCGGCACCCCCGCCAACATCTCTGCATCCCATTCCTCACGGCTGCTGCCACTGGCTCCGCAGGGGATGAGGATGGCGAGCTCTGCAGTGCTCGTCAAGAAGGCATTCCCTTGCTCTTGCCACTGCTAGCCGGCTGAAAAGGCCAGCCAGCCTCACCAACCTCCAGCTGTTGGGGGTTCTTCTCGTCTCCAGCAGCCTCGTCGAGCCACCTCCGGCCTTCCTCCCTCAGCCCTCGCCAAGTAATTCCACCGCCTCCTCAAGGACTTCCTCTCGCCCGTCTTGGGGCTGCCCCCAGGCCAGCTATGGCAGCGCGACGCGGGAGCGTGCTCCCTTTTATGCTGCCCCGGGGCATGGTGACTGCTGTGTTGCCGGGCGCTGGCACTGTGACACGGGGGTGACGGGGCCCCCCCTGCGCAGCCCCGCCCGCCGGCCCTCTGCCCAGCGTCCTTCCCAGGAAGGCCTTTGGGCTGCTGGCCCCGAGGCAGTCCCTGGGCCCAGGAGGCTCAGGGGGCTGTCCCTGCCCTTGCTGGCCATGCCCTGGGCACAGCTGCTGGGCGTCCCGCTAAATACATCTGGACATTCAGACTACGTCGTGAAGGCTGTTTGTCCCATCTGCATTCATTTGGTTGTGGGGATGCCAGAGGTGAAAGCAAGGCTTTTGGTTCCCTCGGCATGAAGTGTGCAGAGACGGAGAGCACGTGCAGGATGGCCTCGCCGTTCCTGACCCATGCACCAAGGGACATTTGCTGCTCCCCTGCTTATGCTGAGGTCTTCTTCTGGGAAAGAAGTCCCAAATCCTTTTCTCGACCATCTTTTTCCTTGCACTCCAGAGCTTTTCTCCTCCCTTGGCCTTCACCCTCAATACCTTTCCTCAAAGGGACGGCAGCCCTCTCAGCCTTTGCCTTGCTCCTGCTCGTCGTCTTCACCTCAGCTAGAGAGTCCTGAAGGATCGCTGCAGGTCCCTTCCAACTCTACCCTTCTCTTCTCTTCACTTGTGTTCTATTCCCTGCACTGACGATGAGGCGAATAACAAGGAGACCACTAGTTGCCTGAAATGCCAGGGGGTTTGCAGCTCCAGAAACACTTTCGAGGACACAAATCAAAAAGGATACAAGTAGAAACAGGATTGGATTTCATTTGATTTTACTTTATTTTACTTTCTTTTATTTTCTGTCTTGTTCCGTTGGTTGATGTTAGTTTAGTTTCGTTTCTTTCACGTGATGTTATTGTATTTGATTTTATTATATTTTCTTTGGGGTTATTTCTTATTATTTTATTTTATGTTGGATTATCTTCTTTTATTTTACCTTGCTTTATGCGTTTTTATTTTGTTTTGTTATTTTATTATTTTATCATTTTAGTTGACCTTCTTTTGGTTTAGGCTCTTTTAGGCTATTTTGCTGAATCTCTTTCAGAGCCGATGCTCACAAGCATTAACACAATGCGCATGTGCAGCCAGGAGCAGGCTGATGTGTTCTTCGGTTTAGTTTGACAAAGCATCCCTTGCAGTCTGGCAAAGGAAAGCCGCAGAAAGGAGCAGCAGGAAGACAGGCCAAGCAGTCCCTCGTTTCTCAACAGTGCAGAAGAACTTGAAGAAGGAGGATGGGTACCGACCACACACCGAAAAGTACAAGAAGAGGAGGGGTGTGGTGCCCGGGGCTATTTTCACAAGTAGGACACGTGTCGATGACAAGCACCCCTTTTGCCTTCCAAAACTTGCTCCGCTGTGCTTCTTGGCCAGGGAGGCCTGAAAAGCGCTCTCCTGCCTGCCCTGCGCTTGGATCGCGTGCAGGGAGAGCTGCAAAGCTGCAGCTCCGCATGGTGCGGCAAGCCTGCAGCCCTTCCAAGCACAGGCTGTTTTGCACAAGCAAGAACACCTCGGGGAACGGAGCCAAGGGAAGAGCAGAGCTCGCTCCTGCTCCAAACCTGCAACGGGCAAAAGAGCCAGGGAGCGCCAGGGCACGAGGGGCGCCTCGGAGGTGCAAGAGCAGCGGGCAAGAACTGAGCCCAAAGGGCCCAGAGGAGCCCTGACAAGGGGCTGCGCTCAATGCTACGGAGGAGAAGAAGCAACCCCCGGGGGCCACCCTGGGCGTCCGCCCTGGGAGTCTAGAAAGCGTCCTCCCCCCGCCTGCGGGGCACGAGGGCCACCTTGGTGGAGCAGGAGCAGCAGGCACCTAGCCAAAACGGCCCAAAGGAGCCCTGGCAAGGGGCCGTGCTCAGTGCTGCAGAGGAAGGCAAAAAACCCCCGGGGACACTTGCTAGCCCACCGTGGGGGGAAAAAAGCCTTCCTCCCCACAGCTGCAGGGCACGAGAGGCCACCTTTGTGGTGCATGAGCAACAGGCAGTAACCCAGCCAAAATGGCCCAGAGGAGCCCTGACAAGTGCTCATGCTCAGTGCTGCAGGGGAAGGCAAAAAAACCCCGGGCACCAGAGCCAATCTGCCCCGGGGGAAAATTCCTTACTGACCCCAGCGTCGCAGGCGATGGGCTCTTCCCTGAGCACATGAGCAAGACCTGCCTCCTCGGCCCGCAGGCTGCTCACGCCTCCCAGGAGATGCCCAACCCCGATTCTCCCTCCACCTGCTGCCACCTCAGGGCCTTCCCAGAGGGGCAAAACGCCCCCGGCCTGATCCATCTGCGGGACAACCATCCTTCCTGTGCCTGGCAAGGCACCAGTGGCTGCTCCAAAGCACCGGCACCCCCGCCAACATCTCTGCATCCCATTCCTCACGGCTGCTGCCACTGGCTCCGCAGGGGATGAGGATGGCGAGCTCTGCAGTGCTCCTCAAGAAGGCATTCCCTTGCTCTTGCCACTGCTAGCCGGCTGAAAAGGCCAGCCAGCCTCACCAATCTCCAGCTGTTGGGGGTTCTTCTCGTCTCCAGCAGCCTCGTCGAGCCACCTCCGGCCTTCCTCCCTCAGCCCTCGCCAAGTAATTCCACCGCCTCCTCAAGGACTTCCTCTCGCCCGTCTTGGGGCTGCCCCCAGGCCAGCTATGGCAGCGCGACGCGGGAGCGTGCTCCCTTTTATGCTGCCCCGGGGCATGGTGACTGCTGCGTTGCCGGGCGCTGGCACTGTGACACGGGGGTGACGGGGCCCCCCCTGCGCAGCCCCGCCCGCCGGCCCTCTGCCCAGCGTCCTTCCCAGGAAGGCCTTTGGGCTGCTGGCCCCGAGGCAGTCCCTGGGCCCAGGAGGCTCAGGGGGCTGTCCCTGCCCTTGCTGGCCATGCCCTGGGCACAGCTGCTGGGCGTCCCGCTAAATACATCTGGACATTCAGACTACGTCGTGAAGGCTGTTTGTCCCATCTGCATTCATTTGGTTGTGGGGATGCCAGAGGTGAAAGCAAGGCTTTTGGTTCCCTCGGCATGAAGTGGGCAGAGACGGAGAGCACGTGCAGGATGGCCTCGCCGTTCCTGACCCATGCACCAAGGGACATTTGCTACTCCCCTGCTTATGCTGAGGTCTTCTTCTGGGAAAGAAGTCCCAAATCCTTTTCTCGACCATCTTTTTCCTTGCACTCCAGAGCTTTTCTCCTCCCTTGGCCTTCACCCTCAATACCTTTCCTCAAAGGGACGGCAGCCCTCTCAGCCTTTGCCTTGCTCCTGCTAGTCGTCTTCACCTCAGCTAGAGAGTCCTGAAGGATCGCTGCAGGTCCCTTCCAACTCTACCCTTCTCTTCTCTTCACTTGTGTTCTATTCCCTGCACTGACGATGAGGCGAATAACAAGGAGACCACTAGTTGCCTGAAATGCCAGGGGGTTTGCAGCTCCAGAAACACTTTCGAGGACACAAATCAAAAAGGATACAAGTAGAAACAGGATTGGATTTCATTTGATTTTACTTTATTTTACTTTCTTTTATTTTCTGTCTTGTTCCGTTGGTTGATGTTAGTTTAGTTTCGTTTCTTTCATGTGATGTTATTGTATTTGATTTTATTATATTTTCTTTGGGGTTATTTCTTATTATTTTATTTTATGTTGGATTATCTTCTTTTATTTTACCTTGCTTTATGCGTTTTTATTTTGTTTTGTTATTTTATTATTTTATCATTTTAGTTGACCTTATTTTGGTTTAGGCTCTTTTAGGCTATTTTGCTGAATCTCTTTCAGAGCCGATGCTCACAAGCATTAACACCATGCGCATGTGCAGCCAGGAGCAGGCTGATGTGTTCTTCGGTTTAGTTTGAAAAAGCATCCCTTGCAGTCTGGCAAAGGAAAGCCGCAGAAAGGAGCAGCAGGAAGACAGGCCAAGCAGTCCCTCGTTTCTCAACAGTGCAGAAGAACTTGAAGAAGGAGGATGGGTACCGACCACACACCGAAAAGTACAAGAAGAGGAGGGGTGTGGTGCCCTGGGCTATTTTCACAAGTAGGACACGTGTCGATGACAAGCACCCCTTTTGCCTTCCAAAACTTGCTCCGCTGTGCTTCTTGGCCAGGGAGGCCTGAAAAGCGCTCTCCTGCCTGCCCTGCGCTTGGATCGCGTGCAGGGAGAGCTGAAAAGCTGCAGCTCCGCATGGTGCAGCAAGCCTGCAGCCCTTCCAAGCACAGGCTGTTTTGCACAAGCAAGAACACCTCGGGGAACGGAGCCAAGGGAAGAGCAGAGCTCGCTCCTGCTCCAAACCTGCAACGGGCAAAAGAGCCAGGGAGCGCCAGGGCACGAGGGGCGCCTCGGAGGTGCAAGAGCAGCGGGCAAGAACTGAGCCCAAAGGGCCCAGAGGAGCCCTGACAAGGGGCTGCGCTCAGTGCTACGGAGGAGAAGAAGCAACCCCCGGGGGCAACCCTGGGCGTCCGCCCTGGGAGTCTAGAAAGCATCCTCCCCCCGCCTGCGGGGCACGAGGGCCACCTTGGTGGAGCAGGAGCAGCAGGCACCTAGCCAAAACGGCCCAAAGGAGCCCTGGCAAGGGGCCGTGCTCAGTGCTGCAGAGGAAGGCAAAAAACCCCCGGGGACACTTGCTAGCCCACCGTGGGGGGAAAAAAGCCTTCCTCCCCACAGCTGCAGGGCACGAGAGGCCACCTTTGTGGTGCATGAGCAACAGGCAGTAACCCAGCCAAAATGGCCCAGAGGAGCCCTGACAAGTGCTCATGCTCAGTGCTGCAGGGGAAGGCAAAAAAACCCCGGGCACCAGAGCCAATCTGCCCCGGGGGAAAATTCCTTACTGACCCCAGCGTCGCAGGCGATGGGCTCTTCCCTGAGTACATGAGCAAGACCTGCCTCCTCGGCCCGCAGGCTGCTCACGCCTCCCAGGAGATGCCCAACCCCGATTCTCCCTCCACCTGCTGCCACCTCAGGGCCTTCCCAGAGGGGCAAAACGCCCCCGGCCTGATCCATCTGCGGGACAACCATCCTTCCTGTGCCTGGCAAGGCACCAGTGGCTGCTCCAAAGCACCGGCACCCCCGCCAACATCTCTGCATCCCATTCCTCACGGCTGCTGCCACTGGCTCCGCAGGGGACGAGGATGGCGAGCTCTGCAGTGCTCCTCAAGAAGGCATTCCCTTGCTCTTGCCACTGCTAGCCGGCTGAAAAGGCCAGCCAGCCTCACCAACCTCCAGCTGTTGGGGGTTCTTCTCGTCTCCAGCAGCCTCGTCGAGCCACCTCCGGCCTTCCTCCCTCAGCCCTCGCCAAGTAATTCCACCGCCTCCTCAAGGACTTCCTCTCGCCCGTCTTGGGGCTGCCCCCAGGCCAGCTATGGCAGCGCGACGCGGGAGCGTGCTCCCTTTTATGCTGCCCCGGGGCATGGTGACTGCTGCGTTGCCGGGCGCTGGCACTGTGACACGGGGGTGACGGGACACCCCCCTGCGCAGCCCCGCCCGCCGGCCCTCTGCCCAGCGTCCTTCCCAGGAAGGCCTTTGGGCTGCTGGCCCCGAGGCAGTCCCTGGGCCCAGGAGGCTCAGGGGGCTGTCCCTGCCCTTGCTGGCCATGCCCTGGGCACAGCTGCTGGGCGTCCCGCTAAATACATCTGGACATTCAGACTACGTCGTGAAGGCTGTTTGTCCCATCTGCATTCATTTGGTTGTGGGGATGCCAGAGGTGAAAGCAAGGCTTTTGGTTCCCTCGGCATGAAGTGGGCAGAGACGGAGAGCACGTGCAGGATGGCCTCGCCGTTCCTGACCCATGCACCAAGGGACATTTGCTACTCCCCTGCTTATGCTGAGGTCTTCTTCTGGGAAAGAAGTCCCAAATCCTTTTCTCGACCATCTTTTTCCTTGCACTCCAGAGCTTTTCTCCTCCCTTGGCCTTCACCCTCAATACCTTTCCTCAAAGGGACGGCAGCCCTCTCAGCCTTTGCCTTGCTCCTGCTAGTCGTCTTCACCTCAGCTAGAGAGTCCTGAAGGATCGCTGCAGGTCCCTTCCAACTCTACCCTTCTCTTCTCTTCACTTGTGTTCTATTCCCTGCACTGACGATGAGGCGAATAACAAGGAGACCACTAGTTGCCTGAAATGCCAGGGGGTTTGCAGCTCCAGAAACACTTTCGAGGACACAAATCAAAAAGGATACAAGTAGAAACAGGATTGGATTTCATTTGATTTTACTTTATTTTACTTTCTTTTATTTTCTGTCTTGTTCCGTTGGTTGATGTTAGTTTAGTTTCGTTTCTTTCATGTGATGTTATTGTATTTGATTTTATTATATTTTCTTTGGGGTTATTTCTTATTATTTTATTTTATGTTGGATTATCTTCTTTTATTTTACCTTGCTTTATGCGTTTTTATTTTGTTTTGTTATTTTATTATTTTATCATTTTAGTTGACCTTCTTTTGGTTTAGGCTCTTTTAGGCTATTTTGCTGAATCTCTTTCAGAGCCGATGCTCACAAGCATTAACACCATGCGCATGTGCAGCCAGGAGCAGGCTGATGTGTTCTTCGGTTTAGTTTGAAAAAGCATCCCTTGCAGTCTGGCAAAGGAAAGCCGCAGAAAGGAGCAGCAGGAAGACAGGCCAAGCAGTCCCTCGTTTCTCAACAGTGCAGAAGAACTTGAAGAAGGAGGATGGGTACCGACCACACACCGAAAAGTACAAGAAGAGGAGGGGTGTGGTGCCCTGGGCTATTTTCACAAGTAGGACACGTGTCGATGACAAGCACCCCTTTTGCCTTCCAAAACTTGCTCCGCTGTGCTTCTTGGCCAGGGAGGCCTGAAAAGCGCTCTCCTGCCTGCCCTGCGCTTGGATCGCGTGCAGGGAGAGCTGAAAAGCTGCAGCTCCGCATGGTGCAGCAAGCCTGCAGCCCTTCCAAGCACAGGCTGTTTTGCACAAGCAAGAACACCTCGGGGAACGGAGCCAAGGGAAGAGCAGAGCTCGCTCCTGCTCCAAACCTGCAACGGGCAAAAGAGCCAGGGAGCGCCAGGGCACGAGGGGCGCCTCGGAGGTGCAAGAGCAGCGGGCAAGAACTGAGCCCAAAGGGCCCAGAGGAGCCCTGACAAGGGGCTGCGCTCAGTGCTACGGAGGAGAAGAAGCAACCCCCGGGGGCAACCCTGGGCGTCCGCCCTGGGAGTCTAGAAAGCATCCTCCCCCCGCCTGCGGGGCACGAGGGCCACCTTGGTGGAGCAGGAGCAGCAGGCACCTAGCCAAAACGGCCCAAAGGAGCCCTGGCAAGGGGCCGTGCTCAGTGCTGCAGAGGAAGGCAAAAAACCCCCGGGGACACTTGCTAGCCCACCGTGGGGGGAAAAAAGCCTTCCTCCCCACAGCTGCAGGGCACGAGAGGCCACCTTTGTGGTGCATGAGCAACAGGCAGTAACCCAGCCAAAATGGCCCAGAGGAGCCCTGACAAGTGCTCATGCTCAGTGCTGCAGGGGAAGGCAAAAAAACCCCGGGCACCAGAGCCAATCTGCCCCGGGGGAAAATTCCTTACTGACCCCAGCGTCGCAGGCGATGGGCTCTTCCCTGAGTACATGAGCAAGACCTGCCTCCTCGGCCCGCAGGCTGCTCACGCCTCCCAGGAGATGCCCAACCCCGATTCTCCCTCCACCTGCTGCCACCTCAGGGCCTTCCCAGAGGGGCAAAACGCCCCCGGCCTGATCCATCTGCGGGACAACCATCCTTCCTGTGCCTGGCAAGGCACCAGTGGCTGCTCCAAAGCACCGGCACCCCCGCCAACATCTCTGCATCCCATTCCTCACGGCTGCTGCCACTGGCTCCGCAGGGGACGAGGATGGCGAGCTCTGCAGTGCTCCTCAAGAAGGCATTCCCTTGCTCTTGCCACTGCTAGCCGGCTGAAAAGGCCAGCCAGCCTCACCAACCTCCAGCTGTTGGGGGTTCTTCTCGTCTCCAGCAGCCTCGTCGAGCCACCTCCGGCCTTCCTCCCTCAGCCCTCGCCAAGTAATTCCACCGCCTCCTCAAGGACTTCCTCTCGCCCGTCTTGGGGCTGCCCCCAGGCCAGCTATGGCAGCGCGACGCGGGAGCGTGCTCCCTTTTATGCTGCCCCGGGGCATGGTGACTGCTGCGTTGCCGGGCGCTGGCACTGTGACACGGGGGTGACGGGACACCCCCCTGCACAGCCCCGCCCGCCGGCCCTCTGCCCAGCGTCCTTCCCAGGAAGGCCTTTGGGCTGCTGGCCCCGAGGCAGTCCCTGGGCCCAGGAGGCTCAGGGGGCTGTCCCTGCCCTTGCTGGCCATGCCCTGGGCACAGCTGCTGGGCGTCCCGCTAAATACATCTGGACATTCAGACTACGTCGTGAAGGCTGTTTGTCCCATCTACATTCATTTGGTTGTGGGGATGCCAGAGGTGAAAGCAAGGCTTTTGGTTCCCTCTGCATGAACTGGGCAGAGACGGAGAGCACGTGCAGGATGGCCTCGCCGTTCCTGACCCATGCACCAAGGGACATTTGCTGCTCCCCTGCTTATGCTGAGGTCTTCTTCTGGGAAAGAAGTCCCAAATCCTTTTCTCTTCTTGACCATCTTTTTCCTTGCACTCCAGAGCTTTTCTCCTCCCTTGGCCTTCACCCTCAATACCTTTCCTCAAAGGGACGGCAGCCCTCTCAGCCTTTGCCTTGCTCCTGCTCGTCGTCTTCACCTCAGCTAGAGAGTCCTGAAGGATCGCTGCAGGTCCCTTCCAACTCAACCCTTCTCTTCTCTTCACTTGTGTTCTATTCCCTGCACTGACGATGAGGCGAATAACAAGGAGACCACTAGTTGCCTGAAATGCCAGGGGGTTTGCAGCTCCAGAAACACTTTCGAGGACACAAATCAAAAAGGATACAAGTAGAAACAGGATTGGATTTCATTTGATTTTACTTTATTTTACTTTCTTTTATTTTCTGTCTTGTTCCGTTGGTCGATGTTAGTTTAGTTTCGTTTCTTTCATGTGATGTTATTGTATTTGATTTTATTATATTTTCTTTGGGGTTATTTCTTATTATTTTATTTTATGTTGGTTTATCTTCTTTTATTTTACCTTGCTTTATGCGTTTTTATTTTGTTTTGTTATTTTATTATTTTATCATTTTAGTTGACCTTCTTTTGGTTTAGGCTCTTTTAGGCTATTTTGCTGAATCTCTTTCAGAGCCGATGCTCACAAGCATTAACACCATGCGCATGTGCAGCCAGGAGCAGGCTGATGTGTTCTTCGGTTTAGTTTGAAAAAGCATCCCTTGCAGTCTGGCAAAGGAAAGCCGCAGAAAGGAGCAGCAGGAAGACAGGCCAAGCAGTCCCTCGTTTCTCAACAGTGCAGAAGAACTTGAAGAAGGAGGATGGGTACCGACCACACACCGAAAAGTACAAGAAGAGGAGGGGTGTGGTGCCCTGGGCTATTTTCACAAGTAGGACACGTGTCGATGACAAGCACCCCTTTTGCCTTCCAAAACTTGCTCCGCTGTGCTTCTTGGCCAGGGAGGCCTGAAAAGCGCTCTCCTGCCTGCCCTGCGCTTGGATCGCGTGCAGGGAGAGCTGAAAAGCTGCAGCTCCGCATGGTGCGGCAAGCCTGCAGCCCTTCCAAGCACAGGCTGTTTTGCACAAGCAAGAACACCTCGGGGAACGGAGCCAAGGGAAGAGCAGAGCTCGCTCCTGCTCCAAACCTGCAACGGGCAAAAGAGCCAGGGAGCGCCAGGGCACGAGGGGCGCCTCGGAGGTGCAAGAGCAGCGGGCAAGAACTGAGCCCAAAGGGCCCAGAGGAGCCCTGACAAGGGGCTGCGCTCAATGCTACGGAGGAGAAGAAGCAACCCCCGGGGGCCACCCTGGGCGTCCGCCCTGGGAGTCTAGAAAGCATCCTCCCCCCGCCTGCGGGGCACGAGGGCCACCTTGGTGGAGCAGGAGCAGCAGGCACCTAGCCAAAACGGCCCAAAGGAGCCCTGGCAAGGGGCCGTGCTCAGTGCTGCAGAGGAAGGCAAAAAACCCCCGGGGACACTTGCTAGCCCACCGTGGGGGGAAAAAAGCCTTCCTCCCCACAGCTGCAGGGCACGAGAGGCCACCTTTGTGGTGCATGAGCAACAGGCAGTAACCCAGCCAAAATGGCCCAGAGGAGCCCTGACAAGTGCTCATGCTCAGTGCTGCAGAGGAAGGCAAAAAAACCCCGGGCACCAGAGCCAATCTGCCCCGGGGGAAAATTCCTTACTGACCCCAGCGTCGCAGGCGATGGGCTCTTCCCTGAGCACATGAGCAAGACCTGCCTCCTCGGCCCGCAGGCTGCTCACGCCTCCCAGGAGATGCCCAACCCCGATTCTCCCTCCACCTGCTGCCACCTCAGGGCCTTCCCAGAGGGGCAAAACGCCCCCGGCCTGATCCATCTGCGGGACAACCATCCTTCCTGTGCCTGGCAAGGCACCAGTGGCTGCTCCAAAGCACCGGCACCCCCGCCAACATCTCTGCATCCCATTCCTCACGGCTGCTGCCACTGGCTCCGCAGGGGATGAGGATGGCGAGCTCTGCAGTGCTCCTCAAGAAGGCATTCCCTTGCTCTTGCCACTGCTAGCCGGCTGAAAAGGCCAGCCAGCCTCACCAACCTCCAGCTGTTGGGGGTTCTTCTCGTCTCCAGCAGCCTCGTCGAGCCACCTCCGGCCTTCCTCCCTCAGCCCTCGCCAAGTAATTCCACCGCCTCCTCAAGGACTTCCTCTCGCCCGTCTTGGGGCTGCCCCCAGGCCAGCTATGGCAGCGCGACGCGGGAGCGTGCTCCCTTTTATGCTGCCCCGGGGCATGGTGACTGCTGTGTTGCCGGGCGCTGGCACTGTGACACGGGGGTGACGGGGCCCCCCCTGCGCAGCCCCGCCCGCCGGCCCTCTGCCCAGCGTCCTTCCCAGGAAGGCCTTTGGGCTGCTGGCCCCGAGGCAGTCCCTGGGCCCAGGAGGCTCAGGGGGCTGTCCCTGCCCTTGCTGGCCATGCCCTGGGCACAGCTGCTGGGCGTCCCGCTAAATACATCTGGACATTCAGACTACGTCGTGAAGGCTGTTTGTCCCATCTGCATTCATTTGGTTGTGGGGATGCCAGAGGTGAAAGCAAGGCTTTTGGTTCCCTCGGCATGAAGTGTGCAGAGACGGAGAGCACGTGCAGGATGGCCTCGCCGTTCCTGACCCATGCACCAAGGGACATTTGCTGCTCCCCTGCTTATGCTGAGGTCTTCTTCTGGGAAAGAAGTCCCAAATCCTTTTCTCGACCATCTTTTTCCTTGCACTCCAGAGCTTTTCTCCTCCCTTGGCCTTCACCCTCAATACCTTTCCTCAAAGGGACGGCAGCCCTCTCAGCCTTTGCCTTGCTCCTGCTAGTCGTCTTCACCTCAGCTAGAGAGTCCTGAAGGATCGCTGCAGGTCCCTTCCAACTCTACCCTTCTCTTCTCTTCACTTGTGTTCTATTCCCTGCACTGACGATGAGGCGAATAACAAGGAGACCACTAGTTGCCTGAAATGCCAGGGGGTTTGCAGCTCCAGAAACACTTTCGAGGACACAAATCAAAAAGGATACAAGTAGAAACAGGATTGGATTTCATTTGATTTTACTTTATTTTACTTTCTTTTATTTTCTGTCTTGTTCCGTTGGTTGATGTTAGTTTAGTTTCGTTTCTTTCATGTGATGTTATTGTATTTGATTTTATTATATTTTCTTTGGGGTTATTTCTTATTATTTTATTTTATGTTGGATTATCTTCTTTTATTTTACCTTGCTTTATGCGTTTTTATTTTGTTTTGTTATTTTATTATTTTATCATTTTAGTTGACCTTCTTTTGGTTTAGGCTCTTTTAGGCTATTTTGCTGAATCTCTTTCAGAGCCGATGCTCACAAGCATTAACACAATGCGCATGTGCAGCCAGGAGCAGGCTGATGTGTTCTTCGGTTTAGTTTGACAAAGCATCCCTTGCAGTCTGGCAAAGGAAAGCCGCAGAAAGGAGCAGCAGGAAGACAGGCCAAGCAGTCCCTCGTTTCTCAACAGTGCAGAAGAACTTGAAGAAGGAGGATGGGTACCGACCACACACCGAAAAGTACAAGAAGAGGAGGGGTGTGGTGCCCTGGGCTATTTTCACAAGTAGGACACGTGTCGATGACAAGCACCCCTTTTGCCTTCCAAAACTTGCTCCGCTGTGCTTCTTGGCCAGGGAGGCCTGAAAAGCGCTCTCCTGCCTGCCCTGCGCTTGGATCGCGTGCAGGGAGAGCTGCAAAGCTGCAGCTCCGCATGGTGCGGCAAGCCTGCAGCCCTTCCAAGCACAGGCTGTTTTGCACAAGCAAGAACACCTCGGGGAACGGAGCCAAGGGAAGAGCAGAGCTCGCTCCTGCTCCAAACCTGCAACGGGCAAAAGAGCCAGGGAGCGCCAGGGCACGAGGGGCGCCTCGGAGGTGCAAGAGCAGCGGGCAAGAACTGAGCCCAAAGGGCCCAGAGGAGCCCTGACAAGGGGCTGCGCTCAATGCTACGGAGGAGAAGAAGCAACCCCCGGGGGCCACCCTGGGCGTCCGCCCTGGGAGTCTAGAAAGCATCCTCCCCCCGCCTGCGGGGCACGAGGGCCACCTTGGTGGAGCAGGAGCAGCAGGCACCTAGCCAAAACGGCCCAAAGGAGCCCTGGCAAGGGGCCGTGCTCAGTGCTGCAGAGGAAGGCAAAAAACCCCCGGGGACACTTGCTAGCCCACCGTGGGGGGAAAAAAGCCTTCCTCCCCACAGCTGCAGGGCACGAGAGGCCACCTTTGTGGTGCATGAGCAACAGGCAGTAACCCAGCCAAAATGGCCCAGAGGAGCCCTGACAAGTGCTCATGCTCAGTGCTGCAGGGGAAGGCAAAAAAACCCCAGGCACCAGAGCCAATCTGCCCCGGGGGAAAATTCCTTACTGACCCCAGCGTCGCAGGCGATGGGCTCTTCCCTGAGCACATGAGCAAGACCTGCCTCCTCGGCCCGCAGGCTGCTCACGCCTCCCAGGAGATGCCCAACCCCGATTCTCCCTCCACCTGCTGCCACCTCAGGGCCTTCCCAGAGGGGCAAAACGCCCCCGGCCTGATCCATCTGCGGGACAACCATCCTTCCTGTGCCTGGCAAGGCACCAGTGGCTGCTCCAAAGCACCGGCACCCCCGCCAACATCTCTGCATCCCATTCCTCACGGCTGCTGACACTGGCTCCGCAGGGGATGAGGATGGCGAGCTCTGCAGTGCTCCTCAAGAAGGCATTCCCTTGCTCTTGCCACTGCTAGCCGGCTGAAAAGGCCAGCCAGCCTCACCAACCTCCAGCTGTTGGGGGTTCTTCTCGTCTCCAGCAGCCTCGTCGAGCCACCTCCGGCCTTCCTCCCTCAGCCCTCGCCAAGTAATTCCACCGCCTCCTCAAGGACTTCCTCTCGCCCGTCTTGGGGCTGCCCCCAGGCCAGCTATGGCAGCGCGACGCGGGAGCGTGCTCCCTTTTATGCTGCCCCGGGGCATGGTGACTGCTGTGTTGCCGGGCGCTGGCACTGTGACACGGGGGTGACGGGGCCCCCCCTGCGCAGCCCCGCCCGCCGGCCCTCTGCCCAGCGTCCTTCCCAGGAAGGCCTTTGGGCTGCTGGCCCCGAGGCAGTCCCTGGGCCCAGGAGGCTCAGGGGGCTGTCCCTGCCCTTGCTGGCCATGCCCTGGGCACAGCTGCTGGGCGTCCCGCTAAATACATCTGGACATTCAGACTACGTCGTGAAGGCTGTTTGTCCCATCTGCATTCATTTGGTTGTGGGGATGCCAGAGGTGAAAGCAAGGCTTTTGGTTCCCTCGGCATGAAGTGTGCAGAGACGGAGAGCACGTGCAGGATGGCCTCGCCGTTCCTGACCCATGCACCAAGGGACATTTGCTGCTCCCCTGCTTATGCTGAGGTCTTCTTCTGGGAAAGAAGTCCCAAATCCTTTTCTCGACCATCTTTTTCCTTGCACTCCAGAGCTTTTCTCCTCCCTTGGCCTTCACCCTCAATACCTTTCCTCAAAGGGACGGCAGCCCTCTCAGCCTTTGCCTTGCTCCTGCTCGTCGTCTTCACCTCAGCTAGAGAGTCCTGAAGGATCGCTGCAGGTCCCTTCCAACTCTACCCTTCTCTTCTCTTCACTTGTGTTCTATTCCCTGCACTGACGATGAGGCGAATAACAAGGAGACCACTAGTTGCCTGAAATGCCAGGGGGTTTGCAGCTCCAGAAACACTTTCGAGGACACAAATCAAAAAGGATACAAGTAGAAACAGGATTGGATTTCATTTGATTTTACTTTATTTTACTTTCTTTTATTTTCTGTCTTGTTCCGTTGGTTGATGTTAGTTTAGTTTCGTTTCTTTCACGTGATGTTATTGTATTTGATTTTATTATATTTTCTTTGGGGTTATTTCTTATTATTTTATTTTATGTTGGATTATCTTCTTTTATTTTACCTTGCTTTATGCGTTTTTATTTTGTTTTGTTATTTTATTATTTTATCATTTTAGTTGACCTTATTTTGGTTTAGGCTCTTTTAGGCTATTTTGCTGAATCTCTTTCAGAGCCGATGCTCACAAGCATTAACACAATGCGCATGTGCAGCCAGGAGCAGGCTGATGTGTTCTTCGGTTTAGTTTGACAAAGCATCCCTTGCAGTCTGGCAAAGGAAAGCCGCAGAAAGGAGCAGCAGGAAGACAGGCCAAGCAGTCCCTCGTTTCTCAACAGTGCAGAAGAACTTGAAGAAGGAGGATGGGTACCGACCACACACCGAAAAGTACAAGAAGAGGAGGGGTGTGGTGCCCGGGGCTATTTTCACAAGTAGGACACGTGTCGATGACAAGCACCCCTTTTGCCTTCCAAAACTTGCTCCGCTGTGCTTCTTGGCCAGGGAGGCCTGAAAAGCGCTCTCCTGCCTGCCCTGCGCTTGGATCGCGTGCAGGGAGAGCTGAAAAGCTGCAGCTCCGCATGGTGCGGCAAGCCTGCAGCCCTTCCAAGCACAGGCTGTTTTGCACAAGCAAGAACACCTCGGGGAACGGAGCCAAGGGAAGAGCAGAGCTCGCTCCTGCTCCAAACCTGCAAGGGGCAAAAGAGCCAGGGAGCGCCAGGGCACGAGGGGCGCCTCGGAGGTGCAAGAGCAGCGGGCAAGAACTGAGCCCAAAGGGCCCAGAGGAGCCCTGACAAGGGGCTGCGCTCAATGCTACGGAGGAGAAGAAGCAACCCCCGGGGGCCACCCTGGGCGTCCGCCCTGGGAGTCTAGAAAGCATCCTCCCCCCGCCTGCGGGGCACGAGGGCCACCTTGGTGGAGCAGGAGCAGCAGGCACCTAGCCAAAACGGCCCAAAGGAGCCCTGGCAAGGGGCCGTGCTCAGTGCTGCAGAGGAAGGCAAAAAACCCCCGGGGACACTTGCTAGCCCACCGTGGGGGGAAAAAAGCCTTCCTCCCCACAGCTGCAGGGCACGAGAGGCCACCTTTGTGGTGCATGAGCAACAGGCAGTAACCCAGCCAAAATGGCCCAGAGGAGCCCTGACAAGTGCTCATGCTCAGTGCTGCAGAGGAAGGCAAAAAAACCCCGGGCACCAGAGCCAATCTGCCCCGGGGGAAAATTCCTTACTGACCCCAGCGTCGCAGGCGATGGGCTCTTCCCTGAGCACATGAGCAAGACCTGCCTCCTCGGCCCGCAGGCTGCTCACGCCTCCCAGGAGATGCCCAACCCCGATTCTCCCTCCACCTGCTGCCACCTCAGGGCCTTCCCAGAGGGGCAAAACGCCCCCGGCCTGATCCATCTGCGGGACAACCATCCTTCCTGTGCCTGGCAAGGCACCAGTGGCTGCTCCAAAGCACCGGCACCCCCGCCAACATCTCTGCATCCCATTCCTCACGGCTGCTGCCACTGGCTCCGCAGGGGATGAGGATGGCGAGCTCTGCAGTGCTCGTCAAGAAGGCATTCCCTTGCTCTTGCCACTGCTAGCCGGCTGAAAAGGCCAGCCAGCCTCACCAACCTCCAGCTGTTGGGGGTTCTTCTCGTCTCCAGCAGCCTCGTCGAGCCACCTCCGGCCTTCCTCCCTCAGCCCTCGCCAAGTAATTCCACCGCCTCCTCAAGGACTTCCTCTCGCCCGTCTTGGGGCTGCCCCCAGGCCAGCTATGGCAGCGCGACGCGGGAGCGTGCTCCCTTTTATGCTGCCCCGGGGCATGGTGACTGCTGTGTTGCCGGGCGCTGGCACTGTGACACGGGGGTGACGGGGCCCCCCCTGCGCAGCCCCGCCCGCCGGCCCTCTGCCCAGCGTCCTTCCCAGGAAGGCCTTTGGGCTGCTGGCCCCGAGGCAGTCCCTGGGCCCAGGAGGCTCAGGGGGCTGTCCCTGCCCTTGCTGGCCATGCCCTGGGCACAGCTGCTGGGCGTCCCGCTAAATACATCTGGACATTCAGACTACGTCGTGAAGGCTGTTTGTCCCATCTGCATTCATTTGGTTGTGGGGATGCCAGAGGTGAAAGCAAGGCTTTTGGTTCCCTCGGCATGAAGTGTGCAGAGACGGAGAGCACGTGCAGGATGGCCTCGCCGTTCCTGACCCATGCACCAAGGGACATTTGCTGCTCCCCTGCTTATGCTGAGGTCTTCTTCTGGGAAAGAAGTCCCAAATCCTTTTCTCGACCATCTTTTTCCTTGCACTCCAGAGCTTTTCTCCTCCCTTGGCCTTCACCCTCAATACCTTTCCTCAAAGGGACGGCAGCCCTCTCAGCCTTTGCCTTGCTCCTGCTCGTCGTCTTCACCTCAGCTAGAGAGTCCTGAAGGATCGCTGCAGGTCCCTTCCAACTCTACCCTTCTCTTCTCTTCACTTGTGTTCTATTCCCTGCACTGACGATGAGGCGAATAACAAGGAGACCACTAGTTGCCTGAAATGCCAGGGGGTTTGCAGCTCCAGAAACACTTTCGAGGACACAAATCAAAAAGGATACAAGTAGAAACAGGATTGGATTTCATTTGATTTTACTTTATTTTACTTTCTTTTATTTTCTGTCTTGTTCCGTTGGTTGATGTTAGTTTAGTTTCGTTTCTTTCACGTGATGTTATTGTATTTGATTTTATTATATTTTCTTTGGGGTTATTTCTTATTATTTTATTTTATGTTGGATTATCTTCTTTTATTTTACCTTGCTTTATGCGTTTTTATTTTGTTTTGTTATTTTATTATTTTATCATTTTAGTTGACCTTATTTTGGTTTAGGCTCTTTTAGGCTATTTTGCTGAATCTCTTTCAGAGCCGATGCTCACAAGCATTAACACAATGCGCATGTGCAGCCAGGAGCAGGCTGATGTGTTCTTCGGTTTAGTTTGACAAAGCATCCCTTGCAGTCTGGCAAAGGAAAGCCGCAGAAAGGAGCAGCAGGAAGACAGGCCAAGCAGTCCCTCGTTTCTCAACAGTGCAGAAGAACTTGAAGAAGGAGGATGGGTACCGACCACACACCGAAAAGTACAAGAAGAGGAGGGGTGTGGTGCCCGGGGCTATTTTCACAAGTAGGACACGTGTCGATGACAAGCACCCCTTTTGCCTTCCAAAACTTGCTCCGCTGTGCTTCTTGGCCAGGGAGGCCTGAAAAGCGCTCTCCTGCCTGCCCTGCGCTTGGATCGCGTGCAGGGAGAGCTGCAAAGCTGCAGCTCCGCATGGTGCGGCAAGCCTGCAGCCCTTCCAAGCACAGGCTGTTTTGCACAAGCAAGAACACCTCGGGGAACGGAGCCAAGGGAAGAGCAGAGCTCGCTCCTGCTCCAAACCTGCAACGGGCAAAAGAGCCAGGGAGCGCCAGGGCACGAGGGGCGCCTCGGAGGTGCAAGAGCAGCGGGCAAGAACTGAGCCCAAAGGGCCCAGAGGAGCCCTGACAAGGGGCTGCGCTCAATGCTACGGAGGAGAA
Organism: Platalea leucorodia; assembly: GCF_965183815.1. Lineage (NCBI taxonomy): Eukaryota > Metazoa > Chordata > Aves > Pelecaniformes > Threskiornithidae > Platalea > Platalea leucorodia. The sequence goes on from NW_028121456.1 coordinate 1,056,329, forward strand.
GAAGCAACCCCCGGGGGCAACCCTGGGCGTCCGCCCTGGGAGTCTAGAAAGCGTCCTCCCCCCGCCTGCGGGGCACGAGGGCCACCTTGGTGGAGCAGGAGCAGCAGGCACCTAGCCAAAACGGCCCAAAGGAGCCCTGGCAAGGGGCCGTGCTCAGTGCTGCAGAGGAAGGCAAAAAACCCCCGGGGACACTTGCTAGCCCACCGTGGGGGGAAAAAAGCCTTCCTCCCCACAGCTGCAGGGCACGAGAGGCCACCTTTGTGGTGCATGAGCAACAGGCAGTAACCCAGCCAAAATGGCCCAGAGGAGCCCTGACAAGTGCTCATGCTCAGTGCTGCAGGGGAAGGCAAAAAAACCCCGGGCACCAGAGCCAATCTGCCCCGGGGGAAAATTCCTTACTGACCCCAGCGTCGCAGGCGATGGGCTCTTCCCTGAGCACATGAGCAAGACCTGCCTCCTCGGCCCGCAGGCTGCTCACGCCTCCCAGGAGATGCCCAACCCCGATTCTCCCTCCACCTGCTGCCACCTCAGGGCCTTCCCAGAGGGGCAAAACGCCCCCGGCCTGATCCATCTGCGGGACAACCATCCTTCCTGTGCCTGGCAAGGCACCAGTGGCTGCTCCAAAGCACCGGCACCCCCGCCAACATCTCTGCATCCCATTCCTCACGGCTGCTGCCACTGGCTCCGCAGGGGATGAGGATGGCGAGCTCTGCAGTGCTCCTCAAGAAGGCATTCCCTTGCTCTTGCCACTGCTAGCCGGCTGAAAAGGCCAGCCAGCCTCACCAACCTCCAGCTGTTGGGGGTTCTTCTCGTCTCCAGCAGCCTCGTCGAGCCACCTCCGGCCTTCCTCCCTCAGCCCTCGCCAAGTAATTCCACCGCCTCCTCAAGGACTTCCTCTCGCCCGTCTTGGGGCTGCCCCCAGGCCAGCTATGGCAGCGCGACGCGGGAGCGTGCTCCCTTTTATGCTGCCCCGGGGCATGGTGACTGCTGCGTTGCCGGGCGCTGGCACTGTGACACGGGGGTGACGGGGCCCCCCCTGCGCAGCCCCGCCCGCCGGCCCTCTGCCCAGCGTCCTTCCCAGGAAGGCCTTTGGGCTGCTGGCCCCGAGGCAGTCCCTGGGCCCAGGAGGCTCAGGGGGCTGTCCCTGCCCTTGCTGGCCATGCCCTGGGCACAGCTGCTGGGCGTCCCGCTAAATACATCTGGACATTCAGACTACGTCGTGAAGGCTGTTTGTCCCATCTGCATTCATTTGGTTGTGGGGATGCCAGAGGTGAAAGCAAGGCTTTTGGTTCCCTCGGCATGAAGTGGGCAGAGACGGAGAGCACGTGCAGGATGGCCTCGCCGTTCCTGACCCATGCACCAAGGGACATTTGCTACTCCCCTGCTTATGCTGAGGTCTTCTTCTGGGAAAGAAGTCCCAAATCCTTTTCTCGACCATCTTTTTCCTTGCACTCCAGAGCTTTTCTCCTCCCTTGGCCTTCACCCTCAATACCTTTCCTCAAAGGGACGGCAGCCCTCTCAGCCTTTGCCTTGCTCCTGCTAGTCGTCTTCACCTCAGCTAGAGAGTCCTGAAGGATCGCTGCAGGTCCCTTCCAACTCTACCCTTCTCTTCTCTTCACTTGTGTTCTATTCCCTGCACTGACGATGAGGCGAATAACAAGGAGACCACTAGTTGCCTGAAATGCCAGGGGGTTTGCAGCTCCAGAAACACTTTCGAGGACACAAATCAAAAAGGATACAAGTAGAAACAGGATTGGATTTCATTTGATTTTACTTTATTTTACTTTCTTTTATTTTCTGTCTTGTTCCGTTGGTTGATGTTAGTTTAGTTTCGTTTCTTTCATGTGATGTTATTGTATTTGATTTTATTATATTTTCTTTGGGGTTATTTCTTATTATTTTATTTTATGTTGGATTATCTTCTTTTATTTTACCTTGCTTTATGCGTTTTTATTTTGTTTTGTTATTTTATTATTTTATCATTTTAGTTGACCTTATTTTGGTTTAGGCTCTTTTAGGCTATTTTGCTGAATCTCTTTCAGAGCCGATGCTCACAAGCATTAACACCATGCGCATGTGCAGCCAGGAGCAGGCTGATGTGTTCTTCGGTTTAGTTTGAAAAAGCATCCCTTGCAGTCTGGCAAAGGAAAGCCGCAGAAAGGAGCAGCAGGAAGACAGGCCAAGCAGTCCCTCGTTTCTCAACAGTGCAGAAGAACTTGAAGAAGGAGGATGGGTACCGACCACACACCGAAAAGTACAAGAAGAGGAGGGGTGTGGTGCCCTGGGCTATTTTCACAAGTAGGACACGTGTCGATGACAAGCACCCCTTTTGCCTTCCAAAACTTGCTCCGCTGTGCTTCTTGGCCAGGGAGGCCTGAAAAGCGCTCTCCTGCCTGCCCTGCGCTTGGATCGCGTGCAGGGAGAGCTGAAAAGCTGCAGCTCCGCATGGTGCAGCAAGCCTGCAGCCCTTCCAAGCACAGGCTGTTTTGCACAAGCAAGAACACCTCGGGGAACGGAGCCAAGGGAAGAGCAGAGCTCGCTCCTGCTCCAAACCTGCAACGGGCAAAAGAGCCAGGGAGCGCCAGGGCACGAGGGGCGCCTCGGAGGTGCAAGAGCAGCGGGCAAGAACTGAGCCCAAAGGGCCCAGAGGAGCCCTGACAAGGGGCTGCGCTCAGTGCTACGGAGGAGAAGAAGCAACCCCCGGGGGCCACCCTGGGCGTCCGCCCTGGGAGTCTAGAAAGCATCCTCCCCCCGCCTGCGGGGCACGAGGGCCACCTTGGTGGAGCAGGAGCAGCAGGCACCTAGCCAAAACGGCCCAAAGGAGCCCTGGCAAGGGGCCGTGCTCAGTGCTGCAGAGGATGGCAAAAAACCCCCGGGGACACTTGCTAGCCCACCGTGGGGGGAAAAAAGCCTTCCTCCCCGCAGCTGCAGGGCACGAGAGGCCACCTTTGTGGTGCATGAGCAACAGGCAGTAACCCAGCCAAAATGGCCCAGAGGAGCCCTGACAAGTGCTCATGCTCAGTGCTGCAGGGGAAGGCAAAAAAACCCCGGGCACCAGAGCCAATCTGCCCCGGGGGAAAATTCCTTACTGACCCCAGCGTCGCAGGCGATGGGCTATTCCCTGAGCACATGAGCAAGACCTGCCTCCTCGGCCCGCAGGCTGCTCACGCCTCCCAGGAGATGCCCAACCCCGATTCTCCCTCCACCTGCTGCCACCTCAGGGCCTTCCCAGAGGGGCAAAACGCCCCCGGCCTGATCCATCTGCGGGACAACCATCCTTCCTGTGCCTGGCAAGGCACCAGTGGCTGCTCCAAAGCACCGGCACCCCCGCCAACATCTCTGCATCCCATTCCTCACGGCTGCTGCCACTGGCTCCGCAGGGGATGAGGATGGCGAGCTCTGCAGTGCTCCTCAAGAAGGCATTCCCTTGCTCTTGCCACTGCTAGCCGGCTGAAAAGGCCAGCCAGCCTCACCAACCTCCAGCTGTTGGGGGTTCTTCTCGTCTCCAGCAGCCTCGTCGAGCCACCTCCGGCCTTCCTCCCTCAGCCCTCGCCAAGTAATTCCACCGCCTCCTCAAGGACTTCCTCTCGCCCGTCTTGGGGCTGCCCCCAGGCCAGCTATGGCAGCGCGACACGGGAGCGTGCTCCCTTTTATGCTGCCCCGGGGCATGGTGACTGCTGCGTTGCCGGGCGCTGGCACTGTGACACGGGGGTGACGGGACACCCCCCTGGGAGCCCCGCCCGCCGGCCCTCTGCCCAGCGTCCTTCCCAGGAAGGCCTTTGGGCTGCTGGCCCCGAGGCAGTCCCTGGGCCCAGGAGGCTCAGGGGGCTGTCCCTGCCCTTGCTGGCCATGCCCTGGGCACAGCTGCTGGGCGTCCCGCTAAATACATCTGGACATTCAGACTACGTCGTGAAGGCTGTTTGTCCCATCTGCATTCATTTGGTTGTGGGGATGCCAGAGGTGAAAGCAAGGCTTTTGGTTCCCTCGGCATGAAGTGTGCAGAGACGGAGAGCACGTGCAGGATGGCCTCGCCGTTCCTGACCCATGCACCAAGGGACATTTGCTGCTCCCCTGCTTATGCTGAGGTCTTCTTCTGGGAAAGAAGTCCCAAATCCTTTTCTCGACCATCTTTTTCCTTGCACTCCAGAGCTTTTCTCCTCCCTTGGCCTTCACCCTCAATACCTTTCCTCAAAGGGACGGCAGCCCTCTCAGCCTTTGCCTTGCTCCTGCTCGTCGTCTTCACCTCAGCTAGAGAGTCCTGAAGGATCGCTGCAGGTCCCTTCCAACTCAACCCTTCTCTTCTCTTCACTTGTGTTCTATTCCCTGCACTGACGATGAGGCGAATAACAAGGAGACCACTAGTTGCCTGAAATGCCAGGGGGTTTGCAGCTCCAGAAACACTTTTGAGGACACAAATCAAAAAGGATACAAGTAGAAACAGGATTGGATTTCATTTGATTTTACTTTATTTTACTTTCTTTTATTTTCTGTCTTGTTCCGTTGGTTGATGTTAGTTTAGTTTCGTTTCTTTCATGTGATGTTATTGTATTTGATTTTATTATATTTTCTTTGGGGTTATTTCTTATTATTTTATTTTATGTTGGATTATCTTCTTTTATTTTACCTTGCTTTATGCGTTTTTATTTTGTTTTGTTATTTTATTATTTTATCATTTTATTTGACCTTCTTTTGGTTTAGGCTCTTTTAGGCTATTTTGCTGAATCTCTTTCAGAGCCGATGCTCACAAGCATTAACACCATGCGCATGTGCAGCCAGGAGCAGGCTGATGTGTTCTTTGGTTTAGTTTGAAAAAGCATCCCTTGCAGTCTGGCAAAGGAAAGCCGCAGAAAGGAGCAGCAGGAAGACAGGCCAAGCAGTCCCTCGTTTCTCAACAGTGCAGAAGAACTTGAAGAAGGAGGATGGGTACCGACCACACACCGAAAAGTACAAGAAGAGGAGGGGTGTGGTGCCCGGGGCTATTTTCACAAGTAGGACACGTGTCGATGACAAGCACCCCTTTTGCCTTCCAAAACTTGCTCCGCTGTGCTTCTTGGCCAGGGAGGCCTGAAAAGCGCTCTCCTGCCTGCCCTGCGCTTGGATCGCGTGCAGGGAGAGCTGCAAAGCGGCAGCTCCGCATGGTGCGGCAAGCCTGCAGCCCTTCCAAGCACAGGCTGTTTTGCACAAGCAAGAACACCTCGGGGAACGGAGCCAAGGGAAGAGCAGAGCTCGCTCCTGCTCCAAACCTGCAACGGGCAAAAGAGCCAGGGAGCGCCAGGGCACGAGGGGCGCCTCGGAGGTGCAAGAGCAGCGGGCAAGAACTGAGCCCAAAGGGCCCAGAGGAGCCCTGACAAGGGGCTGCGCTCAATGCTACGGAGGAGAAGAAGCAACCCCCGGGGGCAACCCTGGGCGTCCGCCCTGGGAGTCTAGAAAGCATCCTCCCCCCGCCTGCGGGGCACGAGGGCCACCTTGGTGGAGCAGGAGCAGCAGGCACCTAGCCAAAACGGCCCAAAGGAGCCCTGGCAAGGGGCCGTGCTCAGTGCTGCAGAGGATGGCAAAAAACCCCCGGGGACACTTGCTAGCCCACCGTGGGGGGAAAAAAGCCTTCCTCCCCGCAGCTGCAGGGCACGAGAGGCCACCTTTGTGGTGCATGAGCAACAGGCAGTAACCCAGCCAAAATGGCCCAGAGGAGCCCTGACAAGTGCTCATGCTCAGTGCTGCAGGGGAAGGCAAAAAAACCCCGGGCACCAGAGCCAATCTGCCCCGGGGGAAAATTCCTTACTGACCCCAGCGTCGCAGGCGATGGGCTATTCCCTGAGCACATGAGCAAGACCTGCCTCCTCGGCCCGCAGGCTGCTCACGCCTCCCAGGAGATGCCCAACCCCGATTCTCCCTCCACCTGCTGCCACCTCAGGGCCTTCCCAGAGGGGCAAAACGCCCCCGGCCTGATCCATCTGCGGGACAACCATCCTTCCTGTGCCTGGCAAGGCACCAGTGGCTGCTCCAAAGCACCGGCACCCCCGCCAACATCTCTGCATCCCATTCCTCACGGCTGCTGCCACTGGCTCCGCAGGGGATGAGGATGGCGAGCTCTGCAGTGCTCGTCAAGAAGGCATTCCCTTGCTCTTGCCACTGCTAGCCGGCTGAAAAGGCCAGCCAGCCTCACCAACCTCCAGCTGTTGGGGGTTCTTCTCGTCTCCAGCAGCCTCGTCGAGCCACCTCCGGCCTTCCTCCCTCAGCCCTCGCCAAGTAATTCCACCGCCTCCTCAAGGACTTCCTCTCGCCCGTCTTGGGGCTGCCCCCAGGCCAGCTATGGCAGCGCGACGCGGGAGCGTGCTCCCTTTTATGCTGCCCCGGGGCATGGTGACTGCTGCGTTGCCGGGCGCTGGCACTGTGACACGGGGGTGACGGGACACCCCCCTGGGAGCCCCGCCCGCCGGCCCTCTGCCCAGCGTCCTTCCCAGGAAGGCCTTTGGGCTGCTGGCCCCGAGGCAGTCCCTGGGCCCAGGAGGCTCAGGGGGCTGTCCCTGCCCTTGCTGGCCATGCCCTGGGCACAGCTGCTGGGCGTCCCGCTAAATACATCTGGACATTCAGACTACGTCGTGAAGGCTGTTTGTCCCATCTGCATTCATTTGGTTGTGGGGATGCCAGAGGTGAAAGCAAGGCTTTTGGTTCCCTCGGCATGAAGTGTGCAGAGACGGAGAGCACGTGCAGGATGGCCTCGCCGTTCCTGACCCATGCACCAAGGGACATTTGCTACTCCCCTGCTTATGCTGAGGTCTTCTTCTGGGAAAGAAGTCCCAAATCCTTTTCTCGACCATCTTTTTCCTTGCACTCCAGAGCTTTTCTCCTCCCTTGGCCTTCACCCTCAATACCTTTCCTCAAAGGGACGGCAGCCCTCTCAGCCTTTGCCTTGCTCCTGCTCGTCGTCTTCACCTCAGCTAGAGAGTCCTGAAGGATCGCTGCAGGTCCCTTCCAACTCTACCCTTCTCTTCTCTTCACTTGTGTTCTATTCCCTGCACTGACGATGAGGCGAATAACAAGGAGACCACTAGTTGCCTGAAATGCCAGGGGGTTTGCAGCTCCAGAAACACTTTTGAGGACACAAATCAAAAAGGATACAAGTAGAAACAGGATTGGATTTCATTTGATTTTACTTTATTTTACTTTCTTTTATTTTCTGTCTTGTTCCGTTGGTTGATGTTAGTTTAGTTTCGTTTCTTTCATGTGATGTTATTGTATTTGATTTTATTATATTTTCTTTGGGGTTATTTCTTATTATTTTATTTTATGTTGGTTTATCTTCTTTTATTTTACCTTGCTTTATGCGTTTTTATTTTGTTTTGTTATTTTATTATTTTATCATTTTATTTGACCTTCTTTTGGTTTAGGCTCTTTTAGGCTATTTTGCTGAATCTCTTTCAGAGCCGATGCTCACAAGCATTAACACCATGCGCATGTGCAGCCAGGAGCAGGCTGATGTGTTCTTCGGTTTAGTTTGAAAAAGCATCCCTTGCAGTCTGGCAAAGGAAAGCCGCAGAAAGGAGCAGCAGGAAGACAGGCCAAGCAGTCCCTCGTTTCTCAACAGTGCAGAAGAACTTGAAGAAGGAGGATGGGTACCGACCACACACCGAAAAGTACAAGAAGAGGAGGGGTGTGGTGCCCGGGGCTATTTTCACAAGTAGGACACGTGTCGATGACAAGCACCCCTTTTGCCTTCCAAAACTTGCTCCGCTGTGCTTCTTGGCCAGGGAGGCCTGAAAAGCGCTCTCCTGCCTGCCCTGCGCTTGGATCGCGTGCAGGGAGAGCTGCAAAGCGGCAGCTCCGCATGGTGCGGCAAGCCTGCAGCCCTTCCAAGCACAGGCTGTTTTGCACAAGCAAGAACACCTCGGGGAACGGAGCCAAGGGAAGAGCAGAGCTCGCTCCTGCTCCAAACCTGCAACGGGCAAAAGAGCCAGGGAGCGCCAGGGCACGAGGGGCGCCTCGGAGGTGCAAGAGCAGCGGGCAAGAACTGAGCCCAAAGGGCCCAGAGGAGCCCTGACAAGGGGCTGCGCTCAATGCTACGGAGGAGAAGAAGCAACCCCCGGGGGCCACCCTGGGCGTCCGCCCTGGGAGTCTAGAAAGCATCCTCCCCCCGCCTGCGGGGCACGAGGGCCACCTTGGTGGAGCAGGAGCAGCAGGCACCTAGCCAAAACGGCCCAAAGGAGCCCTGGCAAGGGGCCGTGCTCAGTGCTGCAGAGGAAGGCAAAAAACCCCCGGGGACACTTGCTAGCCCACCGTGGGGGGAAAAAAGCCTTCCTCCCCGCAGCTGCAGGGCACGAGAGGCCACCTTTGTGGTGCATGAGCAACAGGCAGTAACCCAGCCAAAATGGCCCAGAGGAGCCCTGACAAGTGCTCATGCTCAGTGCTGCAGAGGAAGGCAAAAAAACCCCGGGCACCAGAGCCAATCTGCCCCGGGGGAAAATTCCTTACTGACCCCAGCGTCGCAGGCGATGGGCTATTCCCTGAGCACGTGAGCAAGACCTGCCTCCTCGGCCCGCAGGCTGCTCACGCCTCCCAGGAGATGCCCAACCCCGATTCTCCCTCCACCTGCTGCCACCTCAGGGCCTTCCCAGAGGGGCAAAACGCCCCCGGCCTGATCCATCTGCGGGACAACCATCCTTCCTGTGCCTGGCAAGGCACCAGTGGCTGCTCCAAAGCACCGGCACCCCCGCCAACATCTCTGCATCCCATTCCTCACGGCTGCTGCCACTGGCTCCGCAGGGGACGAGGATGGCGAGCTCTGCAGTGCTCCTCAAGAAGGCATTCCCTTGCTCTTGCCACTGCTAGCCGGCTGAAAAGGCCAGCCAGCCTCACCAACCTCCAGCTGTTGGGGGTTCTTCTCGTCTCCAGCAGCCTCGTCGAGCCACCTCCGGCCTTCCTCCCTCAGCCCTCGCCAAGTAATTCCACCGCCTCCTCAAGGACTTCCTCTCGCCCGTCTTGGGGCTGCCCCCAGGCCAGCTATGGCAGCGCGACGCGGGAGCGTGCTCCCTTTTATGCTGCCCCGGGGCATGGTGACTGCTGCGTTGCCGGGCGCTGGCACTGTGACACGGGGGTGACGGGGCCCCCCCTGCGCAGCCCCGCCCGCCGGCCCTCTGCCCAGCGTCCTTCCCAGGAAGGCCTTTGGGCTGCTGGCCCCGAGGCAGTCCCTGGGCCCAGGAGGCTCAGGGGGCTGTCCCTGCCCTTGCTGGCCATGCCCTGGGCACAGCTGCTGGGCGTCCCGCTAAATACATCTGGACATTCAGACTACGTCGTGAAGGCTGTTTGTCCCATCTGCATTCATTTGGTTGTGGGGATGCCAGAGGTGAAAGCAAGGCTTTTGGTTCCCTCGGCATGAAGTGTGCAGAGACGGAGAGCACGTGCAGGATGGCCTCGCCGTTCCTGACCCATGCACCAAGGGACATTTGCTGCTCCCCTGCTTATGCTGAGGTCTTCTTCTGGGAAAGAAGTCCCAAATCCTTTTCTCGACCATCTTTTTCCTTGCACTCCAGAGCTTTTCTCCTCCCTTGGCCTTCACCCTCAATACCTTTCCTCAAAGGGACGGCAGCCCTCTCAGCCTTTGCCTTGCTCCTGCTAGTCGTCTTCACCTCAGCTAGAGAGTCCTGAAGGATCGCTGCAGGTCCCTTCCAACTCTACCCTTCTCTTCTCTTCACTTGTGTTCTATTCCCTGCACTGACGATGAGGCGAATAACAAGGAGACCACTAGTTGCCTGAAATGCCAGGGGGTTTGCAGCTCCAGAAACACTTTCGAGGACACAAATCAAAAAGGATACAAGTAGAAACAGGACTGGATTTCATTTGATTTTACTTTATTTTACTTTCTTTTATTTTCTGTCTTGTTCCGTTGGTTGATGTTAGTTTAGTTTCGTTTCTTTCATGTGATGTTATTGTATTTGATTTTATTATATTTTCTTTGGGGTTATTTCTTATTATTTTATTTTATGTTGGTTTATCTTCTTTTATTTTACCTTGCTTTATGCGTTTTTATTTTGTTTTGTTATTTTATTATTTTATCATTTTATTTGACCTTCTTTTGGTTTAGGCTCTTTTAGGCTATTTTGCTGAATCTCTTTCAGAGCCGATGCTCACAAGCATTAACACCATGCGCATGTGCAGCCAGGAGCAGGCTGATGTGTTCTTCGGTTTAGTTTGAAAAAGCATCCCTTGCAGTCTGGCAAAGGAAAGCCGCAGAAAGGAGCAGCAGGAAGACAGGCCAAGCAGTCCCTCGTTTCTCAACAGTGCAGAAGAACTTGAAGAAGGAGGATGGGTACCGACCACACACCGAAAAGTACAAGAAGAGGAGGGGTGTGGTGCCCGGGGCTATTTTCACAAGTAGGACACGTGTCGATGACAAGCACCCCTTTTGCCTTCCAAAACTTGCTCCGCTGTGCTTCTTGGCCAGGGAGGCCTGAAAAGCGCTCTCCTGCCTGCCCTGCGCTTGGATCGCGTGCAGGGAGAGCTGAAAAGCGGCAGCTCCGCATGGTGCGGCAAGCCTGCAGCCCTTCCAAGCACAGGCTGTTTTGCACAAGCAAGAACACCTCGGGGAACGGAGCCAAGGGAAGAGCAGAGCTCGCTCCTGCTCCAAACCTGCAAGGGGCAAAAGAGCCAGGGAGCGCCAGGGCACGAGGGGCGCCTCGGAGGTGCAAGAGCAGCGGGCATGAACTGAGCCAAAATGGCCCAGAGGAGCCCTGACAAGTGCTCATGCTCAGTGCTGCAGGGGAAGGCAAAAAAACCCCGGGCACCAGAGCCAATCTGCCCCGGGGGAAAATTCCTTACTGACCCCAGCGTCGCAGGCGATGGGCTATTCCCTGAGCACGTGAGCAAGACCTGCCTCCTCGGCCCGCAGGCTGCTCACGCCTCCCAGGAGATGCCCAACCCCGATTCTCCCTCCACCTGCTGCCACCTCAGGGCCTTCCCAGAGGGGCAAAACGCCCCCGGCCTGATCCATCTGCGGGACAACCATCCTTCCTGTGCCTGGCAAGGCACCAGTGGCTGCTCCAAAGCACCGGCACCCCCGCCAACATCTCTGCATCCCATTCCTCACGGCTGCTGACACTGGCTCCGCAGGGGACGAGGATGGCGAGCTCTGCAGTGCTCGTCAAGAAGGCATTCCCTTGCTCTTGCCACTGCTAGCCGGCTGAAAAGGCCAGCCAGCCTCACCAACCTCCAGCTGTTGGGGGTTCTTCTCGTCTCCAGCAGCCTCGTCGAGCCACCTCCGGCCTTCCTCCCTCAGCCCTCGCCAAGTAATTCCACCGCCTCCTCAAGGACTTCCTCTCGCCCGTCTTGGGGCTGCCCCCAGGCCAGCTATGGCAGCGCGACGCGGGAGCGTGCTCCCTTTTATGCTGCCCCGGGGCATGGTGACTGCTGCGTTGCCGGGCGCTGGCACTGTGACACGGGGGTGACGGGGCCCCCCCTGCGCAGCCCCGCCCGCCGGCCCTCTGCCCAGCGTCCTTCCCAGGAAGGCCTTTGGGCTGCTGGCCCCGAGGCAGTCCCTGGGCCCAGGAGGCTCAGGGGGCTGTCCCTGCCCTTGCTGGCCATGCCCTGGGCACAGCTGCTGGGCGTCCCGCTAAATACATCTGGACATTCAGACTACGTCGTGAAGGCTGTTTGTCCCATCTGCATTCATTTGGTTGTGGGGATGCCAGAGGTGAAAGCAAGGCTTTTCGTTCCCTCGGCATGAAGTGGGCAGAGACGGAGAGCACGTGCAGGATGGCCTCGCCGTTCCTGACCCATGCACCAAGGGACATTTGCTGCTCCCCTGCTTATGCTGAGGTCGTCTTCTGGGAAAGAAGTCCCAAATCCTTTTCTCGACCATCTTTTTCCTTGCACTCCAGAGCTTTTCTCCTCCCTTGGCCTTCACCCTCAATACCTTTCCTCAAAGGGACGGCAGCCCTCTCAGCCTTTGCCTTGCTCCTGCTAGTCGTCTTCACCTCAGCTAGAGAGTCCGGAAGGATCGCTGCAGGTCCCTTCCAACTCAACCCTTCTCTTCTCTTCACTTGTGTTCTATTCCCTGCACTGACGATGAGGCGAATAACAAGGAGACCACTAGTTGCCTGAAATGCCAGGGGGTTTGCAGCTCCAGAAACACTTTCGAGGACACAAATCAAAAAGGATACAAGTAGAAACAGGACTGGATTTCATTTGATTTTACTTTATTTTACTTTCTTTTATTTTCTGTCTTGTTCCGTTGGTTGATGTTAGTTTAGTTTCGTTTCTTTCATGTGATGTTATTGTATTTGATTTTATTATATTTTCTTTGGGGTTATTTCTTATTATTTTATTTTATGTTGGTTTATCTTCTTTTATTTTACCTTGCTTTATGCGTTTTTATTTTGTTTTGTTATTTTATTATTTTATCATTTTATTTGACCTTCTTTTGGTTTAGGCTCTTTTAGGCTATTTTGCTGAATCTCTTTCAGAGCCGAGGCTCACAAGCATTAACACAATGCGCATGTGCAGCCAGGAGCAGGCTGATGTGTTCTTCGGTTTAGTTTGAAAAAGCATCCCTTGCAGTCTGGCAAAGGAAAGCCGCAGAAAGGAGCAGCAGGAAGACAGGCCAAGCAGTCCCTCGTTTCTCAACAGTGCAGAAGAACTTGAAGAAGGAGGATGGGTACCGACCACACACCGAAAAGTACAAGAAGAGGAGGGGTGTGGTGCCCTGGGCTATTTTCACAAGTAGGACACGTGTCGATGACAAGCACCCCTTTTGCCTTCCAAAACTTGCTCCGCTGTGCTTCTTGGCCAGGGAGGCCTGAAAAGCGCTCTCCTGCCTGCCCTGCGCTTGGATCGCGTGCAGGGAGAGCTGCAAAGCGGCAGCTCCGCATGGTGCGGCAAGCCTGCAGCCCTTCCAAGCACAGGCTGTTTTGCACAAGCAAGAACACCTCGGGGAACGGAGCCAAGGGAAGAGCAGAGCTCGCTCCTGCTCCAAACCTGCAACGGGCAAAAGAGCCAGGGAGCGCCAGGGCACGAGGGGCACCTCGGAGGTGCAAGAGCAGCGGGCAAGAACTGAGCCCAAAGGGCCCAGAGGAGCCCTGACAAGGGGCTGCGCTCAATGCTACGGAGGAGAAGAAGCAACCCCCGGGGGCCACCCTGGGCGTCCGCCCTGGGAGTCTAGAAAGCATCCTCCCCCCGCCTGCGGGGCACGAGGGCCACCTTGGTGGAGCAGGAGCAGCAGGCACCTAGCCAAAACGGCCCAAAGGAGCCCTGGCAAGGGGCCGTGCTCAGTGCTGCAGAGGAAGGCAAAAAAACCCCCGGGGACACTTGCTAGCCCACCGTGGGGGGAAAAAAGCCTTCCTCCCCACAGCTGCAGGGCACGAGAGGCCACCTTTGTGGTGCATGAGCAACAGGCAGTAACCCAGCCAAAATGGCCCAGAGGAGCCCTGACAAGTGCTCATGCTCAGTGCTGCAGGGGAAGGCAAAAAAACCCCGGGCACCAGAGCCAATCTGCCCCGGGGGAAAATTCCTTACTGACCCCAGCGTCGCAGGCGATGGGCTATTCCCTGAGCACGTGAGCAAGACCTGCCTCCTCGGCCCGCAGGCTGCTCACGCCTCCCAGGAGATGCCCAACCCCGATTCTCCCTCCACCTGCTGCCACCTCAGGGCCTTCCCAGAGGGGCAAAACGCCCCCGGCCTGATCCATCTGCGGGACAACCATCCTTCCTGTGCCTGGCAAGGCACCAGTGGCTGCTCCAAAGCACCGGCACCCCCGCCAACATCTCTGCATCCCATTCCTCACGGCTGCTGACACTGGCTCCGCAGGGGATGAGGATGGCGAGCTCTGCAGTGCTCCTCAAGAAGGCATTCCCTTGCTCTTGCCACTGCTAGCCGGCTGAAAAGGCCAGCCAGCCTCACCAACCTCCAGCTGTTGGGGGTTCTTCTCGTCTCCAGCAGCCTCGTCGAGCCACCTCCGGCCTTCCTCCCTCAGCCCTCGCCAAGTAATTCCACCGCCTCCTCAAGGACTTCCTCTCGCCCGTCTTGGGGCTGCCCCCAGGCCAGCTATGGCAGCGCGACGCGGGAGCGTGCTCCCTTTTATGCTGCCCCAGGGCATGGTGACTGCTGCGTTGCCGGGCGCTGGCACTGTGACACGGGGGTGACGGGGCCCCCCCTGCGCAGCCCCGCCCGCCGGCCCTCTGCCCAGCGTCCTTCCCAGGAAGGCCTTTGGGCTGCTGGCCCCGAGGCAGTCCCTGGGCCCAGGAGGCTCAGGGGGCTGTCCCTGCCCTTGCTGGCCATGCCCTGGGCACAGCTGCTGGGCGTCCCGCTAAATACATCTGGACATTCAGACTACGTCGTGAAGGCTGTTTGTCCCATCTGCATTCATTTGGTTGTGGGGATGCCAGAGGTGAAAGCAAGGCTTTTGGTTCCCTCGGCATGAAGTGGGCAGAGACGGAGAGCACGTGCAGGATGGCCTCGCCGTTCCTGACCCATGCACCAAGGGACATTTGCTGCTCCCCTGCTTATGCTGAGGTCGTCTTCTGGGAAAGAAGTCCCAAATCCTTTTCTCGACCATCTTTTTCCTTGCACTCCAGAGCTTTTCTCCTCCCTTGGCCTTCACCCTCAATACCTTTCCTCAAAGGGACGGCAGCCCTCTCAGCCTTTGCCTTGCTCCTGCTAGTCGTCTTCACCTCAGCTAGAGAGTCCTGAAGGATCGCTGCAGGTCCCTTCCAACTCAACCCTTCTCTTCTCTTCACTTGTGTTCTATTCCCTGCACTGACGATGAGGCGAATAACAAGGAGACCACTAGTTGCCTGAAATGCCAGGGGGTTTGCAGCTCCAGAAACACTTTCGAGGACACAAATCAAAAAGGATACAAGTAGAAACAGGACTGGATTTCATTTGATTTTACTTTATTTTACTTTCTTTTATTTTCTGTCTTGTTCCGTTGGTTGATGTTAGTTTAGTTTCGTTTCTTTCATGTGATGTTATTGTATTTGATTTTATTATATTTTCTTTGGGGTTATTTCTTATTATTTTATTTTATGTTGGTTTATCTTCTTTTATTTTACCTTGCTTTATGCGTTTTTATTTTGTTTTGTTATTTTATTATTTTATCATTTTATTTGACCTTCTTTTGGTTTAGGCTCTTTTAGGCTATTTTGCTGAATCTCTTTCAGAGCCGAGGCTCACAAGCATTAACACAATGCGCATGTGCAGCCAGGAGCAGGCTGATGTGTTCTTCGGTTTAGTTTGAAAAAGCATCCCTTGCAGTCTGGCAAAGGAAAGCCGCAGAAAGGAGCAGCAGGAAGACAGGCCAAGCAGTCCCTCGTTTCTCAACAGTGCAGAAGAACTTGAAGAAGGAGGATGGGTACCGACCACACACCGAAAAGTACAAGAAGAGGAGGGGTGTGGTGCCCTGGGCTATTTTCACAAGTAGGACACGTGTCGATGACAAGCACCCCTTTTGCCTTCCAAAACTTGCTCCGCTGTGCTTCTTGGCCAGGGAGGCCTGAAAAGCGCTCTCCTGCCTGCCCTGCGCTTGGATCGCGTGCAGGGAGAGCTGCAAAGCGGCAGCTCCGCATGGTGCGGCAAGCCTGCAGCCCTTCCAAGCACAGGCTGTTTTGCACAAGCAAGAACACCTCGGGGAACGGAGCCAAGGGAAGAGCAGAGCTCGCTCCTGCTCCAAACCTGCAACGGGCAAAAGAGCCAGGGAGCGCCAGGGCACGAGGGGCGCCTCGGAGGTGCAAGAGCAGCGGGCAAGAACTGAGCCCAAAGGGCCCAGAGGAGCCCTGACAAGGGGCTGCGCTCAATGCTACGGAGGAGAAGAAGCAACCCCCGGGGGCAACCCTGGGCGTCCGCCCTGGGAGTCTAGAAAGCGTCCTCCCCCCGCCTGCGGGGCACGAGGGCCACCTTGGTGGAGCAGGAGCAGCAGGCACCTAGCCAAAACGGCCCAAAGGAGCCCTGGCAAGGGGCCGTGCTCAGTGCTGCAGAGGAAGGCAAAAAACCCCCGGGGACACTTGCTAGCCCACCGTGGGGGGAAAAAAGCCTTCCTCCCCACAGCTGCAGGGCACGAGAGGCCACCTTTGTGGTGCATGAGCAACAGGCAGTAACCCAGCCAAAATGGCCCAGAGGAGCCCTGACAAGTGCTCATGCTCAGTGCTGCAGGGGAAGGCAAAAAAACCCCGGGCACCAGAGCCAATCTGCCCCGGGGGAAAATTCCTTCCTGACCCCAGCGTCGCAGGCGATGGGCTCTTCCCTGAGCACATGAGCAAGACCTGCCTCCTCGGCCCGCAGGCTGCTCACGCCTCCCAGGAGATGCCCAACCCC
Organism: Platalea leucorodia; assembly: GCF_965183815.1. Classification (NCBI taxonomy): domain Eukaryota; kingdom Metazoa; phylum Chordata; class Aves; order Pelecaniformes; family Threskiornithidae; genus Platalea; species Platalea leucorodia. The sequence continues at coordinate 1,072,625 of NW_028121456.1, forward strand.
GATTCTCCCTCCACCTGCTGCCACCTCAGGGCCTTCCCAGAGGGGCAAAACGCCCCCGGCCTGATCCATCTGCGGGACAACCATCCTTCCTGTGCCTGGCAAGGCACCAGTGGCTGCTCCAAAGCACCGGCACCCCCGCCAACATCTCTGCATCCCATTCCTCACGGCTGCTGCCACTGGCTCCGCAGGGGATGAGGATGGCGAGCTCTGCAGTGCTCCTCAAGAAGGCATTCCCTTGCTCTTGCCACTGCTAGCCGGCTGAAAAGGCCAGCCAGCCTCACCAACCTCCAGCTGTTGGGGGTTCTTCTCGTCTCCAGCAGCCTCGTCGAGCCACCTCCGGCCTTCCTCCCTCAGCCCTCGCCAAGTAATTCCACCGCCTCCTCAAGGACTTCCTCTCGCCCGTCTTGGGGCTGCCCCCAGGCCAGCTATGGCAGCGCGACGCGGGAGCGTGCTCCCTTTTATGCTGCCCCGGGGCATGGTGACTGCTGCGTTGCCGGGCGCTGGCACTGTGACACGGGGGTGACGGGGCCCCCCCTGCGCAGCCCCGCCCGCCGGCCCTCTGCCCAGCGTCCTTCCCAGGAAGGCCTTTGGGCTGCTGGCCCCGAGGCAGTCCCTGGGCCCAGGAGGCTCAGGGGGCTGTCCCTGCCCTTGCTGGCCATGCCCTGGGCACAGCTGCTGGGCGTCCCGCTAAATACATCTGGACATTCAGACTACGTCGTGAAGGCTGTTTGTCCCATCTGCATTCATTTGGTTGTGGGGATGCCAGAGGTGAAAGCAAGGCTTTTGGTTCCCTCGGCATGAAGTGGGCAGAGACGGAGAGCACGTGCAGGATGGCCTCGCCGTTCCTGACCCATGCACCAAGGGACATTTGCTACTCCCCTGCTTATGCTGAGGTCTTCTTCTGGGAAAGAAGTCCCAAATCCTTTTCTCGACCATCTTTTTCCTTGCACTCCAGAGCTTTTCTCCTCCCTTGGCCTTCACCCTCAATACCTTTCCTCAAAGGGACGGCAGCCCTCTCAGCCTTTGCCTTGCTCCTGCTAGTCGTCTTCACCTCAGCTAGAGAGTCCTGAAGGATCGCTGCAGGTCCCTTCCAACTCAACCCTTCTCTTCTCTTCACTTGTGTTCTATTCCCTGCACTGACGATGAGGCGAATAACAAGGAGACCACTAGTTGCCTGAAATGCCAGGGGGTTTGCAGCTCCAGAAACACTTTCGAGGACACAAATCAAAAAGGATACAAGTAGAAACAGGATTGGATTTCATTTGATTTTACTTTATTTTACTTTCTTTTATTTTCTGTCTTGTTCCGTTGGTTGATGTTAGTTTAGTTTCGTTTCTTTCATGTGATGTTATTGTATTTGATTTTATTATATTTTCTTTGGGGTTATTTCTTATTATTTTATTTTATGTTGGATTATCTTCTTTTATTTTACCTTGCTTTATGCGTTTTTATTTTGTTTTGTTATTTTATTATTTTATCATTTTAGTTGACCTTATTTTGGTTTAGGCTCTTTTAGGCTATTTTGCTGAATCTCTTTCAGAGCCGATGCTCACAAGCATTAACACCATGCGCATGTGCAGCCAGGAGCAGGCTGATGTGTTCTTCGGTTTAGTTTGAAAAAGCATCCCTTGCAGTCTGGCAAAGGAAAGCCGCAGAAAGGAGCAGCAGGAAGACAGGCCAAGCAGTCCCTCGTTTCTCAACAGTGCAGAAGAACTTGAAGAAGGAGGATGGGTACCGACCACACACCGAAAAGTACAAGAAGAGGAGGGGTGTGGTGCCCTGGGCTATTTTCACAAGTAGGACACGTGTCGATGACAAGCACCCCTTTTGCCTTCCAAAACTTGCTCCGCTGTGCTTCTTGGCCAGGGAGGCCTGAAAAGCGCTCTCCTGCCTGCCCTGCGCTTGGATCGCGTGCAGGGAGAGCTGAAAAGCTGCAGCTCCGCATGGTGCAGCAAGCCTGCAGCCCTTCCAAGCACAGGCTGTTTTGCACAAGCAAGAACACCTCGGGGAACGGAGCCAAGGGAAGAGCAGAGCTCGCTCCTGCTCCAAACCTGCAACGGGCAAAAGAGCCAGGGAGCGCCAGGGCACGAGGGGCGCCTCGGAGGTGCAAGAGCAGCGGGCAAGAACTGAGCCCAAAGGGCCCAGAGGAGCCCTGACAAGGGGCTGCGCTCAGTGCTACGGAGGAGAAGAAGCAACCCCCGGGGGCCACCCTGGGCGTCCGCCCTGGGAGTCTAGAAAGCATCCTCCCCCCGCCTGCGGGGCACGAGGGCCACCTTGGTGGAGCAGGAGCAGCAGGCACCTAGCCAAAACGGCCCAAAGGAGCCCTGGCAAGGGGCCGTGCTCAGTGCTGCAGAGGATGGCAAAAAACCCCCGGGGACACTTGCTAGCCCACCGTGGGGGGAAAAAAGCCTTCCTCCCCGCAGCTGCAGGGCACGAGAGGCCACCTTTGTGGTGCATGAGCAACAGGCAGTAACCCAGCCAAAATGGCCCAGAGGAGCCCTGACAAGTGCTCATGCTCAGTGCTGCAGGGGAAGGCAAAAAAACCCCGGGCACCAGAGCCAATCTGCCCCGGGGGAAAATTCCTTACTGACCCCAGCGTCGCAGGCGATGGGCTCTTCCCTGAGCACATGAGCAAGACCTGCCTCCTCGGCCCGCAGGCTGCTCACGCCTCCCAGGAGATGCCCAACCCCGATTCTCCCTCCACCTGCTGCCACCTCAGGGCCTTCCCAGAGGGGCAAAACGCCCCCGGCCTGATCCATCTGCGGGACAACCATCCTTCCTGTGCCTGGCAAGGCACCAGTGGCTGCTCCAAAGCACCGGCACCCCCGCCAACATCTCTGCATCCCATTCCTCACGGCTGCTGCCACTGGCTCCGCAGGGGATGAGGATGGCGAGCTCTGCAGTGCTCCTCAAGAAGGCATTCCCTTGCTCTTGCCACTGCTAGCCGGCTGAAAAGGCCAGCCAGCCTCACCAACCTCCAGCTGTTGGGGGTTCTTCTCGTCTCCAGCAGCCTCGTCGAGCCACCTCCGGCCTTCCTCCCTCAGCCCTCGCCAAGTAATTCCACCGCCTCCTCAAGGACTTCCTCTCGCCCGTCTTGGGGCTGCCCCCAGGCCAGCTATGGCAGCGCGACACGGGAGCGTGCTCCCTTTTATGCTGCCCCGGGGCATGGTGACTGCTGCGTTGCCGGGCGCTGGCACTGTGACACGGGGGTGACGGGACACCCCCCTGGGAGCCCCGCCCGCCGGCCCTCTGCCCAGCGTCCTTCCCAGGAAGGCCTTTGGGCTGCTGGCCCCGAGGCAGTCCCTGGGCCCAGGAGGCTCAGGGGGCTGTCCCTGCCCTTGCTGGCCATGCCCTGGGCACAGCTGCTGGGCGTCCCGCTAAATACATCTGGACATTCAGACTACGTCGTGAAGGCTGTTTGTCCCATCTGCATTCATTTGGTTGTGGGGATGCCAGAGGTGAAAGCAAGGCTTTTGGTTCCCTCGGCATGAAGTGGGCAGAGACGGAGAGCACGTGCAGGATGGCCTCGCCGTTCCTGACCCATGCACCAAGGGACATTTGCTGCTCCCCTGCTTATGCTGAGGTCGTCTTCTGGGAAAGAAGTCCCAAATCCTTTTCTCGACCATCTTTTTCCTTGCACTCCAGAGCTTTTCTCCTCCCTTGGCCTTCACCCTCAATACCTTTCCTCAAAGGGACGGCAGCCCTCTCAGCCTTTGCCTTGCTCCTGCTCGTCGTCTTCACCTCAGCTAGAGAGTCCTGAAGGATCGCTGCAGGTCCCTTCCAACTCAACCCTTCTCTTCTCTTCACTTGTGTTCTATTCCCTGCACTGACGATGAGGCGAATAACAAGGAGACCACTAGTTGCCTGAAATGCCAGGGGGTTTGCAGCTCCAGAAACACTTTTGAGGACACAAATCAAAAAGGATACAAGTAGAAACAGGATTGGATTTCATTTGATTTTACTTTATTTTACTTTCTTTTATTTTCTGTCTTGTTCCGTTGGTTGATGTTAGTTTAGTTTCGTTTCTTTCATGTGATGTTATTGTATTTGATTTTATTATATTTTCTTTGGGGTTATTTCTTATTATTTTATTTTATGTTGGATTATCTTCTTTTATTTTACCTTGCTTTATGCGTTTTTATTTTGTTTTGTTATTTTATTATTTTATCATTTTATTTGACCTTCTTTTGGTTTAGGCTCTTTTAGGCTATTTTGCTGAATCTCTTTCAGAGCCGATGCTCACAAGCATTAACACCATGCGCATGTGCAGCCAGGAGCAGGCTGATGTGTTCTTTGGTTTAGTTTGAAAAAGCATCCCTTGCAGTCTGGCAAAGGAAAGCCGCAGAAAGGAGCAGCAGGAAGACAGGCCAAGCAGTCCCTCGTTTCTCAACAGTGCAGAAGAACTTGAAGAAGGAGGATGGGTACCGACCACACACCGAAAAGTACAAGAAGAGGAGGGGTGTGGTGCCCGGGGCTATTTTCACAAGTAGGACACGTGTCGATGACAAGCACCCCTTTTGCCTTCCAAAACTTGCTCCGCTGTGCTTCTTGGCCAGGGAGGCCTGAAAAGCGCTCTCCTGCCTGCCCTGCGCTTGGATCGCGTGCAGGGAGAGCTGCAAAGCGGCAGCTCCGCATGGTGCGGCAAGCCTGCAGCCCTTCCAAGCACAGGCTGTTTTGCACAAGCAAGAACACCTCGGGGAACGGAGCCAAGGGAAGAGCAGAGCTCGCTCCTGCTCCAAACCTGCAACGGGCAAAAGAGCCAGGGAGCGCCAGGGCACGAGGGGCGCCTCGGAGGTGCAAGAGCAGCGGGCAAGAACTGAGCCCAAAGGGCCCAGAGGAGCCCTGACAAGGGGCTGCGCTCAATGCTACGGAGGAGAAGAAGCAACCCCCGGGGGCAACCCTGGGCATCCGCCCTGGGAGTCTAGAAAGCATCCTCCCCCCGCCTGCGGGGCACGAGGGCCACCTTGGTGGAGCAGGAGCAGCAGGCACCTAGCCAAAACGGCCCAAAGGAGCCCTGGCAAGGGGCCGTGCTCAGTGCTGCAGAGGATGGCAAAAAACCCCCGGGGACACTTGCTAGCCCACCGTGGGGGGAAAAAAGCCTTCCTCCCCGCAGCTGCAGGGCACGAGAGGCCACCTTTGTGGTGCATGAGCAACAGGCAGTAACCCAGCCAAAATGGCCCAGAGGAGCCCTGACAAGTGCTCATGCTCAGTGCTGCAGGGGAAGGCAAAAAAACCCCGGGCACCAGAGCCAATCTGCCCCGGGGGAAAATTCCTTACTGACCCCAGCGTCGCAGGCGATGGGCTATTCCCTGAGCACATGAGCAAGACCTGCCTCCTCGGCCCGCAGGCTGCTCACGCCTCCCAGGAGATGCCCAACCCCGATTCTCCCTCCACCTGCTGCCACCTCAGGGCCTTCCCAGAGGGGCAAAACGCCCCCGGCCTGATCCATCTGCGGGACAACCATCCTTCCTGTGCCTGGCAAGGCACCAGTGGCTGCTCCAAAGCACCGGCACCCCCGCCAACATCTCTGCATCCCATTCCTCACGGCTGCTGACACTGGCTCCGCAGGGGATGAGGATGGCGAGCTCTGCAGTGCTCGTCAAGAAGGCATTCCCTTGCTCTTGCCACTGCTAGCCGGCTGAAAAGGCCAGCCAGCCTCACCAACCTCCAGCTGTTGGGGGTTCTTCTCGTCTCCAGCAGCCTCGTCGAGCCACCTCCGGCCTTCCTCCCTCAGCCCTCGCCAAGTAATTCCACCGCCTCCTCAAGGACTTCCTCTCGCCCGTCTTGGGGCTGCCCCCAGGCCAGCTATGGCAGCGCGACGCGGGAGCGTGCTCCCTTTTATGCTGCCCCGGGGCATGGTGACTGCTGCGTTGCCGGGCGCTGGCACTGTGACACGGGGGTGACGGGACACCCCCCTGGGAGCCCCGCCCGCCGGCCCTCTGCCCAGCGTCCTTCCCAGGAAGGCCTTTGGGCTGCTGGCCCCGAGGCAGTCCCTGGGCCCAGGAGGCTCAGGGGGCTGTCCCTGCCCTTGCTGGCCATGCCCTGGGCACAGCTGCTGGGCGTCCCGCTAAATACATCTGGACATTCAGACTACGTCGTGAAGGCTGTTTGTCCCATCTGCATTCATTTGGTTGTGGGGATGCCAGAGGTGAAAGCAAGGCTTTTGGTTCCCTCGGCATGAAGTGGGCAGAGACGGAGAGCACGTGCAGGATGGCCTCGCCGTTCCTGACCCATGCACCAAGGGACATTTGCTACTCCCCTGCTTATGCTGAGGTCTTCTTCTGGGAAAGAAGTCCCAAATCCTTTTCTCGACCATCTTTTTCCTTGCACTCCAGAGCTTTTCTCCTCCCTTGGCCTTCACCCTCAATACCTTTCCTCAAAGGGACGGCAGCCCTCTCAGCCTTTGCCTTGCTCCTGCTAGTCGTCTTCACCTCAGCTAGAGAGTCCTGAAGGATCGCTGCAGGTCCCTTCCAACTCAACCCTTCTCTTCTCTTCACTTGTGTTCTATTCCCTGCACTGACGATGAGGCGAATAACAAGGAGACCACTAGTTGCCTGAAATGCCAGGGGGTTTGCAGCTCCAGAAACACTTTCGAGGACACAAATCAAAAAGGATACAAGTAGAAACAGGATTGGATTTCATTTGATTTTACTTTATTTTACTTTCTTTTATTTTCTGTCTTGTTCCGTTGGTTGATGTTAGTTTAGTTTCGTTTCTTTCATGTGATGTTATTGTATTTGATTTTATTATATTTTCTTTGGGGTTATTTCTTATTATTTTATTTTATGTTGGATTATCTTCTTTTATTTTACCTTGCTTTATGCGTTTTTATTTTGTTTTGTTATTTTATTATTTTATCATTTTATTTGACCTTCTTTTGGTTTAGGCTCTTTTAGGCTATTTTGCTGAATCTCTTTCAGAGCCGATGCTCACAAGCATTAACACCATGCGCATGTGCAGCCAGGAGCAGGCTGATGTGTTCTTCGGTTTAGTTTGAAAAAGCATCCCTTGCAGTCTGGCAAAGGAAAGCCGCAGAAAGGAGCAGCAGGAAGACAGGCCAAGCAGTCCCTCGTTTCTCAACAGTGCAGAAGAACTTGAAGAAGGAGGATGGGTACCGACCACACACCGAAAAGTACAAGAAGAGGAGGGGTGTGGTGCCCTGGGCTATTTTCACAAGTAGGACACGTGTCGATGACAAGCACCCCTTTTGCCTTCCAAAACTTGCTCCGCTGTGCTTCTTGGCCAGGGAGGCCTGAAAAGCGCTCTCCTGCCTGCCCTGCGCTTGGATCGCGTGCAGGGAGAGCTGCAAAGCGGCAGCTCCGCATGGTGCGGCAAGCCTGCAGCCCTTCCAAGCACAGGCTGTTTTGCACAAGCAAGAACACCTCGGGGAACGGAGCCAAGGGAAGAGCAGAGCTCGCTCCTGCTCCAAACCTGCAACGGGCAAAAGAGCCAGGGAGCGCCAGGGCACGAGGGGCGCCTCGGAGGTGCAAGAGCAGCGGGCAAGAACTGAGCCCAAAGGGCCCAGAGGAGCCCTGACAAGGGGCTGCGCTCAATGCTACGGAGGAGAAGAAGCAACCCCCGGGGGCAACCCTGGGCGTCCGCCCTGGGAGTCTAGAAAGCATCCTCCCCCCGCCTGCGGGGCACGAGGGCCACCTTGGTGGAGCAGGAGCAGCAGGCACCTAGCCAAAACGGCCCAAAGGAGCCCTGGCAAGGGGCCGTGCTCAGTGCTGCAGAGGATGGCAAAAAACCCCCGGGGACACTTGCTAGCCCACCGTGGGGGGAAAAAAGCCTTCCTCCCCGCAGCTGCAGGGCACGAGAGGCCACCTTTGTGGTGCATGAGCAACAGGCAGTAACCCAGCCAAAATGGCCCAGAGGAGCCCTGACAAGTGCTCATGCTCAGTGCTGCAGGGGAAGGCAAAAAAACCCCGGGCACCAGAGCCAATCTGCCCCGGGGGAAAATTCCTTACTGACCCCAGCGTCGCAGGCGATGGGCTATTCCCTGAGCACGTGAGCAAGACCTGCCTCCTCGGCCCGCAGGCTGCTCACGCCTCCCAGGAGATGCCCAACCCCGATTCTCCCTCCACCTGCTGCCACCTCAGGGCCTTCCCAGAGGGGCAAAACGCCCCCGGCCTGATCCATCTGCGGGACAACCATCCTTCCTGTGCCTGGCAAGGCACCAGTGGCTGCTCCAAAGCACCGGCACCCCCGCCAACATCTCTGCATCCCATTCCTCACGGCTGCTGACACTGGCTCCGCAGGGGACGAGGATGGCGAGCTCTGCAGTGCTCCTCAAGAAGGCATTCCCTTGCTCTTGCCACTGCTAGCCGGCTGAAAAGGCCAGCCAGCCTCACCAACCTCCAGCTGTTGGGGGTTCTTCTCGTCTCCAGCAGCCTCGTCGAGCCACCTCCGGCCTTCCTCCCTCAGCCCTCGCCAAGTAATTCCACCGCCTCCTCAAGGACTTCCTCTCGCCCGTCTTGGGGCTGCCCCCAGGCCAGCTATGGCAGCGCGACGCGGGAGCGTGCTCCCTTTTATGCTGCCCCGGGGCATGGTGACTGCTGCGTTGCCGGGCGCTGGCACTGTGACACGGGGGTGACGGGGCCCCCCCTGCGCAGCCCCGCCCGCCGGCCCTCTGCCCAGCGTCCTTCCCAGGAAGGCCTTTGGGCTGCTGGCCCCGAGGCAGTCCCTGGGCCCAGGAGGCTCAGGGGGCTGTCCCTGCCCTTGCTGGCCATGCCCTGGGCACAGCTGCTGGGCGTCCCGCTAAATACATCTGGACATTCAGACTACGTCGTGAAGGCTGTTTGTCCCATCTGCATTCATTTGGTTGTGGGGATGCCAGAGGTGAAAGCAAGGCTTTTCGTTCCCTCGGCATGAAGTGTGCAGAGACGGAGAGCACGTGCAGGATGGCCTCGCCGTTCCTGACCCATGCACCAAGGGACATTTGCTGCTCCCCTGCTTATGCTGAGGTCTTCTTCTGGGAAAGAAGTCCCAAATCCTTTTCTCGACCATCTTTTTCCTTGCACTCCAGAGCTTTTCTCCTCCCTTGGCCTTCACCCTCAATACCTTTCCTCAAAGGGACGGCAGCCCTCTCAGCCTTTGCCTTGCTCCTGCTAGTCGTCTTCACCTCAGCTAGAGAGTCCTGAAGGATCGCTGCAGGTCCCTTCCAACTCTACCCTTCTCTTCTCTTCACTTGTGTTCTATTCCCTGCACTGACGATGAGGCGAATAACAAGGAGACCACTAGTTGCCTGAAATGCCAGGGGGTTTGCAGCTCCAGAAACACTTTCGAGGACACAAATCAAAAAGGATACAAGTAGAAACAGGATTGGATTTCATTTGATTTTACTTTATTTTACTTTCTTTTATTTTCTGTCTTGTTCCGTTGGTTGATGTTAGTTTAGTTTCGTTTCTTTCATGTGATGTTATTGTATTTGATTTTATTATATTTTCTTTGGGGTTATTTCTTATTATTTTATTTTATGTTGGTTTATCTTCTTTTATTTTACCTTGCTTTATGCATTTTTATTTTGTTTTGTTATTTTATTATTTTATCATTTTATTTGACCTTCTTTTGGTTTAGGCTCTTTTAGGCTATTTTGCTGAATCTCTTTCAGAGCCGATGCTCACAAGCATTAACACCATGCGCATGTGCAGCCAGGAGCAGGCTGATGTGTTCTTCGGTTTAGTTTGAAAAAGCATCCCTTGCAGTCTGGCAAAGGAAAGCCGCAGAAAGGAGCAGCAGGAAGACAGGCCAAGCAGTCCCTCGTTTCTCAACAGTGCAGAAGAACTTGAAGAAGGAGGATGGGTACCGACCACACACCGAAAAGTACAAGAAGAGGAGGGGTGTGGTGCCCTGGGCTATTTTCACAAGTAGGACACGTGTCGATGACAAGCACCCCTTTTGCCTTCCAAAACTTGCTCCGCTGTGCTTCTTGGCCAGGGAGGCCTGAAAAGCGCTCTCCTGCCTGCCCTGCGCTTGGATCGCGTGCAGGGAGAGCTGCAAAGCGGCAGCTCCGCATGGTGCGGCAAGCCTGCAGCCCTTCCAAGCACAGGCTGTTTTGCACAAGCAAGAACACCTCGGGGAACGGAGCCAAGGGAAGAGCAGAGCTCGCTCCTGCTCCAAACCTGCAACGGGCAAAAGAGCCAGGGAGCGCCAGGGCACGAGGGGCGCCTCGGAGGTGCAAGAGCAGCGGGCAAGAACTGAGCCCAAAGGGCCCAGAGGAGCCCTGACAAGGGGCTGCGCTCAATGCTACGGAGGAGAAGAAGCAACCCCCGGGGGCAACCCTGGGCGTCCGCCCTGGGAGTCTAGAAAGCATCCTCCCCCCGCCTGCGGGGCACGAGGGCCACCTTGGTGGAGCAGGAGCAGCAGGCACCTAGCCAAAACGGCCCAAAGGAGCCCTGGCAAGGGGCCGTGCTCAGTGCTGCAGAGGAAGGCAAAAAACCCCCGGGGACACTTGCTAGCCCACCGTGGGGGGAAAAAAGCCTTCCTCCCCGCAGCTGCAGGACACGAGAGGCCACCTTTGTGGTGCATGAGCAACAGGCAGTAACCCAGCCAAAATGGCCCAGAGGAGCCCTGACAAGTGCTCATGCTCAGTGCTGCAGAGGAAGGCAAAAAAACCCCGGGCACCAGAGCCAATCTGCCCCGGGGGAAAATTCCTTACTGACCCCAGCGTCGCAGGCGATGGGCTATTCCCTGAGCACGTGAGCAAGACCTGCCTCCTCGGCCCGCAGGCTGCTCACGCCTCCCAGGAGATGCCCAACCCCGATTCTCCCTCCACCTGCTGCCACCTCAGGGCCTTCCCAGAGGGGCAAAACGCCCCCGGCCTGATCCATCTGCGGGACAACCATCCTTCCTGTGCCTGGCAAGGCACCAGTGGCTGCTCCAAAGCACCGGCACCCCCGCCAACATCTCTGCATCCCATTCCTCACGGCTGCTGCCACTGGCTCCGCAGGGGACGAGGATGGCGAGCTCTGCAGTGCTCCTCAAGAAGGCATTCCCTTGCTCTTGCCACTGCTAGCCGGCTGAAAAGGCCAGCCAGCCTCACCAACCTCCAGCTGTTGGGGGTTCTTCTCGTCTCCAGCAGCCTCGTCGAGCCACCTCCGGCCTTCCTCCCTCAGCCCTCGCCAAGTAATTCCACCGCCTCCTCAAGGACTTCCTCTCGCCCGTCTTGGGGCTGCCCCCAGGCCAGCTATGGCAGCGCGACGCGGGAGCGTGCTCCCTTTTATGCTGCCCCGGGGCATGGTGACTGCTGCGTTGCCGGGCGCTGGCACTGTGACACGGGGGTGACGGGGCCCCCCCTGCGCAGCCCCGCCCGCCGGCCCTCTGCCCAGCGTCCTTCCCAGGAAGGCCTTTGGGCTGCTGGCCCCGAGGCAGTCCCTGGGCCCAGGAGGCTCAGGGGGCTGTCCCTGCCCTTGCTGGCCATGCCCTGGGCACAGCTGCTGGGCGTCCCGCTAAATACATCTGGACATTCAGACTACGTCGTGAAGGCTGTTTGTCCCATCTGCATTCATTTGGTTGTGGGGATGCCAGAGGTGAAAGCAAGGCTTTTGGTTCCCTCGGCATGAAGTGTGCAGAGACGGAGAGCACGTGCAGGATGGCCTCGCCGTTCCTGACCCATGCACCAAGGGACATTTGCTGCTCCCCTGCTTATGCTGAGGTCTTCTTCTGGGAAAGAAGTCCCAAATCCTTTTCTCGACCATCTTTTTCCTTGCACTCCAGAGCTTTTCTCCTCCCTTGGCCTTCACCCTCAATACCTTTCCTCAAAGGGACGGCAGCCCTCTCAGCCTTTGCCTTGCTCCTGCTAGTCGTCTTCACCTCAGCTAGAGAGTCCTGAAGGATCGCTGCAGGTCCCTTCCAACTCTACCCTTCTCTTCTCTTCACTTGTGTTCTATTCCCTGCACTGACGATGAGGCGAATAACAAGGAGACCACTAGTTGCCTGAAATGCCAGGGGGTTTGCAGCTCCAGAAACACTTTCGAGGACACAAATCAAAAAGGATACAAGTAGAAACAGGATTGGATTTCATTTGATTTTACTTTATTTTACTTTCTTTTATTTTCTGTCTTGTTCCGTTGGTTGATGTTAGTTTAGTTTCGTTTCTTTCATGTGATGTTATTGTATTTGATTTTATTATATTTTCTTTGGGGTTATTTCTTATTATTTTATTTTATGTTGGTTTATCTTCTTTTATTTTACCTTGCTTTATGCGTTTTTATTTTGTTTTGTTATTTTATTATTTTATCATTTTATTTGACCTTCTTTTGGTTTAGGCTCTTTTAGGCTATTTTGCTGAATCTCTTTCAGAGCCGATGCTCACAAGCATTAACACCATGCGCATGTGCAGCCAGGAGCAGGCTGATGTGTTCTTCGGTTTAGTTTGAAAAAGCATCCCTTGCAGTCTGGCAAAGGAAAGCCGCAGAAAGGAGCAGCAGGAAGACAGGCCAAGCAGTCCCTCGTTTCTCAACAGTGCAGAAGAACTTGAAGAAGGAGGATGGGTACCGACCACACACCGAAAAGTACAAGAAGAGGAGGGGTGTGGTGCCCGGGGCTATTTTCACAAGTAGGACACGTGTCGATGACAAGCACCCCTTTTGCCTTCCAAAACTTGCTCCGCTGTGCTTCTTGGCCAGGGAGGCCTGAAAAGCGCTCTCCTGCCTGCCCTGCGCTTGGATCGCGTGCAGGGAGAGCTGCAAAGCGGCAGCTCCGCATGGTGCGGCAAGCCTGCAGCCCTTCCAAGCACAGGCTGTTTTGCACAAGCAAGAACACCTTGGGGAACGGAGCCAAGGGAAGAGCAGAGCTCGCTCCTGCTCCAAACCTGCAAGGGGCAAAAGAGCCAGGGAGCGCCAGGGCACGAGGGGCGCCTCGGAGGTGCAAGAGCAGCGGGCATGAACTGAGCCAAAATGGCCCAGAGGAGCCCTGACAAGTGCTCATGCTCAGTGCTGCAGGGGAAGGCAAAAAAACCCCGGGCACCAGAGCCAATCTGCCCCGGGGGAAAATTCCTTACTGACCCCAGCGTCGCAGGCGATGGGCTATTCCCTGAGCACGTGAGCAAGACCTGCCTCCTCGGCCCGCAGGCTGCTCACGCCTCCCAGGAGATGCCCAACCCCGATTCTCCCTCCACCTGCTGCCACCTCAGGGCCTTCCCAGAGGGGCAAAACGCCCCCGGCCTGATCCATCTGCGGGACAACCATCCTTCCTGTGCCTGGCAAGGCACCAGTGGCTGCTCCAAAGCACCGGCACCCCCGCCAACATCTCTGCATCCCATTCCTCACGGCTGCTGACACTGGCTCCGCAGGGGACGAGGATGGCGAGCTCTGCAGTGCTCCTCAAGAAGGCATTCCCTTGCTCTTGCCACTGCTAGCCGGCTGAAAAGGCCAGCCAGCCTCACCAACCTCCAGCTGTTGGGGGTTCTTCTCGTCTCCAGCAGCCTCGTCGAGCCACCTCCGGCCTTCCTCCCTCAGCCCTCGCCAAGTAATTCCACCGCCTCCTCAAGGACTTCCTCTCGCCCGTCTTGGGGCTGCCCCCAGGCCAGCTATGGCAGCGCGACGCGGGAGCGTGCTCCCTTTTATGCTGCCCCGGGGCATGGTGACTGCTGCGTTGCCGGGCGCTGGCACTGTGACACGGGGGTGACGGGGCCCCCCCTGCGCAGCCCCGCCCGCCGGCCCTCTGCCCAGCGTCCTTCCCAGGAAGGCCTTTGGGCTGCTGGCCCCGAGGCAGTCCCTGGGCCCAGGAGGCTCAGGGGGCTGTCCCTGCCCTTGCTGGCCATGCCCTGGGCACAGCTGCTGGGCGTCCCGCTAAATACATCTGGACATTCAGACTACGTCGTGAAGGCTGTTTGTCCCATCTGCATTCATTTGGTTGTGGGGATGCCAGAGGTGAAAGCAAGGCTTTTCGTTCCCTCGGCATGAAGTGTGCAGAGACGGAGAGCACGTGCAGGATGGCCTCGCCGTTCCTGACCCATGCACCAAGGGACATTTGCTGCTCCCCTGCTTATGCTGAGGTCTTCTTCTGGGAAAGAAGTCCCAAATCCTTTTCTCGACCATCTTTTTCCTTGCACTCCAGAGCTTTTCTCCTCCCTTGGCCTTCACCCTCAATACCTTTCCTCAAAGGGACGGCAGCCCTCTCAGCCTTTGCCTTGCTCCTGCTAGTCGTCTTCACCTCAGCTAGAGAGTCCTGAAGGATCGCTGCAGGTCCCTTCCAACTCTACCCTTCTCTTCTCTTCACTTGTGTTCTATTCCCTGCACTGACGATGAGGCGAATAACAAGGAGACCACTAGTTGCCTGAAATGCCAGGGGGTTTGCAGCTCCAGAAACACTTTCGAGGACACAAATCAAAAAGGATACAAGTAGAAACAGGATTGGATTTCATTTGATTTTACTTTATTTTACTTTCTTTTATTTTCTGTCTTGTTCCGTTGGTTGATGTTAGTTTAGTTTCGTTTCTTTCATGTGATGTTATTGTATTTGATTTTATTATATTTTCTTTGGGGTTATTTCTTATTATTTTATTTTATGTTGGTTTATCTTCTTTTATTTTACCTTGCTTTATGCATTTTTATTTTGTTTTGTTATTTTATTATTTTATCATTTTATTTGACCTTCTTTTGGTTTAGGCTCTTTTAGGCTATTTTGCTGAATCTCTTTCAGAGCCGATGCTCACAAGCATTAACACCATGCGCATGTGCAGCCAGGAGCAGGCTGATGTGTTCTTCGGTTTAGTTTGAAAAAGCATCCCTTGCAGTCTGGCAAAGGAAAGCCGCAGAAAGGAGCAGCAGGAAGACAGGCCAAGCAGTCCCTCGTTTCTCAACAGTGCAGAAGAACTTGAAGAAGGAGGATGGGTACCGACCACACACCGAAAAGTACAAGAAGAGGAGGGGTGTGGTGCCCTGGGCTATTTTCACAAGTAGGACACGTGTCGATGACAAGCACCCCTTTTGCCTTCCAAAACTTGCTCCGCTGTGCTTCTTGGCCAGGGAGGCCTGAAAAGCGCTCTCCTGCCTGCCCTGCGCTTGGATCGCGTGCAGGGAGAGCTGCAAAGCGGCAGCTCCGCATGGTGCGGCAAGCCTGCAGCCCTTCCAAGCACAGGCTGTTTTGCACAAGCAAGAACACCTCGGGGAACGGAGCCAAGGGAAGAGCAGAGCTCGCTCCTGCTCCAAACCTGCAACGGGCAAAAGAGCCAGGGAGCGCCAGGGCACGAGGGGCGCCTCGGAGGTGCAAGAGCAGCGGGCAAGAACTGAGCCCAAAGGGCCCAGAGGAGCCCTGACAAGGGGCTGCGCTCAATGCTACGGAGGAGAAGAAGCAACCCCCGGGGGCAACCCTGGGCGTCCGCCCTGGGAGTCTAGAAAGCATCCTCCCCCCGCCTGCGGGGCACGAGGGCCACCTTGGTGGAGCAGGAGCAGCAGGCACCTAGCCAAAACGGCCCAAAGGAGCCCTGGCAAGGGGCCGTGCTCAGTGCTGCAGAGGAAGGCAAAAAACCCCCGGGGACACTTGCTAGCCCACCGTGGGGGGAAAAAAGCCTTCCTCCCCGCAGCTGCAGGACACGAGAGGCCACCTTTGTGGTGCATGAGCAACAGGCAGTAACCCAGCCAAAATGGCCCAGAGGAGCCCTGACAAGTGCTCATGCTCAGTGCTGCAGAGGAAGGCAAAAAAACCCCGGGCACCAGAGCCAATCTGCCCCGGGGGAAAATTCCTTACTGACCCCAGCGTCGCAGGCGATGGGCTATTCCCTGAGCACGTGAGCAAGACCTGCCTCCTCGGCCCGCAGGCTGCTCACGCCTCCCAGGAGATGCCCAACCCCGATTCTCCCTCCACCTGCTGCCACCTCAGGGCCTTCCCAGAGGGGCAAAACGCCCCCGGCCTGATCCATCTGCGGGACAACCATCCTTCCTGTGCCTGGCAAGGCACCAGTGGCTGCTCCAAAGCACCGGCACCCCCGCCAACATCTCTGCATCCCATTCCTCACGGCTGCTGCCACTGGCTCCGCAGGGGACGAGGATGGCGAGCTCTGCAGTGCTCCTCAAGAAGGCATTCCCTTGCTCTTGCCACTGCTAGCCGGCTGAAAAGGCCAGCCAGCCTCACCAACCTCCAGCTGTTGGGGGTTCTTCTCGTCTCCAGCAGCCTCGTCGAGCCACCTCCGGCCTTCCTCCCTCAGCCCTCGCCAAGTAATTCCACCGCCTCCTCAAGGACTTCCTCTCGCCCGTCTTGGGGCTGCCCCCAGGCCAGCTATGGCAGCGCGACGCGGGAGCGTGCTCCCTTTTATGCTGCCCCGGGGCATGGTGACTGCTGCGTTGCCGGGCGCTGGCACTGTGACACGGGGGTGACGGGGCACCCCCTGCGCAGCCCCGCCCGCCGGCCCTCTGCCCAGCGTCCTTCCCAGGAAGGCCTTTGGGCTGCTGGCCCCGAGGCAGTCCCTGGGCCCAGGAGGCTCAGGGGGCTGTCCCTGCCCTTGCTGGCCATGCCCTGGGCACAGCTGCTGGGCGTCCCGCTAAATACATCTGGACATTCAGACTACGTCGTGAAGGCTGTTTGTCCCATCTGCATTCATTTGGTTGTGGGGATGCCAGAGGTGAAAGCAAGGCTTTTGGTTCCCTCGGCATGAAGTGTGCAGAGACGGAGAGCACGTGCAGGATGGCCTCGCCGTTCCTGACCCATGCACCAAGGGACATTTGCTGCTCCCCTGCTTATGCTGAGGTCTTCTTCTGGGAAAGAAGTCCCAAATCCTTTTCTCGACCATCTTTTTCCTTGCACTCCAGAGCTTTTCTCCTCCCTTGGCCTTCACCCTCAATACCTTTCCTCAAAGGGACGGCAGCCCTCTCAGCCTTTGCCTTGCTCCTGCTAGTCGTCTTCACCTCAGCTAGAGAGTCCTGAAGGATCGCTGCAGGTCCCTTCCAACTCTGCCCTTCTCTTCTCTTCACTTGTGTTCTATTCCCTGCACTGACGATGAGGCGAATAACAAGGAGACCACTAGTTGCCTGAAATGCCAGGGGGTTTGCAGCTCCAGAAACACTTTCGAGGACACAAATCAAAAAGGATACAAGTAGAAACAGGATTGGATTTCATTTGATTTTACTTTATTTTACTTTCTTTTATTTTCTGTCTTGTTCCGTTGGTTGATGTTAGTTTAGTTTCGTTTCTTTCATGTGATGTTATTGTATTTGATTTTATTATATTTTCTTTGGGGTTATTTCTTATTATTTTATTTTATGTTGGTTTATCTTCTTTTATTTTACCTTGCTTTATGCGTTTTTATTTTGTTTTGTTATTTTATTATTTTATCATTTTATTTGACCTTCTTTTGGTTTAGGCTCTTTTAGGCTATTTTGCTGAATCTCTTTCAGAGCCGATGCTCACAAGCATTAACACCATGCGCATGTGCAGCCAGGAGCAGGCTGATGTGTTCTTCGGTTTAGTTTGAAAAAGCATCCCTTGCAGTCTGGCAAAGGAAAGCCGCAGAAAGGAGCAGCAGGAAGACAGGCCAAGCAGTCCCTCGTTTCTCAACAGTGCAGAAGAACTTGAAGAAGGAGGATGGGTACCGACCACACACCGAAAAGTACAAGAAGAGGAGGGGTGTGGTGCCCGGGGCTATTTTCACAAGTAGGACACGTGTCGATGACAAGCACCCCTTTTGCCTTCCAAAACTTGCTCCGCTGTGCTTCTTGGCCAGGGAGGCCTGAAAAGCGCTCTCCTGCCTGCCCTGCGCTTGGATCGCGTGCAGGGAGAGCTGCAAAGCGGCAGCTCCGCATGGTGCGGCAAGCCTGCAGCCCTTCCAAGCACAGGCTGTTTTGCACAAGCAAGAACACCTTGGGGAACGGAGCCAAGGGAAGAGCAGAGCTCGCTCCTGCTCCAAACCTGCAAGGGGCAAAAGAGCCAGGGAGCGCCAGGGCACGAGGGGCGCCTCGGAGGTGCAAGAGCAGCGGGCATGAACTGAGCCAAAATGGCCCAGAGGAGCCCTGACAAGTGCTCATGCTCAGTGCTGCAGGGGAAGGCAAAAAAACCCCGGGCACCAGAGCCAATCTGCCCCGGGGGAAAATTCCTTACTGACCCCAGCGTCGCAGGCGATGGGCTATTCCCTGAGCACGTGAGCAAGACCTGCCTCCTCGGCCCGCAGGCTGCTCACGCCTCCCAGGAGATGCCCAACCCCGATTCTCCCTCCACCTGCTGCCACCTCAGGGCCTTCCCAGAGGGGCAAAACGCCCCCGGCCTGATCCATCTGCGGGACAACCATCCTTCCTGTGCCTGGCAAGGCACCAGTGGCTGCTCCAAAGCACCGGCACCCCCGCCAACATCTCTGCATCCCATTCCTCACGGCTGCTGACACTGGCTCCGCAGGGGACGAGGATGGCGAGCTCTGCAGTGCTCCTCAAGAAGGCATTCCCTTGCTCTTGCCACTGCTAGCCGGCTGAAAAGGCCAGCCAGCCTCACCAACCTCCAGCTGTTGGGGGTTCTTCTCGTCTCCAGCAGCCTCGTCGAGCCACCTCCGGCCTTCCTCCCTCAGCCCTCGCCAAGTAATTCCACCGCCTCCTCAAGGACTTCCTCTCGCCCGTCTTGGGGCTGCCCCCAGGCCAGCTATGGCAGCGCGACGCGGGAGCGTGCTCCCTTTTATGCTGCCCCGGGGCATGGTGACTGCTGCGTTGCCGGGCGCTGGCACTGTGACACGGGGGTGACGGGGCCCCCCCTGCGCAGCCCCGCCCGCCGGCCCTCTGCCCAGCGTCCTTCCCAGGAAGGCCTTTGGGCTGCTGGCCCCGAGGCAGTCCCTGGGCCCAGGAGGCTCAGGGGGCTGTCCCTGCCCTTGCTGGCCATGCCCTGGGCACAGCTGCTGGGCGTCCCGCTAAATACATCTGGACATTCAGACTACGTCGTGAAGGCTGTTTGTCCCATCTGCATTCATTTGGTTGTGGGGATGCCAGAGGTGAAAGCAAGGCTTTTGGTTCCCTCGGCATGAAGTGTGCAGAGACGGAGAGCACGTGCAGGATGGCCTCGCCGTTCCTGACCCATGCACCAAGGGACATTTGCTGCTCCCCTGCTTATGCTGAGGTCGTCTTCTGGGAAAGAAGTCCCAAATCCTTTTCTCGACCATCTTTTTCCTTGCACTCCAGAGCTTTTCTCCTCCCTTGGCCTTCACCCTCAATACCTTTCCTCAAAGGGACGGCAGCCCTCTCAGCCTTTGCCTTGCTCCTGCTAGTCGTCTTCACCTCAGCTAGAGAGTCCGGAAGGATCGCTGCAGGTCCCTTCCAACTCAACCCTTCTCTTCTCTTCACTTGTGTTCTATTCCCTGCACTGACGATGAGGCGAATAACAAGGAGACCACTAGTTGCCTGAAATGCCAGGGGGTTTGCAGCTCCAGAAACACTTTCGAGGACACAAATCAAAAAGGATACAAGTAGAAACAGGACTGGATTTCATTTGATTTTACTTTATTTTACTTTCTTTTATTTTCTGTCTTGTTCCGTTGGTTGATGTTAGTTTAGTTTCGTTTCTTTCATGTGATGTTATTGTATTTGATTTTATTATATTTTCTTTGGGGTTATTTCTTATTATTTTATTTTATGTTGGTTTATCTTCTTTTATTTTACCTTGCTTTATGCGTTTTTATTTTGTTTTGTTATTTTATTATTTTATCATTTTATTTGACCTTCTTTTGGTTTAGGCTCTTTTAGGCTATTTTGCTGAATCTCTTTCAGAGCCGAGGCTCACAAGCATTAACACAATGCGCATGTGCAGCCAGGAGCAGGCTGATGTGTTCTTCGGTTTAGTTTGAAAAAGCATCCCTTGCAGTCTGGCAAAGGAAAGCCGCAGAAAGGAGCAGCAGGAAGACAGGCCAAGCAGTCCCTCGTTTCTCAACAGTGCAGAAGAACTTGAAGAAGGAGGATGGGTACCGACCACACACCGAAAAGTACAAGAAGAGGAGGGGTGTGGTGCCCTGGGCTATTTTCACAAGTAGGACACGTGTCGATGACAAGCACCCCTTTTGCCTTCCAAAACTTGCTCCGCTGTGCTTCTTGGCCAGGGAGGCCTGAAAAGCGCTCTCCTGCCTGCCCTGCGCTTGGATCGCGTGCAGGGAGAGCTGCAAAGCGGCAGCTCCGCATGGTGCGGCAAGCCTGCAGCCCTTCCAAGCACAGGCTGTTTTGCACAAGCAAGAACACCTCGGGGAACGGAGCCAAGGGAAGAGCAGAGCTCGCTCCTGCTCCAAACCTGCAACGGGCAAAAGAGCCAGGGAGCGCCAGGGCACGAGGGGCACCTCGGAGGTGCAAGAGCAGCGGGCAAGAACTGAGCCCAAAGGGCCCAGAGGAGCCCTGACAAGGGGCTGCGCTCAATGCTACGGAGGAGAAGAAGCAACCCCCGGGGGCCACCCTGGGCGTCCGCCCTGGGAGTCTAGAAAGCATCCTCCCCCCGCCTGCGGGGCACGAGGGCCACCTTGGTGGAGCAGGAGCAGCAGGCACCTAGCCAAAACGGCCCAAAGGAGCCCTGGCAAGGGGCCGTGCTCAGTGCTGCAGAGGAAGGCAAAAAACCCCCGGGGACACTTGCTAGCCCACCGTGGGGGGAAAAAAGCCTTCCTCCCCACAGCTGCAGGGCACGAGAGGCCACCTTTGTGGTGCATGAGCAACAGGCAGTAACCCAGCCAAAATGGCCCAGAGGAGCCCTGACAAGTGCTCATGCTCAGTGCTGCAGGGGAAGGCAAAAAAACCCCGGGCACCAGAGCCAATCTGCCCCGGGGGAAAATTCCTTACTGACCCCAGCGTCGCAGGCGATGGGCTATTCCCTGAGCACGTGAGCAAGACCTGCCTCCTCGGCCCGCAGGCTGCTCACGCCTCCCAGGAGATGCCCAACCCCGATTCTCCCTCCACCTGCTGCCACCTCAGGGCCTTCCCAGAGGGGCAAAACGCCCCCGGCCTGATCCATCTGCGGGACAACCATCCTTCCTGTGCCTGGCAAGGCACCAGTGGCTGCTCCAAAGCACCGGCACCCCCGCCAACATCTCTGCATCCCATTCCTCACGGCTGCTGCCACTGGCTCCGCAGGGGATGAGGATGGCGAGCTCTGCAGTGCTCGTCAAGAAGGCATTCCCTTGCTCTTGCCACTGCTAGCCGGCTGAAAAGGCCAGCCAGCCTCACCAACCTCCAGCTGTTGGGGGTTCTTCTCGTCTCCAGCAGCCTCGTCGAGCCACCTCCGGCCTTCCTCCCTCAGCCCTCGCCAAGTAATTCCACCGCCTCCTCAAGGACTTCCTCTCGCCCGTCTTGGGGCTGCCCCCAGGCCAGCTATGGCAGCGCGACGCGGGAGCGTGCTCCCTTTTATGCTGCCCCGGGGCATGGTGACTGCTGCGTTGCCGGGCGCTGGCACTGTGACACGGGGGTGACGGGGCCCCCCCTGCGCAGCCCCGCCCGCCGGCCCTCTGCCCAGCGTCCTTCCCAGGAAGGCCTTTGGGCTGCTGGCCCCGAGGCAGTCCCTGGGCCCAGGAGGCTCAGGGGGCTGTCCCTGCCCTTGCTGGCCATGCCCTGGGCACAGCTGCTGGGCGTCCCGCTAAATACATCTGGACATTCAGACTACGTCGTGAAGGCTGTTTGTCCCATCTGCATTCATTTGGTTGTGGGGATGCCAGAGGTGAAAGCAAGGCTTTTGGTTCCCTCGGCATGAAGTGTGCAGAGACGGAGAGCACGTGCAGGATGGCCTCGCCGTTCCTGACCCATGCACCAAGGGACATTTGCTGCTCCCCTGCTTATGCTGAGGTCGTCTTCTGGGAAAGAAGTCCCAAATCCTTTTCTCGACCATCTTTTTCCTTGCACTCCAGAGCTTTTCTCCTCCCTTGGCCTTCACCCTCAATACCTTTCCTCAAAGGGACGGCAGCCCTCTCAGCCTTTGCCTTGCTCCTGCTAGTCGTCTTCACCTCAGCTAGAGAGTCCTGAAGGATCGCTGCAGGTCCCTTCCAACTCAACCCTTCTCTTCTCTTCACTTGTGTTCTATTCCCTGCACTGACGATGAGGCGAATAACAAGGAGACCACTAGTTGCCTGAAATGCCAGGGGGTTTGCAGCTCCAGAAACACTTTCGAGGACACAAATCAAAAAGGATACAAGTAGAAACAGGACTGGATTTCATTTGATTTTACTTTATTTTACTTTCTTTTATTTTCTGTCTTGTTCCGTTGGTTGATGTTAGTTTAGTTTCGTTTCTTTCATGTGATGTTATTGTATTTGATTTTATTATATTTTCTTTGGGGTTATTTCTTATTATTTTATTTTATGTTGGTTTATCTTCTTTTATTTTACCTTGCTTTATGCGTTTTTATTTTGTTTTGTTATTTTATTATTTTATCATTTTATTTGACCTTCTTTTGGTTTAGGCTCTTTTAGGCTATTTTGCTGAATCTCTTTCAGAGCCGAGGCTCACAAGCATTAACACAATGCGCATGTGCAGCCAGGAGCAGGCTGATGTGTTCTTCGGTTTAGTTTGAAAAAGCATCCCTTGCAGTCTGGCAAAGGAAAGCCGCAGAAAGGAGCAGCAGGAAGACAGGCCAAGCAGTCCCTCGTTTCTCAACAGTGCAGAAGAACTTGAAGAAGGAGGATGGGTACCGACCACACACCGAAAAGTACAAGAAGAGGAGGGGTGTGGTGCCCTGGGCTATTTTCACAAGTAGGACACGTGTCGATGACAAGCACCCCTTTTGCCTTCCAAAACTTGCTCCGCTGTGCTTCTTGGCCAGGGAGGCCTGAAAAGCGCTCTCCTGCCTGCCCTGCGCTTGGATCGCGTGCAGGGAGAGCTGCAAAGCGGCAGCTCCGCATGGTGCGGCAAGCCTGCAGCCCTTCCAAGCACAGGCTGTTTTGCACAAGCAAGAACACCTCGGGGAACGGAGCCAAGGGAAGAGCAGAGCTCGCTCCTGCTCCAAACCTGCAACGGGCAAAAGAGCCAGGGAGCGCCAGGGCACGAGGGGCGCCTCGGAGGTGCAAGAGCAGCGGGCAAGAACTGAGCCCAAAGGGCCCAGAGGAGCCCTGACAAGGGGCTGCGCTCAATGCTACGGAGGAGAAGAAGCAACCCCCGGGGGCCACCCTGGGCGTCCGCCCTGGGAGTCTAGAAAGCATCCTCCCCCCGCCTGCGGGGCACGAGGGCCACCTTGGTGGAGCAGGAGCAGCAGGCACCTAGCCAAAACGGCCCAAAGGAGCCCTGGCAAGGGGCCGTGCTCAGTGCTGCAGAGGAAGGCAAAAAACCCCCGGGGACACTTGCTAGCCCACCGTGGGGGGAAAAAAGCCTTCCTCCCCGCAGCTGCAGGGCACGAGAGGCCACCTTTGTGGTGCATGAGCAACAGGCAGTAACCCAGCCAAAATGGCCCAGAGGAGCCCTGACAAGTGCTCATGCTCAGTGCTGCAGGGGAAGGCAAAAAAACCCCGGGCACCAGAGCCAATCTGCCCCGGGGGAAAATTCCTTACTGACCCCAGCGTCGCAGGCGATGGGCTCTTCCCTGAGCACATGAGCAACACCTGCCTCCTCGGCCCGCAGGCTGCTCACGCCTCCCAGGAGATGCCCAACCCCGATTCTCCCTCCACCTGCTGCCACCTCAGGGCCTTCCCAGAGGGGCAAAACGCCCCCGGCCTGATCCATCTGCGGGACAACCATCCTTCCTGTGCCTGGCAAGGCACCAGTGGCTGCTCCAAAGCACCGGCACCCCCGCCAACATCTCTGCATCCCATTCCTCACGGCTGCTGACACTGGCTCCGCAGGGGATGAGGATGGCGAGCTCTGCAGTGCTCCTCAAGAAGGCATTCCCTTGCTCTTGCCACTGCTAGCCGGCTGAAAAGGCCAGCCAGCCTCACCAACCTCCAGCTGTTGGGGGTTCTTCTCGTCTCCAGCAGCCTCGTCGAGCCACCTCCGGCCTTCCTCCCTCAGCCCTCGCCAAGTAATTCCACCGCCTCCTCAAGGACTTCCTCTCGCCCGTCTTGGGGCTGCCCCCAGGCCAGCTATGGCAGCGCGACGCGGGAGCGTGCTCCCTTTTATGCTGCCCCGGGGCATGGTGACTGCTGCGTTGCCGGGCGCTGGCACTGTGACACGGGGGTGACGGGGCCCCCCCTGCGCAGCCCCGCCCGCCGGCCCTCTGCCCAGCGTCCTTCCCAGGAAGGCCTTTGGGCTGCTGGCCCCGAGGCAGTCCCTGGGCCCAGGAGGCTCAGGGGGCTGTCCCTGCCCTTGCTGGCCATGCCCTGGGCACAGCTGCTGGGCGTCCCGCTAAATACATCTGGACATTCAGACTACGTCGTGAAGGCTGTTTGTCCCATCTGCATTCATTTGGTTGTGGGGATGCCAGAGGTGAAAGCAAGGCTTTTGGTTCCCTCGGCATGAAGTGGGCAGAGACGGAGAGCACGTGCAGGATGGCCTCGCCGTTCCTGACCCATGCACCAAGGGACATTTGCTGCTCCCCTGCTTATGCTGAGGTCGTCTTCTGGGAAAGAAGTCCCAAATCCTTTTCTCGACCATCTTTTTCCTTGCACTCCAGAGCTTTTCTCCTCCCTTGGCCTTCACCCTCAATACCTTTCCTCAAAGGGACGGCAGCCCTCTCAGCCTTTGCCTTGCTCCTGCTAGTCGTCTTCACCTCAGCTAGAGAGTCCTGAAGGATCGCTGCAGGTCCCTTCCAACTCTGCCCTTCTCTTCTCTTCACTTGTGTTCTATTCCCTGCACTGACGATGAGGCGAATAACAAGGAGACCACTAGTTGCCTGAAATGCCAGGGGGTTTGCAGCTCCAGAAACACTTTCGAGGACACAAATCAAAAAGGATACAAATAGAAACAGGACTGGATTTCATTTGATTTTACTTTATTTTACTTTCTTTTATTTTCTGTCTTGTTCCGTTGGTTGATGTTAGTTTAGTTTCGTTTCTTTCATGTGATGTTATTGTATTTGATTTTATTATATTTTCTTTGGGGTTATTTCTTATTATTTTATTTTATGTTGGTTTATCTTCTTTTATTTTACCTTGCTTTATGCGTTTTTATTTTGTTTTGTTATTTTATTATTTTATCATTTTATTTGACCTTCTTTTGGTTTAGGCTCTTTTAGGCTATTTTGCTGAATCTCTTTCAGAGCCGAGGCTCACAAGCATTAACACAATGCGCATGTGCAGCCAGGAGCAGGCTGATGTGTTCTTCGGTTTAGTTTGAAAAAGCATCCCTTGCAGTCTGGCAAAGGAAAGCCGCAGAAAGGAGCAGCAGGAAGACAGGCCAAGCAGTCCCTCGTTTCTCAACAGTGCAGAAGAACTTGAAGAAGGAGGATGGGTACCGACCACACACCGAAAAGTACAAGAAGAGGAGGGGTGTGGTGCCCTGGGCTATTTTCACAAGTAGGACACGTGTCGATGACAAGCACCCCTTTTGCCTTCCAAAACTTGCTCCGCTGTGCTTCTTGGCCAGGGAGGCCTGAAAAGCGCTCTCCTGCCTGCCCTGCGCTTGGATCGCGTGCAGGGAGAGCTGCAAAGCGGCAGCTCCGCATGGTGCGGCAAGCCTGCAGCCCTTCCAAGCACAGGCTGTTTTGCACAAGCAAGAACACCTCGGGGAACGGAGCCAAGGGAAGAGCAGAGCTCGCTCCTGCTCCAAACCTGCAACGGGCAAAAGAACCAGGGAGCGCCAGGGCACGAGGGGCGCCTCGGAGGTGCAAGAGCAGCGGGCAAGAACTGAGCCCAAAGGGCCCAGAGGAGCCCTGACAAGGGGCTGCGCTCAATGCTACGGAGGAGAAGAAGCAACCCCCGGGGGCCACCCTGGGCGTCCGCCCTGGGAGTCTAGAAAGCATCCTCCCCCCGCCTGCGGGGCACGAGGGCCACCTTGGTGGAGCAGGAGCAGCAGGCACCTAGCCAAAACGGCCCAAAGGAGCCCTGGCAAGGGGCCGTGCTCAGTGCTGCAGAGGAAGGCAAAAAACCCCTGGGGACACTTGCTAGCCCACCGTGGGGGGAAAAAAGCCTTCCTCCCCACAGCTGCAGGGCACGAGAGGCCACCTTTGTGGTGCATGAGCAACAGGCAGTAACCCAGCCAAAATGGCCCAGAGGAGCCCTGACAAGTGCTCATGCTCAGTGCTGCAGGGGAAGGCAAAAAAACCCCGGGCACCAGAGCCAATCTGCCCCGGGGGAAAATTCCTTACTGACCCCAGCGTCGCAGGCGATGGGCTATTCCCTGAGCACGTGAGCAAGACCTGCCTCCTCGGCCCGCAGGCTGCTCACGCCTCCCAGGAGATGCCCAACCCCGATTCTCCCTCCACCTGCTGCCACCTCAGGGCCTTCCCAGAGGGGCAAAACGCCCCCGGCCTGATCCATCTGCGGGACAACCATCCTTCCTGTGCCTGGCAAGGCACCAGTGGCTGCTCCAAAGCACCGGCACCCCCGCCAACATCTCTGCATCCCATTCCTCACGGCTGCTGCCACTGGCTCCGCAGGGGATGAGGATGGCGAGCTCTGCAGTGCTCGTCAAGAAGGCATTCCCTTGCTCTTGCCACTGCTAGCCGGCTGAAAAGGCCAGCCAGCCTCACCAACCTCCAGCTGTTGGGGGTTCTTCTCGTCTCCAGCAGCCTCGTCGAGCCACCTCCGGCCTTCCTCCCTCAGCCCTCGCCAAGTAATTCCACCGCCTCCTCAAGGACTTCCTCTCGCCCGTCTTGGGGCTGCCCCCAGGCCAGCTATGGCAGCGCGACGCGGGAGCGTGCTCCCTTTTATGCTGCCCCGGGGCATGGTGACTGCTGCGTTGCCGGGCGCTGGCACTGTGACACGGGGGTGACGGGGCCCCCCCTGCGCAGCCCCGCCCGCCGGCCCTCTGCCCAGCGTCCTTCCCAGGAAGGCCTTTGGGCTGCTGGCCCCGAGGCAGTCCCTGGGCCCAGGAGGCTCAGGGGGCTGTCCCTGCCCTTGCTGGCCATGCCCTGGGCACAGCTGCTGGGCGTCCCGCTAAATACATCTGGACATTCAGACTACGTCGTGAAGGCTGTTTGTCCCATCTGCATTCATTTGGTTGTGGGGATGCCAGAGGTGAAAGCAAGGCTTTTCGTTCCCTCGGCATGAAGTGGGCAGAGACGGAGAGCACGTGCAGGATGGCCTCGCCGTTCCTGACCCATGCACCAAGGGACATTTGCTGCTCCCCTGCTTATGCTGAGGTCGTCTTCTGGGAAAGAAGTCCCAAATCCTTTTCTCGACCATCTTTTTCCTTGCACTCCAGAGCTTTTCTCCTCCCTTGGCCTTCACCCTCAATACCTTTCCTCAAAGGGACGGCAGCCCTCTCAGCCTTTGCCTTGCTCCTGCTAGTCGTCTTCACCTCAGCTAGAGAGTCCTGAAGGATCGCTGCAGGTCCCTTCCAACTCTGCCCTTCTCTTCTCTTCACTTGTGTTCTATTCCCTGCACTGACGATGAGGCGAATAACAAGGAGACCACTAGTTGCCTGAAATGCCAGGGGGTTTGCAGCTCCAGAAACACTTTCGAGGACACAAATCAAAAAGGATACAAGTAGAAACAGGACTGGATTTCATTTGATTTTACTTTATTTTACTTTCTTTTATTTTCTGTCTTGTTCCGTTGGTTGATGTTAGTTTAGTTTCGTTTCTTTCATGTGATGTTATTGTATTTGATTTTATTATATTTTCTTTGGGGTTATTTCTTATTATTTTATTTTATGTTGGTTTATCTTCTTTTATTTTACCTTGCTTTATGCGTTTTTATTTTGTTTTGTTATTTTATTATTTTATCATTTTATTTGACCTTCTTTTGGTTTAGGCTCTTTTAGGCTATTTTGCTGAATCTCTTTCAGAGCCGATGCTCACAAGCATTAACACAATGCGCATGTGCAGCCAGGAGCAGGCTGATGTGTTCTTCGGTTTAGTTTGAAAAAGCATCCCTTGCAGTCTGGCAAAGGAAAGCCGCAGAAAGGAGCAGCAGGAAGACAGGCCAAGCAGTCCCTCGTTTCTCAACAGTGCAGAAGAACTTGAAGAAGGAGGATGGGTACCGACCACACACCGAAAAGTACAAGAAGAGGAGGGGTGTGGTGCCCTGGGCTATTTTCACAAGTAGGACACGTGTCGATGACAAGCACCCCTTTTGCCTTCCAAAACTTGCTCCGCTGTGCTTCTTGGCCAGGGAGGCCTGAAAAGCGCTCTCCTGCCTGCCCTGCGCTTGGATCGCGTGCAGGGAGAGCTGCAAAGCGGCAGCTCCGCATGGTGCGGCAAGCCTGCAGCCCTTCCAAGCACAGGCTGTTTTGCACAAGCAAGAACACCTCGGGGAACGGAGCCAAGGGAAGAGCAGAGCTCGCTCCTGCTCCAAACCTGCAACGGGCAAAAGAGCCAGGGAGCGCCAGGGCACGAGGGGCGCCTCGGAGGTGCAAGAGCAGCGGGCAAGAACTGAGCCCAAAGGGCCCAGAGGAGCCCTGACAAGGGGCTGCGCTCAATGCTACGGAGGAGAAGAAGCAACCCCCGGGGGCCACCCTGGGCGTCCGCCCTGGGAGTCTAGAAAGCATCCTCCCCCCGCCTGCGGGGCACGAGGGCCACCTTGGTGGAGCAGGAGCAGCAGGCACCTAGCCAAAACGGCCCAAAGGAGCCCTGGCAAGGGGCCGTGCTCAGTGCTGCAGAGGAAGGCAAAAAACCCCCGGGGACACTTGCTAGCCCACCGTGGGGGGAAAAAAGCCTTCCTCCCCACAGCTGCAGGGCACGAGAGGCCACCTTTGTGGTGCATGAGCAACAGGCAGTAACCCAGCCAAAATGGCCCAGAGGAGCCCTGACAAGTGCTCATGCTCAGTGCTGCAGGGGAAGGCAAAAAAACCCCGGGCACCAGAGCCAATCTGCCCCGGGGGAAAATTCCTTACTGACCCCAGCGTCGCAGGCGATGGGCTCTTCCCTGAGCACGTGAGCAAGACCTGCCTCCTCGGCCCGCAGGCTGCTCACGCCTCCCAGGAGATGCCCAACCCCGATTCTCCCTCCACCTGCTGCCACCTCAGGGCCTTCCCAGAGGGGCAAAACGCCCCCGGCCTGATCCATCTGCGGGACAACCATCCTTCCTGTGCCTGGCAAGGCACCAGTGGCTGCTCCAAAGCACCGGCACCCCCGCCAACATCTCTGCATCCCATTCCTCACGGCTGCTGACACTGGCTCCGCAGGGGATGAGGATGGCGAGCTCTGCAGTGCTCCTCAAGAAGGCATTCCCTTGCTCTTGCCACTGCTAGCCGGCTGAAAAGGCCAGCCAGCCTCACCAACCTCCAGCTGTTGGGGGTTCTTCTCGTCTCCAGCAGCCTCGTCGAGCCACCTCCGGCCTTCCTCCCTCAGCCCTCGCCAAGTAATTCCACCGCCTCCTCAAGGACTTCCTCTCGCCCGTCTTGGGGCTGCCCCCAGGCCAGCTATGGCAGCGCGACGCGGGAGCGTGCTCCCTTTTATGCTGCCCCGGGGCATGGTGACTGCTGCGTTGCCGGGCGCTGGCACTGTGACACGGGGGTGACGGGGCCCCCCCTGCGCAGCCCCGCCCGCCGGCCCTCTGCCCAGCGTCCTTCCCAGGAAGGCCTTTGGGCTGCTGGCCCCGAGGCAGTCCCTGGGCCCAGGAGGCTCAGGGGGCTGTCCCTGCCCTTGCTGGCCATGCCCTGGGCACAGCTGCTGGGCGTCCCGCTAAATACATCTGGACATTCAGACTACGTCGTGAAGGCTGTTTGTCCCATCTGCATTCATTTGGTTGTGGGGATGCCAGAGGTGAAAGCAAGGCTTTTGGTTCCCTCGGCATGAAGTGGGCAGAGACGGAGAGCACGTGCAGGATGGCCTCGCCGTTCCTGACCCATGCACCAAGGGACATTTGCTGCTCCCCTGCTTATGCTGAGGTCGTCTTCTGGGAAAGAAGTCCCAAATCCTTTTCTCGACCATCTTTTTCCTTGCACTCCAGAGCTTTTCTCCTCCCTTGGCCTTCACCCTCAATACCTTTCCTCAAAGGGACGGCAGCCCTCTCAGCCTTTGCCTTGCTCCTGCTAGTCGTCTTCACCTCAGCTAGAGAGTCCTGAAGGATCGC
Source organism: Platalea leucorodia (assembly GCF_965183815.1). Lineage (NCBI taxonomy): Eukaryota > Metazoa > Chordata > Aves > Pelecaniformes > Threskiornithidae > Platalea > Platalea leucorodia. The sequence goes on from NW_028121456.1 coordinate 1,102,599, forward strand.
TGCAGGTCCCTTCCAACTCTACCCTTCTCTTCACTTGTGTTCTATTCCCTGCACTGACGATGAGGCGAATAACAAGGAGACCACTAGTTGCCTGAAATGCCAGGGGGTTTGCAGCTCCAGAAACACTTTCGAGGACACAAATCAAAAAGGATACAAGTAGAAACAGGACTGGATTTCATTTGATTTTACTTTATTTTACTTTCTTTTATTTTCTGTCTTGTTCCGTTGGTTGATGTTAGTTTAGTTTCGTTTCTTTCATGTGATGTTATTGTATTTGATTTTATTATATTTTCTTTGGGGTTATTTCTTATTATTTTATTTTATGTTGGTTTATCTTCTTTTATTTTACCTTGCTTTATGCGTTTTTATTTTGTTTTGTTATTTTATTATTTTATCATTTTATTTGACCTTCTTTTGGTTTAGGCTCTTTTAGGCTATTTTGCTGAATCTCTTTCAGAGCCGATGCTCACAAGCATTAACACAATGCGCATGTGCAGCCAGGAGCAGGCTGATGTGTTCTTCGGTTTAGTTTGAAAAAGCATCCCTTGCAGTCTGGCAAAGGAAAGCCGCAGAAAGGAGCAGCAGGAAGACAGGCCAAGCAGTCCCTCGTTTCTCAACAGTGCAGAAGAACTTGAAGAAGGAGGATGGGTACCGACCACACACCGAAAAGTACAAGAAGAGGAGGGGTGTGGTGCCCTGGGCTATTTTCACAAGTAGGACACGTGTCGATGACAAGCACCCCTTTTGCCTTCCAAAACTTGCTCCGCTGTGCTTCTTGGCCAGGGAGGCCTGAAAAGCGCTCTCCTGCCTGCCCTGCGCTTGGATCGCGTGCAGGGAGAGCTGCAAAGCGGCAGCTCCGCATGGTGCGGCAAGCCTGCAGCCCTTCCAAGCACAGGCTGTTTTGCACAAGCAAGAACACCTCGGGGAACGGAGCCAAGGGAAGAGCAGAGCTCGCTCCTGCTCCAAACCTGCAACGGGCAAAAGAGCCAGGGAGCGCCAGGGCACGAGGGGCGCCTCGGAGGTGCAAGAGCAGCGGGCAAGAACTGAGCCCAAAGGGCCCAGAGGAGCCCTGACAAGGGGCTGCGCTCAATGCTACGGAGGAGAAGAAGCAACCCCCGGGGGCCACCCTGGGCGTCCGCCCTGGGAGTCTAGAAAGCATCCTCCCCCCGCCTGCGGGGCACGAGGGCCACCTTGGTGGAGCAGGAGCAGCAGGCACCTAGCCAAAACGGCCCAAAGGAGCCCTGGCAAGGGGCCGTGCTCAGTGCTGCAGAGGAAGGCAAAAAACCCCCGGGGACACTTGCTAGCCCACCGTGGGGGGAAAAAAGCCTTCCTCCCCGCAGCTGCAGGGCACGAGAGGCCACCTTTGTGGTGCATGAGCAACAGGCAGTAACCCAGCCAAAATGGCCCAGAGGAGCCCTGACAAGTGCTCATGCTCAGTGCTGCAGGGGAAGGCAAAAAAACCCCGGGCACCAGAGCCAATCTGCCCCGGGGGAAAATTCCTTCCTGACCCCAGCGTCGCAGGCGATGGGCTATTCCCTGAGCACATGAGCAAGACCTGCCTCCTCGGCCCGCAGGCTGCTCACGCCTCCCAGGAGATGCCCAACCCCGATTCTCCCTCCACCTGCTGCCACCTCAGGGCCTTCCCAGAGGGGCAAAACGCCCCCGGCCTGATCCATCTGCGGGACAACCATCCTTCCTGTGCCTGGCAAGGCACCAGTGGCTGCTCCAAAGCACCGGCACCCCCGCCAACATCTCTGCATCCCATTCCTCACGGCTGCTGCCACTGGCTCCGCAGGGGATGAGGATGGCGAGCTCTGCAGTGCTCGTCAAGAAGGCATTCCCTTGCTCTTGCCACTGCTAGCCGGCTGAAAAGGCCAGCCAGCCTCACCAACCTCCAGCTGTTGGGGGTTCTTCTCGTCTCCAGCAGCCTCGTCGAGCCACCTCCGGCCTTCCTCCCTCAGCCCTCGCCAAGTAATTCCACCGCCTCCTCAAGGACTTCCTCTCGCCCGTCTTGGGGCTGCCCCCAGGCCAGCTATGGCAGCGCGACGCGGGAGCGTGCTCCCTTTTATGCTGCCCCGGGGCATGGTGACTGCTGCGTTGCCGGGCGCTGGCACTGTGACACGGGGGTGACGGGGCACCCCCTGCGCAGCCCCGCCCGCCGGCCCTCTGCCCAGCGTCCTTCCCAGGAAGGCCTTTGGGCTGCTGGCCCCGAGGCAGTCCCTGGGCCCAGGAGGCTCAGGGGGCTGTCCCTGCCCTTGCTGGCCATGCCCTGGGCACAGCTGCTGGGCGTCCCGCTAAATACATCTGGACATTCAGACTACGTCGTGAAGGCTGTTTGTCCCATCTGCATTCATTTGGTTGTGGGGATGCCAGAGGTGAAAGCAAGGCTTTTCGTTCCCTCGGCATGAAGTGGGCAGAGACGGAGAGCACGTGCAGGATGGCCTCGCCGTTCCTGACCCATGCACCAAGGGACATTTGCTGCTCCCCTGCTTATGCTGAGGTCTTCTTCTGGGAAAGAAGTCCCAAATCCTTTTCTCGACCATCTTTTTCCTTGCACTCCAGAGCTTTTCTCCTCCCTTGGCCTTCACCCTCAATACCTTTCCTCAAAGGGACGGCAGCCCTCTCAGCCTTTGCCTTGCTCCTGCTAGTCGTCTTCACCTCAGCTAGAGAGTCCTGAAGGATCGCTGCAGGTCCCTTCCAACTCTACCCTTCTCTTCTCTTCACTTGTGTTCTATTCCCTGCACTGACGATGAGGCGAATAACAAGGAGACCACTAGTTGCCTGAAATGCCAGGGGGTTTGCAGCTCCAGAAACACTTTCGAGGACACAAATCAAAAAGGATACAAGTAGAAACAGGACTGGATTTCATTTGATTTTACTTTATTTTACTTTCTTTTATTTTCTGTCTTGTTCCGTTGGTTGATGTTAGTTTAGTTTCGTTTCTTTCATGTGATGTTATTGTATTTGATTTTATTATATTTTCTTTGGGGTTATTTCTTATTATTTTATTTTATGTTGGTTTATCTTCTTTTATTTTACCTTGCTTTATGCGTTTTTATTTTGTTTTGTTATTTTATTATTTTATCATTTTATTTGACCTTCTTTTGGTTTAGGCTCTTTTAGGCTATTTTGCTGAATCTCTTTCAGAGCCGAGGCTCACAAGCATTAACACAATGCGCATGTGCAGCCAGGAGCAGGCTGATGTGTTCTTCGGTTTAGTTTGAAAAAGCATCCCTTGCAGTCTGGCAAAGGAAAGCCGCAGAAAGGAGCAGCAGGAAGACAGGCCAAGCAGTCCCTCGTTTCTCAACAGTGCAGAAGAACTTGAAGAAGGAGGATGGGTACCGACCACACACCGAAAAGTACAAGAAGAGGAGGGGTGTGGTGCCCTGGGCTATTTTCACAAGTAGGACACGTGTCGATGACAAGCACCCCTTTTGCCTTCCAAAACTTGCTCCGCTGTGCTTCTTGGCCAGGGAGGCCTGAAAAGCGCTCTCCTGCCTGCCCTGCGCTTGGATCGCGTGCAGGGAGAGCTGCAAAGCGGCAGCTCCGCATGGTGCGGCAAGCCTGCAGCCCTTCCAAGCACAGGCTGTTTTCCACAAGCAAGAACACCTCGGGGAACGGAGCCAAGGGAAGAGCAGAGCTCGCTCCTGCTCCAAACCTGCAACGGGCAAAAGAGCCAGGGAGCGCCAGGGCACGAGGGGCACCTCGGAGGTGCAAGAGCAGCGGGCAAGAACTGAGCCCAAAGGGCCCAGAGGAGCCCTGACAAGGGGCTGCGCTCAATGCTGCAGAGGAGAAGAAGCAACCCCCGGGGGCCACCCTGGGCGTCCGCCCTGGGAGTCTAGAAAGCATCCTCCCCCCGCCTGCGGGGCACGAGGGCCACCTTGGTGGAGCAGGAGCAGCAGGCACCTAGCCAAAACGGCCCAAAGGAGCCCTGGCAAGGGGCCGTGCTCAGTGCTGCAGAGGAAGGCAAAAAACCCCTGGGGACACTTGCTAGCCCACCGTGGGGGGAAAAAAGCCTTCCTCCCCGCAGCTGCAGGGCACGAGAGGCCACCTTTGTGGTGCATGAGCAACAGGCAGTAACCCAGCCAAAATGGCCCAGAGGAGCCCTGACAAGTGCTCATGCTCAGTGCTGCAGGGGAAGGCAAAAAAACCCCGGGCACCAGAGCCAATCTGCCCCGGGGGAAAATTCCTTACTGACCCCAGCGTCGCAGGCGATGGGCTATTCCCTGAGCACATGAGCAAGACCTGCCTCCTCGGCCCGCAGGCTGCTCACGCCTCCCAGGAGATGCCCAACCCCGATTCTCCCTCCACCTGCTGCCACCTCAGGGCCTTCCCAGAGGGGCAAAACGCCCCCGGCCTGATCCATCTGCGGGACAACCATCCTTCCTGTGCCTGGCAAGGCACCAGTGGCTGCTCCAAAGCACCGGCACCCCCGCCAACATCTCTGCATCCCCTTCCTCACGGCTGCTGACACTGGCTCCGCAGGGGATGAGGATGGCGAGCTCTGCAGTGCTCGTCAAGAAGGCATTCCCTTGCTCTTGCCACTGCTAGCCGGCTGAAAAGGCCAGCCAGCCTCACCAACCTCCAGCTGTTGGGGGTTCTTCTCGTCTCCAGCAGCCTCGTCGAGCCACCTCCGGCCTTCCTCCCTCAGCCCTCGCCAAGTAATTCCACCGCCTCCTCAAGGACTTCCTCTCACCCGTCTTGGGGCTGCCCCCAGGCCAGCTATGGCAGCGCGACGCGGGAGCGTGCTCCCTTTTATGCTGCCCCGGGGCATGGTGACTGCTGCGTTGCCGGGCGCTGGCACTGTGACACGGGGGTGACGGGGCACCCCCCTGCACAGCCCCGCCCGCCGGCCCTCCGCCCAGCGTCCTTCCCAGGAAGGCCTTTGGGCTGCTGGCCCCGAGGCAGTCCCTGGGCCCAGGAGGCTCAGGGGGCTGTCCCTGCCCTTGCTGGCCATGCCCTGGGCACAGCTGCTGGGCGTCCCGCTAAATACATCTGGACATTCAGACTACGTCGTGAAGGCTGTTTGTCCCATCTGCATTCATTTGGTTGTGGGGATGCCAGAGGTGAAAGCAAGGCTTTTGGTTCCCTCGGCATGAAGTGGGCAGAGACGGAGAGCACGTGCAGGATGGCCTCGCCGTTCCTGACCCATGCACCAAGGGACATTTGCTGCTCCCCTGCTTATGCTGAGGTCTTCTTCTGGGAAAGAAGTCCCAAATCCTTTTCTCGACCATCTTTTTCCTTGCACTCCAGAGCTTTTCTCCTCCCTTGGCCTTCACCCTCAATACCTTTCCTCAAAGGGACGGCAGCCCTCTCAGCCTTTGCCTTGCTCCTGCTAGTCGTCTTCACCTCAGCTAGAGAGTCCTGAAGGATCGCTGCAGGTCCCTTCCAACTCTACCCTTCTCTTCTCTTCACTTGTGTTCTATTCCCTGCACTGACGATGAGGCGAATAACAAGGAGACCACTAGTTGCCTGAAATGCCAGGGGGTTTGCAGCTCCAGAAACACTTTCGAGGACACAAATCAAAAAGGATACAAGTAGAAACAGGACTGGATTTCATTTGATTTTACTTTATTTTACTTTCTTTTATTTTCTGTCTTGTTCCGTTGGTTGATGTTAGTTTAGTTTCGTTTCTTTCATGTGATGTTATTGTATTTGATTTTATTATATTTTCTTTGGGGTTATTTCTTATTATTTTATTTTATGTTGGTTTATCTTCTTTTATTTTACCTTGCTTTATGCGTTTTTATTTTGTTTTGTTATTTTATTATTTTATCATTTTATTTGACCTTCTTTTGGTTTAGGCTCTTTTAGGCTATTTTGCTGAATCTCTTTCAGAGCCGAGGCTCACAAGCATTAACACAATGCGCATGTGCAGCCAGGAGCAGGCTGATGTGTTCTTCGGTTTAGTTTGAAAAAGCATCCCTTGCAGTCTGGCAAAGGAAAGCCGCAGAAAGGAGCAGCAGGAAGACAGGCCAAGCAGTCCCTCGTTTCTCAACAGTGCAGAAGAACTTGAAGAAGGAGGATGGGTACCGACCACACACCGAAAAGTACAAGAAGAGGAGGGGTGTGGTGCCCTGGGCTATTTTCACAAGTAGGACACGTGTCGATGACAAGCACCCCTTTTGCCTTCCAAAACTTGCTCCGCTGTGCTTCTTGGCCAGGGAGGCCTGAAAAGCGCTCTCCTGCCTGCCCTGCGCTTGGATCGCGTGCAGGGAGAGCTGCAAAGCGGCAGCTCCGCATGGTGCGGCAAGCCTGCAGCCCTTCCAAGCACAGGCTGTTTTCCACAAGCAAGAACACCTCGGGGAACGGAGCCAAGGGAAGAGCAGAGCTCGCTCCTGCTCCAAACCTGCAACGGGCAAAAGAGCCAGGGAGCGCCAGGGCACGAGGGGCACCTCGGAGGTGCAAGAGCAGCGGGCAAGAACTGAGCCCAAAGGGCCCAGAGGAGCCCTGACAAGGGGCTGCGCTCAATGCTGCAGAGGAGAAGAAGCAACCCCCGGGGGCCACCCTGGGCGTCCGCCCTGGGAGTCTAGAAAGCATCCTCCCCCCGCCTGCGGGGCACGAGGGCCACCTTGGTGGAGCAGGAGCAGCAGGCACCTAGCCAAAACGGCCCAAAGGAGCCCTGGCAAGGGGCCGTGCTCAGTGCTGCAGAGGAAGGCAAAAAACCCCTGGGGACACTTGCTAGCCCACCGTGGGGGGAAAAAAGCCTTCCTCCCCGCAGCTGCAGGGCACGAGAGGCCACCTTTGTGGTGCATGAGCAACAGGCAGTAACCCAGCCAAAATGGCCCAGAGGAGCCCTGACAAGTGCTCATGCTCAGTGCTGCAGGGGAAGGCAAAAAAACCCCGGGCACCAGAGCCAATCTGCCCCGGGGGAAAATTCCTTACTGACCCCAGCGTCACAGGCGATGGGCTATTCCCTGAGCACATGAGCAAGACCTGCCTCCTCGGCCCGCAGGCTGCTCACGCCTCCCAGGAGATGCCCAACCCCGATTCTCCCTCCACCTGCTGCCACCTCAGGGCCTTCCCAGAGGGGCAAAACGCCCCCGGCCTGATCCATCTGCGGGACAACCATCCTTCCTGTGCCTGGCAAGGCACCAGTGGCTGCTCCAAAGCACCGGCACCCCCGCCAACATCTCTGCATCCCATTCCTCACGGCTGCTGACACTGGCTCCGCAGGGGATGAGGATGGCGAGCTCTGCAGTGCTCCTCAAGAAGGCATTCCCTTGCTCTTGCCACTGCTAGCCGGCTGAAAAGGCCAGCCAGCCTCACCAACCTCCAGCTGTTGGGGGTTCTTCTCGTCTCCAGCAGCCTCGTCGAGCCACCTCCGGCCTTCCTCCCTCAGCCCTCGCCAAGTAATTCCACCGCCTCCTCAAGGACTTCCTCTCGCCCGTCTTGGGGCTGCCCCCAGGCCAGCTATGGCAGCGCGACGCGGGAGCGTGCTCCCTTTTATGCTGCCCCGGGGCATGGTGACTGCTGCGTTGCCGGGCGCTGGCACTGTGACACGGGGGTGACGGGGCACCCCCTGCGCAGCCCCGCCCGCCGGCCCTCTGCCCAGCGTCCTTCCCAGGAAGGCCTTTGGGCTGCTGGCCCCGAGGCAGTCCCTGGGCCCAGGAGGCTCAGGGGGCTGTCCCTGCCCTTGCTGGCCATGCCCTGGGCACAGCTGCTGGGCGTCCTGCTAAATACATCTGGACATTCAGACTACGTTGTGAAGGCTGTTTGTCCCATCTGCATTCATTTGGTTGTGGGGATGCCAGAGGTGAAAGCAAGGCTTTTGGTTCCCTCGGCATGAAGTGTGCAGAGACGGAGAGCACGTGCAGGATGGCCTCGCCGTTCCTGACCCATGCACCAAGGGACATTTGCTACTCCCCTGCTTATGCTGAGGTCTTCTTCTGGGAAAGAAGTCCCAAATCCTTTTCTCTTCTTGACCATCTTTTTCCTTGCACTCCAGAGCTTTTCTCCTCCCTTGGCCTTCACCCTCAATACCTTTCCTCAAAGGGACGGCAGCCCTCTCAGCCTTTGCCTTGCTCCTGCTAGTCGTCTTCACCTCAGCTAGAGAGTCCGGAAGGATCGCTGCAGGTCCCTTCCAACTCAACCCTTCTCTTCTCTTCACTTGTGTTCTATTCCCTGCACTGACGATGAGGCGAATAACAAGGAGACCACTAGTTGCCTGAAATGCCAGGGGGTTTGCAGCTCCAGAAACACTTTCGAGGACACAAATCAAAAAGGATACAAGTAGAAACAGGATTGGATTTCATTTGATTTTACTTTATTTTACTTTCTTTTATTTTCTGTCTTGTTCCGTTGGTTGATGTTAGTTTAGTTTCGTTTCTTTCATGTGATGTTATTGTATTTGATTTTATTATATTTTCTTTGGGGTTATTTCTTATTATTTTATTTTATGTTGGATTATCTTCTTTTATTTTACCTTGCTTTATGCGTTTTTATTTTGTTTTGTTATTTTATTATTTTATCATTTTATTTGACCTTCTTTTGGTTTAGGCTCTTTTAGGCTATTTTGCTGAATCTCTTTCAGAGCCGATGCTCACAAGCATTAACACAATGCGCATGTGCAGCCAGGAGCAGGCTGATGTGTTCTTCGGTTTAGTTTGAAAAAGCATCCCTTGCAGTCTGGCAAAGGAAAGCCGCAGAAAGGAGCAGCAGGAAGACAGGCCAAGCAGTCCCTCGTTTCTCAACAGTGCAGAAGAACTTGAAGAAGGAGGATGGGTACCGACCACACACCGAAAAGTACAAGAAGAGGAGGGGTGTGGTGCCCTGGGCTATTTTCACAAGTAGGACACGTGTCGATGACAAGCACCCCTTTTGCCTTCCAAAACTTGCTCCGCTGTGCTTCTTGGCCAGGGAGGCCTGAAAAGCGCTCTCCTGCCTGCCCTGCGCTTGGATCGCGTGCAGGGAGAGCTGCAAAGCGGCAGCTCCGCATGGTGCGGCAAGCCTGCAGCCCTTCCAAGCACAGGCTGTTTTGCACAAGCAAGAACACCTCGGGGAACGGAGCCAAGGGAAGAGCAGAGCTCGCTCCTGCTCCAAACCTGCAACGGGCAAAAGAGCCAGGGAGCGCCAGGGCACGAGGGGCACCTCGGAGGTGCAAGAGCAGCGGGCAAGAACTGAGCCCAAAGGGCCCAGAGGAGCCCTGACAAGGGGCTGCGCTCAATGCTGCAGAGGAGAAGAAGCAACCCCCGGGGGCCACCCTGGGCGTCCGCCCTGGGAGTCTAGAAAGCATCCTCCCCCCGCCTGCGGGGCACGAGGGCCACCTTGGTGGAGCAGGAGCAGCAGGCACCTAGCCAAAACGGCCCAAAGGAGCCCTGGCAAGGGGCCGTGCTCAGTGCTGCAGAGGAAGGCAAAAAACCCCTGGGGACACTTGCTAGCCCACCGTGGGGGGAAAAAAGCCTTCCTCCCCGCAGCTGCAGGGCACGAGAGGCCACCTTTGTGGTGCATGAGCAACAGGCAGTAACCCAGCCAAAATGGCCCAGAGGAGCCCTGACAAGTGCTCATGCTCAGTGCTGCAGGGGAAGGCAAAAAAACCCCGGGCACCAGAGCCAATCTGCCCCGGGGGAAAATTCCTTACTGACCCCAGCATCACAGGCGATGGGCTATTCCCTGAGCACATGAGCAAGACCTGCCTCCTCGGCCCGCAGGCTGCTCACGCCTCCCAGGAGATGCCCAACCCCGATTCTCCCTCCACCTGCTGCCACCTCAGGGCCTTCCCAGAGGGGCAAAACGCCCCCGGCCTGATCCATCTGCGGGACAACCATCCTTCCTGTGCCTGGCAAGGCACCAGTGGCTGCTCCAAAGCACCGGCACCCCCGCCAACATCTCTGCATCCCATTCCTCACGGCTGCTGACACTGGCTCCGCAGGGGATGAGGATGGCGAGCTCTGCAGTGCTCCTCAAGAAGGCATTCCCTTGCTCTTGCCACTGCTAGCCGGCTGAAAAGGCCAGCCAGCCTCACCAACCTCCAGCTGTTGGGGGTTCTTCTCGTCTCCAGCAGCCTCGTCGAGCCACCTCCGGCCTTCCTCCCTCAGCCCTCGCCAAGTAATTCCACCGCCTCCTCAAGGACTTCCTCTCGCCCGTCTTGGGGCTGCCCCCAGGCCAGCTATGGCAGCGCGACGCGGGAGCGTGCTCCCTTTTATGCTGCCCCGGGGCATGGTGACTGCTGCGTTGCCGGGCGCTGGCACTGTGACACGGGGGTGACGGGGCACCCCCCTGCACAGCCCCGCCCGCCGGCCCTCCGCCCAGCGTCCTTCCCAGGAAGGCCTTTGGGCTGCTGGCCCCGAGGCAGTCCCTGGGCCCAGGAGGCTCAGGGGGCTGTCCCTGCCCTTGCTGGCCATGCCCTGGGCACAGCTGCTGGGCGTCCTGCTAAATACATCTGGACATTCAGACTACGTTGTGAAGGCTGTTTGTCCCATCTGCATTCATTTGGTTGTGGGGATGCCAGAGGTGAAAGCAAGGCTTTTCGTTCCCTCGGCATGAAGTGTGCAGAGACGGAGAGCACGTGCAGGATGGCCTCGCCGTTCCTGACCCATGCACCAAGGGACATTTGCTGCTCCCCTGCTTATGCTGAGGTCGTCTTCTGGGAAAGAAGTCCCAAATCCTTTTCTCTTCTTGACCATCTTTTTCCTTGCACTCCAGAGCTTTTCTCCTCCCTTGGCCTTCACCCTCAATACCTTTCCTCAAAGGGACGGCAGCCCTCTCAGCCTTTGCCTTGCTCCTGCTAGTCGTCTTCACCTCAGCTAGAGAGTCCTGAAGGATCGCTGCAGGTCCCTTCCAACTCTACCCTTCTCTTCTCTTCACTTGTGTTCTATTCCCTGCACTGACGATGAGGCGAATAACAAGGAGAGCACTAGTTGCCTGAAATGCCAGGGGGTTTGCAGCTCCAGAAACACTTTCGAGGACACAAATCAAAAAGGATACAAGTAGAAACAGGATTGGATTTCATTTGATTTTACTTTATTTTACTTTCTTTTATTTTCTGTCTTGTTCCGTTGGTTGATGTTAGTTTAGTTTCGTTTCTTTCATGTGATGTTATTGTATTTGATTTTATTATATTTTCTTTGGGGTTATTTCTTATTATTTTATTTTATGTTGGATTATCTTCTTTTATTTTACCTTGCTTTATGCGTTTTTATTTTGTTTTGTTATTTTATTATTTTATCATTTTATTTGACCTTCTTTTGGTTTAGGCTCTTTTAGGCTATTTTGCTGAATCTCTTTCAGAGCCGATGCTCACAAGCATTAACACAATGCGCATGTGCAGCCAGGAGCAGGCTGATGTGTTCTTCGGTTTAGTTTGAAAAAGCATCCCTTGCAGTCTGGCAAAGGAAAGCCGCAGAAAGGAGCAGCAGGAAGACAGGCCAAGCAGTCCCTCGTTTCTCAACAGTGCAGAAGAACTTGAAGAAGGAGGATGGGTACCGACCACACACCGAAAAGTACAAGAAGAGGAGGGGTGTGGTGCCCGGGGCTATTTTCACAAGTAGGACACGTGTCGATGACAAGCACCCCTTTTGCCTTCCAAAACTTGCTCCGCTGTGCTTCTTGGCCAGGGAGGCATGAAAAGCGCTCTCCTGCCTGCCCTGCGCTTGGATCGCGTGCAGGGAGAGCTGAAAAGCTGCAGCTCCGCATGGTGCGGCAAGCCTGCAGCCCTTCCAAGCACAGGCTGTTTTGCACAAGCAAGAACACCTCGGGGAACGGAGCCAAGGGAAGAGCAGAGCTCGCTCCTGCTCCAAACCTGCAACGGGCAAAAGAGCCAGGGAGCGCCAGGGCACGAGGGGCGCCTCGGAGGTGCAAGAGCAGCGGGCAAGAACTGAGCCCAAATGGCCCAGAGGAGCCCTGACAAGGGGCTGCGCTCAATGCTACGGAGGAGAAGAAGCAACCCCCGGGGGCAACCCTGGGCGTCCGCCCTGGGAGTCTAGAAAGCATCCTCCCCCCGCCTGCGGGGCACGAGGGCCACCTTGGTGGAGCAGGAGCAGCAGGCACCTAGCCAAAACGGCCCAAAGGAGCCCTGGCAAGGGGCCGTGCTCAGTGCTGCAGAGGAAGGCAAAAAACCCCCGGGGACACTTGCTAGCCCACCGTGGGGGGAAAAAAGCCTTCCTCCCCACAGCTGCAGGGCACGAGAGGCCACCTTTGTGGTGCATGAGCAACAGGCAGTAACCCAGCCAAAATGGCCCAGAGGAGCCCTGACAAGTGCTCATGCTCAGTGCTGCAGGGGAAGGCAAAAAAACCCCGGGCACCAGAGCCAATCTGCCCCGGGGGAAAATTCCTTACTGACCCCAGCGTCGCAGGCGATGGGCTATTCCCTGAGCACATGAGCAACACCTGCCTTCTCGGCCCGCAGGCTGCTCACGCCTCCCAGGAGATGCCCAACCCCGATCCTCCCTCCACCTGCTGCCACCTCAGGGCCTTCCCAGAGGGGCAAAACGCCCCCGGCCTGATCCATCTGCGAGACAACCATCCTTCCTGTGCCTGGCAAGGCACCAGTGGCTGCTCCAAAGCACCGGCACCCCCGCCAACATCTCTGCATCCCATTCCTCACGGCTGCTGCCACTGGCTCCGCAGGGGATGAGGATGGCGAGCTCTGCAGTGCTCCTCAAGAAGGCATTCCCTTGCTCTTGCCACTGCTAGCCGGCTGAAAAGGCCAGCCAGCCTCACCAACCTCCAGCTGTTGGGGGTTCTTCTCGTCTCCAGCAGCCTCGTCGAGCCACCTCCGGCCTTCCTCCCTCAGCCCTCGCCAAGTAATTCCACCGCCTCCTCAAGGACTTCCTCTCGCCCGTCTTGGGGCTGCCCCCAGGCCAGCTATGGCAGCGCGACACGGGAGCGTGCTCCCTTTTATGCTGCCCCGGGGCATGGTGACTGCTGCGTTGCCGGGCGCTGGCACTGTGACACGGGGGTGACGGGGCCCCCCCTGCGCAGCCCCGCCCGCCGGCCCTCTGCCCAGCGTCCTTCTGTCGTGGTTTAACCCCAGCCAGCAACTAAGCACCACGCAGCCGCTCGCTCACTCCCCCCCAGTGGGATGGGGGAGAGAATCAGAAGGGTAAAAGGGAGAGAACTCGTGGGTTGAGATAAGAACAGTTTAATAATTGAAGTAAAATAAATTAGAACAGTTAAATAGGCAAAGCAAAAACCGTGCACGCAAACAAAACAAAACAAGGAATTCATTCACTACTTCCCATCAGCAGGCAGGTGTTCAGCCATCTCCAGGAAAGCAGGGCTCCATCACGCGTAATGGTTACTTGGGAAGACAAACGCCATCGCGCCTAATGTCCCCCTCCTTCCTCCTTCTTCCCCCAGCTTATATACTGAGCATGATGTCATATGGTATGGAATAGCCCTTGGGCCAGTCTGGGTCAGCCCTCCCCCCGGCTGTGCCCCCTCCCAGCTTCTTGTGCACCCGGCAGAGCATGGGCAGTTGAAAAGTCCTTTACCACTGTGAGCGCCACTTAGCAACTACTTAGCAAGAACAAAACGTCAGTGTATCCTCGACATTGCTCTCATCCCAAACCCAAAACACAGCCCCACACCGGCCACCAAGACGAAAATTAACTCTATCCCAGCTGAAACCAGGACAGTATCCACCCCTTATTCCATACCATTTACATCATGCTCAGGTCCCGCATTATCCAATACATCCTCTTTGACCACCACCCTTGTTGTCCCAAAAATGTCCATTGAGCGCGTTTAGTCCATGACTTTGGGCTCCATCTGTGATAGTGGTCACTCAGGACAGGAGAGGTGGTGAGGTGGTGTGTTGCATGGAGTTATTGGGCACCAAAGCCAGCTCAGGTCAGGTCACTGCTGCACTTGCACTGCTTCTTGTAAGGCTTCTCCTCCATTGGTTCAGGTGGTTCCTGCTATGGTAGTTCCTATAACATGCAACTCAGATCATGGGTTACAACAATTTAAAGGTATATCCATCACAATCTCCACCCCTGGCCCCTTTGGGCCAGGTTTAACATTGCAATGAACTCCTCCCCTTACTCCTAGCCTGGCTAGCAACAAGGGGTTTCTGCTATAGTAATTCCCATAACATGCAACTCAAATCCCGGGTCACAACAATTTAAAGGTATTTCCATTACAGTCTCCACCCCTGGCCCCTTTGGGCCAGGTTATAGGGTTTAACACTGCAATGGAGTCCTCCCCTTGCCCCTGCTCCGGCGTGGGGTCCCTCTGACAGCACAGTCCATGAACTTCTCTAATGTGAGTCCTTCCCACGGGCTGCAGTTCTTCACTAACTGCTCCAGCGTGGGTCCCCCACAGGGTCACAAGCCCTGCCAGCAAACCTGCTCCAGCGTGGGCTCTTCTCTCCACGGGTCCACAGGTCCTGCCAGGAGCCTGCTCCAGCACAGGCTTCCCATGGGGTCACAGCCTCCTTCGGGCATCCACCTGCTCCAGCCTGGGGTCCTCCATGGGCTGCAGGTGGATCTCTGCTCCACTCTTAACCTTCATGGGCTGCTCTGACATGGGATTATCCACGTCCACAGACGCTTTGGGGTGTCATGCTCCCGCAGGAACTCGTCCACAGGTCACAGTCCCTTCGACTCGAGTTGACACTGGAGTTCCAGCCTGTCCAGTACAGCAGCACAGAAAAACAGCGATACCCTGGCCATCTGCCAGCCCAGGTACGTGGCCATTGCTGTTATCAAAATGTTCCCAGGCACAACACAGTAAGATGACTCTAACATACAGTAAGGCAAGCAAGCCCCATGGCAAGCACAGAAGCCTGCCGATTAACAGCTAAACAGCAATAACAGCTATAAATTCGATCTAGCGCATTCCAATTAAATCTGTTGTTATCTCGAACCCTTCGAGCCCCACGTTGGGCGCCAAAAAGACTGTCGTGGTTTAACCCCAGCCAGCAACTAAGCACCACGCAGCCGCTCGCTCACTCCCCCCCAGTGGGATGGGGGAGAGAATCAGAAGGGTAAAAGGGAGAGAACTCGTGGGTTGAGATAAGAACAGTTTAATAATTGAAGTAAAATAAATTAGAACAGTTAAATAGGCAAAGCAAAAACCGTGCACGCAAACAAAACAAAACAAGGAATTCATTCACTACTTCCCATCAGCAGGCAGGTGTTCAGCCATCTCCAGGAAAGCAGGGCTCCATCACGCGTAATGGTTACTTGGGAAGACAAACGCCATCGCGCCTAATGTCCCCCTCCTTCCTCCTTCTTCCCCCAGCTTATATACTGAGCATGATGTCATATGGTATGGAATAGCCCTTGGGCCAGTCTGGGTCAGCCCTCCCCCCGGCTGTGCCCCCTCCCAGCTTCTTGTGCACCCGGCAGAGCATGGGCAGTTGAAAAGTCCTTTACCACTGTGAGCGCCACTTAGCAACTACTTAGCAAGAACAAAACGTCAGTGTATCCTCGACATTGCTCTCATCCCAAACCCAAAACACAGCCCCACACCGGCCACCAAGACGAAAATTAACTCTATCCCAGCTGAAACCAGGACACCTTCCCAGGAAGGCCTTTGGGCTGCTGGCCCCGAGGCAGTCCCTGGGCCCAGGAGGCTCAGGGGGCTGTCCCTGCCCTTGCTGGCCATGCCCTGGGCACAGCTGCTGGGCGTCCCGCTAAATACATCTGGACATTCAGACTACGTCGTGAAGGCTGTTTGTCCCATCTACATTCATTTGGTTGTAGGCATGCCAGAGGTGAAAGCAAGGCTTTGGGTTCCCTCGGCGTGAACTGTGCAGAGACGGAGAGCACGTGCAGGATGGCCTCGCCGTTCCTGACCCATGCACCAAGGGACATTTGCTGCTCCCCTGCTTATGCTGAGGTCTTCTTCTGGGAAAGAAGTCCCAAATCCTTTTCTCTTCTTGACCATCTTTTTCCTTGCACTCCAGAGCTTTTCTCCTCCCTTGGCCTTCACCCTCAATCCCTTTCCTCAAAGGGACGGCAGCCCTCTCAGCCTTTGCCTTGCTCCTGCTAGTCGTCTTCACCTCAGCTAGAGAGTCCTGAAGGATCGCTGCAGGTCCCTTCCAACTCAACCCTTCTCTTCTCTTCACTTGTGTTCTATTCCCTGCACTGACGATGAGGCGAATAACAAGGAGACCACTAGTTGCCTGAAATGCCAGGGGGTTTGCAGCTCCAGAAACACTTTCGAGGACACAAATCAAAAAGGATACAAGTAGAAACAGGATTGGATTTCATTTGATTTTACTTTATTTTACTTTCTTTTATTTTCTGTCTTGTTCCGTTGGTTGATGTTAGTTTAGTTTCGTTTCTTTCATGTGATGTTATTGTATTTGATTTTATTATATTTTCTTTGGGGTTATTTCTTATTATTTTATTTTATGTTGGATTATCTTCTTTTATTTTACCTTGCTTTATGCGTTTTTATTTTGTTTTGTTATTTTATTATTTTATCATTTTATTTGACCTTCTTTTGGTTTAGGCTCTTTTAGGCTATTTTGCTGAATCTCTTTCAGAGCCGATGCTCACAAGCATTAACACAATGCGCATGTGCAGCCAGGAGCAGGCTGATGTGTTCTTCGGTTTAGTTTGAAAAAGCATCCCTTGCAGTCTGGCAAAGGAAAGCCGCAGAAAGGAGCAGCAGGAAGACAGGCCAAGCAGTCCCTCGTTTCTCAACAGTGCAGAAGAACTTGAAGAAGGAGGATGGGTACCGACCACACACCGAAAAGTACAAGAAGAGGAGGGGTGTGGTGCCCGGGGCTATTTTCACAAGTAGGACACGTGTCGATGACAAGCACCCCTTTTGCCTTCCAAAACTTGCTCCGCTGTGCTTCTTGGCCAGGGAGGCCTGAAAAGCGCTCTCCTGCCTGCCCTGCGCTTGGATCGCGTGCAGGGAGAGCTGAAAAGCTGCAGCTCCGCAAGGTGCGGCAAGCCTGCAGCCCTTCCAAGCACAGGCTGTTTTGCACAAGCAAGAACACCTCGGGGAACGGAGCCAAGGGAAGAGCAGAGCTCGCTCCTGCTCCAAACCTGCAACGGGCAAAAGAGCCAGGGAGCGCCAGGGCACGAGGGGCGCCTCGGAGGTGCAAGAGCAGCGGGCAAGAACTGAGCCCAAAGGGCCCAGAGGAGCCCTGACAAGGGGCTGCGCTCAATGCTACGGAGGAGAAGAAGCAACCCCCGGGGGCAACCCTGGGCGTCCGCCCTGGGAGTCTAGAAAGCATCCTCCCCCCGCCTGCGGGGCACGAGGGCCACCTTGGTGGAGCAGGAGCAGCAGGCACCTAGCCAAAACGGCCCAAAGGAGCCCTGGCAAGGGGCCGTGCTCAGTGCTGCAGAGGAAGGCAAAAAACCCCCGGGGACACTTGCTAGCCCACCGTGGGGGGAAAAAAGCCTTCCTCCCCACAGCTGCAGGGCACGAGAGGCCACCTTTGTGGTGCATGAGCAACAGGCAGTAACCCAGCCAAAATGGCCCAGAGGAGCCCTGACAAGTGCTCATGCTCAGTGCTGCAGGGGAAGGCAAAAAAACCCCGGGCACCAGAGCCAATCTGCCCCGGGGGAAAATTCCTTACTGACCCCAGCGTCGCAGGCGATGGGCTATTCCCTGAGCACGTGAGCAAGACCTGCCTCCTCGGCCCGCAGGCTGCTCACGCCTCCCAGGAGATGCCCAACCCCGATTCTCCCTCCACCTGCTGCCACCTCAGGGCCTTCCCAGAGGGGCAAAACGCCCCCGGCCTGATCCATCTGCGGGACAACCATCCTTCCTGTGCCTGGCAAGGCACCAGTGGCTGCTCCAAAGCACCGGCACCCCCGCCAACATCTCTGCATCCCATTCCTCACGGCTGCTGCCACTGGCTCCGCAGGGGATGAGGATGGCGAGCTCTGCAGTGCTCCTCAAGAAGGCATTCCCTTGCTCTTGCCACTGCTAGCCGGCTGAAAAGGCCAGCCAGCCTCACCAACCTCCAGCTGTTGGGGGTTCTTCTCGTCTCCAGCAGCCTCGTCGAGCCACCTCCGGCCTTCCTCCCTCAGCCCTCGCCAAGTAATTCCACCGCCTCCTCAAGGACTTCCTCTCGCCCGTCTTGGGGCTGCCCCCAGGCCAGCTATGGCAGCGCGACGCGGGAGCGTGCTCCCTTTTATGCTGCCCCGGGGCATGGTGACTGCTGCGTTGCCGGGCGCTGGCACTGTGACACGGGGGTGACGGGGCACCCCCTGCGCAGCCCCGCCCGCCGGCCCTCTGCCCAGCGTCCTTCCCAGGAAGGCCTTTGGGCTGCTGGCCCCGAGGCAGTCCCTGGGCCCAGGAGGCTCAGGGGGCTGTCCCTGCCCTTGCTGGCCATGCCCTGGGCACAGCTGCTGGGCGTCCCGCTAAATACATCTGGACATTCAGACTACGTCGTGAAGGCTGTTTGTCCCATCTACATTCATTTGGTTGTAGGCATGCCAGAGGTGAAAGCAAGGCTTTGGGTTCCCTCGGCGTGAACTGTGCAGAGACGGAGAGCACGTGCAGGATGGCCTCGCCGTTCCTGACCCATGCACCAAGGGACATTTGCTGCTCCCCTGCTTATGCTGAGGTCTTCTTCTGGGAAAGAAGTCCCAAATCCTTTTCTCTTCTTGACCATCTTTTTCCTTGCACTCCAGAGCTTTTCTCCTCCCTTGGCCTTCACCCTCAATACCTTTCCTGAAAGGGACGGCAGCCCTCTCAGCCTTTGCCTTGCTCCTGCTAGTCGTCTTCACCTCAGCTAGAGAGTCCTGAAGGATCGCTGCAGGTCCCTTCCAACTCAACCCTTCTCTTCTCTTCACTTGTGTTCTATTCCCTGCACTGACGATGAGGCGAATAACAAGGAGACCACTAGTTGCCTGAAATGCCAGGGGGTTTGCAGCTCCAGAAACACTTTCGAGGACACAAATCAAAAAGGATACAAGTAGAAACAGGATTGGATTTCATTTGATTTTACTTTATTTTACTTTCTTTTATTTTCTGTCTTGTTCCGTTGGTTGATGTTAGTTTAGTTTCGTTTCTTTCATGTGATGTTATTGTATTTGATTTTATTATATTTTCTTTGGGGTTATTTCTTATTATTTTATTTTATGTTGGTTTATCTTCTTTTATTTTACCTTGCTTTATGCGTTTTTATTTTGTTTTGTTATTTTATTATTTTATCATTTTATTTGACCTTCTTTTGGTTTAGGCTCTTTTAGGCTATTTTGCTGAATCTCTTTCAGAGCCGATGCTCACAAGCATTAACACCATGCGCATGTGCAGCCAGGAGCAGGCTGATGTGTTCTTCGGTTTAGTTTGAAAAAGCATCCCTTGCAGTCTGGCAAAGGAAAGCCGCAGAAAGGAGCAGCAGGAAGACAGGCCAAGCAGTCCCTCGTTTCTCAACAGTGCAGAAGAACTTGAAGGAGGAGGATGGGTACCGACCACACACCGAAAAGTACAAGAAGAGGAGGGGTGTGGTGCCCGGGGCTATTTTCACAAGTAGGACACGTGTCGATGACAAGCACCCCTTTTGCCTTCCAAAACTTGCTCCGCTGTGCTTCTTGGCCAGGGAGGCATGAAAAGCGCTCTCCTGCCTGCCCTGCGCTTGGATCGCGTGCAGGGAGAGCTGAAAAGCTGCAGCTCCGCAAGGTGCGGCAAGCCTGCAGCCCTTCCAAGCACAGGCTGTTTTGCACAAGCAAGAACACCTCGGGGAACGGAGCCAAGGGAAGAGCAGAGCTCGCTCCTGCTCCAAACCTGCAACGGGCAAAAGAGCCAGGGAGCGCCAGGGCACGAGGGGCGCCTCGGAGGTGCAAGAGCAGCGGGCAAGAACTGAGCCCAAAGGGCCCAGAGGAGCCCTGACAAGGGGCTGCGCTCAATGCTACGGAGGAGAAGAAGCAACCCCCGGGGGCAACCCTGGGCGTCCGCCCTGGGAGTCTAGAAAGCATCCTCCCCCCGCCTGCGGGGCACGAGGGCCACCTTGGTGGAGCAGGAGCAGCAGGCACCTAGCCAAAACGGCCCAAAGGAGCCCTGGCAAGGGGCCGTGCTCAGTGCTGCAGAGGAAGGCAAAAAACCCCCGGGGACACTTGCTAGCCCACCGTGGGGGGAAAAAAGCCTTCCTCCCCACAGCTGCAGGGCACGAGAGGCCACCTTTGTGGTGCATGAGCAACAGGCAGTAACCCAGCCAAAATGGCCCAGAGGAGCCCTGAC
Source organism: Platalea leucorodia (assembly GCF_965183815.1). Classification (NCBI taxonomy): domain Eukaryota; kingdom Metazoa; phylum Chordata; class Aves; order Pelecaniformes; family Threskiornithidae; genus Platalea; species Platalea leucorodia. The sequence goes on from NW_028121456.1 coordinate 1,122,696, forward strand.
AAGTGCTCATGCTCAGTGCTGCAGGGGAAGGCAAAAAAACCCCGGGCACCAGAGCCAATCTGCCCCGGGGGAAAATTCCTTACTGACCCCAGCGTCGCAGGCGATGGGCTCTTCCCTGAGCACGTGAGCAAGACCTGCCTCCTCGGCCCGCAGGCTGCTCACGCCTCCCAGGAGATGCCCAACCCCGATTCTCCCTCCACCTGCTGCCACCTCAGGGCCTTCCCAGAGGGGCAAAACGCCCCCGGCCTGATCCATCTGCGGGACAACCATCCTTCCTGTGCCTGGCAAGGCACCAGTGGCTGCTCCAAAGCACCGGCACCCCCGCCAACATCTCTGCATCCCATTCCTCACGGCTGCTGCCACTGGCTCCGCAGGGGACGAGGATGGCGAGCTCTGCAGTGCTCCTCAAGAAGGCATTCCCTTGCTCTTGCCACTGCTAGCCGGCTGAAAAGGCCAGCCAGCCTCACCAACCTCCAGCTGTTGGGGGTTCTTCTCGTCTCCAGCAGCCTCGTCGAGCCACCTCCGGCCTTCCTCCCTCAGCCCTCGCCAAGTAATTCCACCGCCTCCTCAAGGACTTCCTCTCGCCCGTCTTGGGGCTGCCCCCAGGCCAGCTATGGCAGCGCGACGCGGGAGCGTGCTCCCTTTTATGCTGCCCCGGGGCATGGTGACTGCTGCGTTGCCGGGTGCTGGCACTGTGACACGGGGGTGACGGGGCCCCCCCTGCGCAGCCCCGCCCGCCGGCCCTCTGCCCAGCGTCCTTCCCAGGAAGGCCTTTGGGCTGCTGGCCCCGAGGCAGTCCCTGGGCCCAGGAGGCTCAGGGGGCTGTCCCTGCCCTTGCTGGCCATGCCCTGGGCACAGCTGCTGGGCGTCCCGCTAAATACATCTGGACATTCAGACTACGTCGTGAAGGCTGTTTGTCCCATCTACATTCATTTGGTTGTGGGGATGCCAGAGGTGAAAGCAAGGCTTTTGGTTCCCTCGGCGTGAACTGTGCAGAGACGGAGAGCACGTGCAGGATGGCCTCGCCGTTCCTGACCCATGCACCAAGGGACATTTGCTACTCCCCTGCTTATGCTGAGGTCTTCTTCTGGGAAAGAAGTCCCAAATCCTTTTCTCTTCTTGACCATCTTTTTCCTTGCACTCCAGAGCTTTTCTCCTCCCTTGGCCTTCACCCTCAATACCTTTCCTCAAAGGGACGGCAGCCCTCTCAGCCTTTGCCTTGCTCCTGCTAGTCGTCTTCACCTCAGCTAGAGAGTCCGGAAGGATCGCTGCAGGTCCCTTCCAACTCAACCCTTCTCTTCTCTTCACTTGTGTTCTATTCCCTGCACTGACGATGAGGCGAATAACAAGGAGACCACTAGTTGCCTGAAATGCCAGGGGGTTTGCAGCTCCAGAAACACTTTCGAGGACACAAATCAAAAAGGATACAAGTAGAAACAGGATTGGATTTCATTTGATTTTACTTTATTTTACTTTCTTTTATTTTCTGTCTTGTTCCGTTGGTTGATGTTAGTTTAGTTTCGTTTCTTTCATGTGATGTTATTGTATTTGATTTTATTATATTTTCTTTGGGGTTATTTCTTATTATTTTATTTTATGTTGGATTATCTTCTTTTATTTTACCTTGCTTTATGCGTTTTTATTTTGTTTTGTTATTTTATTATTTTATCATTTTATTTGACCTTCTTTTGGTTTAGGCTCTTTTAGGCTATTTTGCTGAATCTCTTTCAGAGCCGAGGCTCACAAGCATTAACACAATGCGCATGTGCAGCCAGGAGCAGGCTGATGTGTTCTTCGGTTTAGTTTGAAAAAGCATCCCTTGCAGTCTGGCAAAGGAAAGCCGCAGAAAGGAGCAGCAGGAAGACAGGCCAAGCAGTCCCTCGTTTCTCAACAGTGCAGAAGAACTTGAAGAAGGAGGATGGGTACCGACCACACACCGAAAAGTACAAGAAGAGGAGGGGTGTGGTGCCCGGGGCTATTTTCACAAGTAGGACACGTGTCGATGACAAGCACCCCTTTTGCCTTCCAAAACTTGCTCCGCTGTGCTTCTTGGCCAGGGAGGCCTGAAAAGCGCTCTCCTGCCTGCCCTGCGCTTGGATCGCGTGCAGGGAGAGCTGAAAAGCTGCAGCTCCGCATGGTGCGGCAAGCCTGCAGCCCTTCCAAGCACAGGCTGTTTTGCACAAGCAAGAACACCTCGGGGAACGGAGCCAAGGGAAGAGCAGAGCTCGCTCCTGCTCCAAACCTGCAACGGGCAAAAGAGCCAGGGAGCGCCAGGGCACGAGGGGCGCCTCGGAGGTGCAAGAGCAGCGGGCAAGAACTGAGCCCAAAGGGCCCAGAGGAGCCCTGACAAGGGGCTGCGCTCAATGCTATGGAGGAGAAGAAGCAACCCCCGGGGGCAACCCTGGGCGTCCGCCCTGGGAGTCTAGAAAGCATCCTCCCCCCACCTGCGGGGCACGAGGGCCACCTTGGTGGAGCAGGAGCAGCAGGCACCTAGCCAAAACGGCCCAAAGGAGCCCTGGCAAGGGGCCGTGCTCAGTGCTGCAGAGGAAGGCAAAAAACCCCTGGGGACACTTGCTAGCCCACCGTGGGGGGAAAAAAGCCTTCCTCCCCACAGCTGCAGGGCACGAGAGGCCACCTTTGTGGTGCATGAGCAACAGGCAGTAACCCAGCCAAAATGGCCCAGAGGAGCCCTGACAAGTGCTCATGCTCAGTGCTGCAGAGGAAGGCAAAAAAACCCCGGGCACCAGAGCCAATCTGCCCCGGGGGAAAATTCCTTACTGACCCCAGCGTCGCAGGCGATGGGCTATTCCCTGAGCACATGAGCAAGACCTGCCTCCTCGGCCCGCAGGCTGCTCACGCCTCCCAGGAGATGCCCAACCCCGATTCTCCCTCCACCTGCTGCCACCTCAGGGCCTTCCCAGAGGGGCAAAACGCCCCCGGCCTGATCCATCTGCGGGACAACCATCCTTCCTGTGCCTGGCAAGGCACCAGTGGCTGCTCCAAAGCACCGGCACCCCCGCCAACATCTCTGCATCCCATTCCTCACGGCTGCTGCCACTGGCTCCGCAGGGGATGAGGATGGCGAGCTCTGCAGTGCTCCTCAAGAAGGCATTCCCTTGCTCTTGCCACTGCTAGCCGGCTGAAAAGGCCAGCCAGCCTCACCAACCTCCAGCTGTTGGGGGTTCTTCTCGTCTCCAGCAGCCTCGTCGAGCCACCTCCGGCCTTCCTCCCTCAGCCCTCGCCAAGTAATTCCACCGCCTCCTCAAGGACTTCCTCTCGCCCGTCTTGGGGCTGCCCCCAGGCCAGCTATGGCAGCGCGACGCGGGAGCGTGCTCCCTTTTATGCTGCCCCGGGGCATGGTGACTGCTGCGTTGCCGGGCGCTGGCACTGTGACACGGGGGTGACGGGGCACCCCCCTGCGCGGCCCCGCCCGCCGGCCCTCTGCCCAGCGTCCTTCCCAGGAAGGCCTTTGGGCTGCTGGCCCCGAGGCAGTCCCTGGGCCCAGGAGGCTCAGGGGGCTGTCCCTGCCCTTGCTGGCCATGCCCTGGGCACAGCTGCTGGGCGTCCCGCTAAATACATCTGGACATTCAGACTACGTCGTGAAGGCTGTTTGTCCCATCTGCATTCATTTGGTTGTGGGGATGCCAGAGGTGAAAGCAAGGCTTTTGGTTCCCTCGGCGTGAACTGTGCAGAGACGGAGAGCACGTGCAGGATGGCCTCGCCGTTCCTGACCCATGCACCAAGGGACATTTGCTACTCCCCTGCTTATGCTGAGGTCTTCTTCTGGGAAAGAAGTCCCAAATCCTTTTCTCTTCTTGACCATCTTTTTCCTTGCACTCCAGAGCTTTTCTCCTCCCTTGGCCTTCACCCTCAATACCTTTCCTCAAAGGGACGGCAGCCCTCTCAGCCTTTGCCTTGCTCCTGCTCGTCGTCTTCACCTCAGCTAGAGAGTCCTGAAGGATCGCTGCAGGTCCCTTCCAACTCAACCCTTCTCTTCACTTGTGTTCTATTCCCTGCACTGACGATGAGGCGAATAACAAGGAGACCACTAGTTGCCTGAAATGCCAGGGGGTTTGCAGCTCCAGAAACACTTTCGAGGACACAAATCAAAAAGGATACAAGTAGAAACAGGATTGGATTTCATTTGATTTTACTTTATTTTACTTTCTTTTATTTTCTGTCTTGTTCCGTTGGTTGATGTTAGTTTAGTTTTGTTTCTTTCATGTGATGTTATTGTATTTGATTTTATTATATTTTCTTTGGGGTTATTTCTTATTATTTTATTTTATGTTGGTTTATCTTCTTTTATTTTACCTTGCTTTATGCGTTTTTATTTTGTTTTGTTATTTTATTATTTTATCATTTTATTTGACCTTCTTTTGGTTTAGGCTCTTTTAGGCTATTTTGCTGAATCTCTTTCAGAGCCGATGCTCACAAGCATTAACACCATGCGCATGTGCAGCCAGGAGCAGGCTGATGTGTTCTTCGGTTTAGTTTGAAAAAGCATCCCTTGCAGTCTGGCAAAGGAAAGCCGCAGAAAGGAGCAGCAGGAAGACAGGCCAAGCAGTCCCTCATTTCTCAACAGTGCAGAAGAACTTGAAGAAGGAGGATGGGTACCGACCACACACCGAAAAGTACAAGAAGAGGAGGGGTGTGGTGCCCGGGGCTATTTTCACAAGTAGGACACGTGTCGATGACAAGCACCCCTTTTGCCTTCCAAAACTTGCTCCGCTGTGCTTCTTGGCCAGGGAGGCATGACAAGCGCTCTCCTGCCTGCCCTGCGCTTGGATCGCGTGCAGGGAGAGCTGCAAAGCGGCAGCTCCGCATGGTGTGGCAAGCCTGCAGCCCTTCCAAGCACAGGCTGTTTTGCACAAGCAAGAACACCTCGGGGAACGGAGCCAAGGGAAGAGCAGAGCTCGCTCCTGCTCCAAACCTGCAACGGGCAAAAGAGCCAGGGAGCGCCAGGGCACGAGGGGCGCCTCGGAGGTGCAAGAGCAGCGGGCAAGAACTGAGCCCAAAGGGCCCAGAGGAGCCCTGACAAGGGGCTGCGCTCAATGCTACGGAGGAGAAGAAGCAACCCCCGGGGGCAACCCTGGGCGTCCGCCCTGGGAGTCTAGAAAGCATCCTCCCCCCGCCTGCGGGGCACGAGGGCCACCTTGGTGGAGCAGGAGCAGCAGGCACCTAGCCAAAACGGCCCAAAGGAGCCCTGGCAAGGGGCCGTGCTCAGTGCTGCAGAGGAAGGCAAAAAACCCCCGGGGACACTTGCTAGCCCACCGTGGGGGGAAAAAAGCCTTCCTCCCCGCAGCTGCAGGGCACGAGAGGCCACCTTTGTGGTGCATGAGCAACAGGCAGTAACCCAGCCAAAATGGCCCAGAGGAGCCCTGACAAGTGCTCATGCTCAGTGCTGCAAAGGAAGGCAAAAAAACCCCGGGCACCAGAGCCAATCTGCCCCGGGGGAAAATTCCTTACTGACCCCAGCGTCGCAGGCGATGGGCTATTCCCTGAGCACGTGAGCAAGACCTGCCTCCTCGGCCCGCAGGCTGCTCACGCCTCCCAGGAGATGCCCAACCCCGATTCTCCCTCCACCTGCTGCCACCTCAGGGCCTTCCCAGAGGGGCAAAACGCCCCCGGCCTGATCCATCTGCGGGACAACCATCCTTCCTGTGCCTGGCAAGGCACCAGTGGCTGCTCCAAAGCACCGGCACCCCCGCCAACATCTCTGCATCCCATTCCTCACGGCTGCTGCCACTGGCTCCGCAGGGGATGAGGATGGCGAGCTCTGCAGTGCTCCTCAAGAAGGCATTCCCTTGCTCTTGCCACTGCTAGCCGGCTGAAAAGGCCAGCCAGCCTCACCAACCTCCAGCTGTTGGGGGTTCTTCTCGTCTCCAGCAGCCTCGTCGAGCCACCTCCGGCCTTCCTCCCTCAGCCCTCGCCAAGTAATTCCACCGCCTCCTCAAGGACTTCCTCTCGCCCGTCTTGGGGCTGCCCCCAGGCCAGCTATGGCAGCGCGACGCGGGAGCGTGCTCCCTTTTATGCTGCCCCGGGGCATGGTGACTGCTGCGTTGCCGGGCGCTGGCACTGTGACACGGGGGTGACGGGGCCCCCCCTGCGCAGCCCCGCCCGCCGGCCCTCTGCCCAGCGTCCTTCCCAGGAAGGCCTTTGGGCTGCTGGCCCCGAGGCAGTCCCTGGGCCCAGGAGGCTCAGGGGGCTGTCCCTGCCCTTGCTGGCCATGCCCTGGGCACAGCTGCTGGGCGTCCCGCTAAATACATCTGGACATTCAGATTACGTCGTGAAGGCTGTTTGTCCCATCTGCATTCATTTGGTTGTGGGGATGCCAGAGGTGAAAGCAAGGCTTTTGGTTCCCTCGGCGTGAACTGTGCAGAGACGGAGAGCACGTGCAGGATGGCCTCGCCGTTCCTGACCCATGCACCAAGGGACATTTGCTGCTCCCCTGCTTATGCTGAGGTCTTCTTCTGGGAAAGAAGTCCCAAATCCTTTTCTCTTCTTGACCCTCTTTTTCCTTGCACTCCAGAGCTTTTCTCCTCCCTTGGCCTTCACCCTCAATACCTTTCCTCAAAGGGACGGCAGCCCTCTCAGCCTTTGCCTTGCTCCTGCTCGTCGTCTTCACCTCAGCTAGAGAGTCCTGAAGGATCGCTGCAGGTCCCTTCCAACTCAACCCTTCTCTTCACTTGTGTTCTATTCCCTGCACTGACGATGAGGCGAATAACAAGGAGACCACTAGTTGCCTGAAATGCCAGGGGGTTTGCAGCTCCAGAAACACTTTCGAGGACACAAATCAAAAAGGATACAAGTAGAAACAGGATTGGATTTCATTTGATTTTACTTTATTTTACTTTCTTTTATTTTCTGTCTTGTTCCGTTGGTTGATGTTAGTTTAGTTTCGTTTCTTTCATGTGATGTTATTGTATTTGATTTTATTATATTTTCTTTGGGGTTATTTCTTATTATTTTATTTTATGTTGGTTTATCTTCTTTTATTTTACCTTGCTTTATGCGTTTTTATTTTGTTTTGTTATTTTATTATTTTATCATTTTATTTGACCTTCTTTTGGTTTAGGCTCTTTTAGGCTATTTTGCTGAATCTCTTTCAGAGCCGATGCTCACAAGCATTAACACAATGCGCATGTGCAGCCAGGAGCAGGCTGATGTGTTCTTCGGTTTAGTTTGAAAAAGCATCCCTTGCAGTCTGGCAAAGGAAAGCCGCAGAAAGGAGCAGCAGGAAGACAGGCCAAGCAGTCCCTCGTTTCTCAACAGTGCAGAAGAACTTGAAGAAGGAGGATGGGTACCGACCACACACCGAAAAGTACAAGAAGAGGAGGGGTGTGGTGCCCGGGGCTATTTTCACAAGTAGGACACGTGTCGATGACAAGCACCCCTTTTGCCTTCCAAAACTTGCTCCGCTGTGCTTCTTGGCCAGGGAGGCCTGAAAAGCGCTCTCCTGCCTGCCCTGCGCTTGGATCGCGTGCAGGGAGAGCTGAAAAGCGGCAGCTCCGCATGGTGTGGCAAGCCTGCAGCCCTTCCAAGCACAGGCTGTTTTGCACAAGCAAGAACACCTCGGGGAACGGAGCCAAGGGAAGAGCAGAGCTCGCTCCTGCTCCAAACCTGCAAGGGGCAAAAGAGCCAGGGAGCGCCAGGGCACGAGGGGCGCCTCGGAGGTGCAAGAGCAGCGGGCAAGAACTGAGCCCAAAGGGCCCAGAGGAGCCCTGACAAGGGGCTGCGCTCAATGCTACGGAGGAGAAGAAGCAACCCCCGGGGGCAACCCTGGGCGTCCGCCCTGGGAGTCTAGAAAGCATCCTCCCCCCGCCTGCGGGGCACGAGGGCCACCTTGGTGGAGCAGGAGCAGCAGGCACCTAGCCAAAACGGCCCAAAGGAGCCCTGGCAAGGGGCCGTGCTCAGTGCTGCAGAGGAAGGCAAAAAACCCCTGGGGACACTTGCTAGCCCACCGTGGGGGGAAAAAAGCCTTCCTCCCCGCAGCTGCAGGGCACGAGAGGCCACCTTTGTGGTGCATGAGCAACAGGCAGTAACCCAGCCAAAATGGCCCAGAGGAGCCCTGACAAGTGCTCATGCTCAGTGCTGCAGGGGAAGGCAAAAAAACCCCGGGCACCAGAGCCAATCTGCCCCGGGGGAAAATTCCTTACTGACCCCAGCGTCGCAGGCGATGGGCTCTTCCCTGAGCACGTGAGCAACACCTGCCTCCTCGGCCCGCAGGCTGCTCACGCCTCCCAGGAGATGCCCAACCCCGATTCTCCCTCCACCTGCTGCCACCTCAGGGCCTTCCCAGAGGGGCAAAACGCCCCCGGCCTGATCCATCTGCGGGACAACCATCCTTCCTGTGCCTGGCAAGGCACCAGTGGCTGCTCCAAAGCACCGGCACCCCCGCCAACATCTCTGCATCCCATTCCTCACGGCTGCTGCCACTGGCTCCGCAGGGGATGAGGATGGCGAGCTCTGCAGTGCTCCTCAAGAAGGCATTCCCTTGCTCTTGCCACTGCTAGCCGGCTGAAAAGGCCAGCCAGCCTCACCAACCTCCAGCTGTTGGGGGTTCTTCTCGTCTCCAGCAGCCTCGTCGAGCCACCTCCGGCCTTCCTCCCTCAGCCCTCGCCAAGTAATTCCACCGCCTCCTCAAGGACTTCCTCTCGCCCGTCTTGGGGCTGCCCCCAGGCCAGCTATGGCAGCGCGACGCGGGAGCGTGCTCCCTTTTATGCTGCCCCGGGGCATGGTGACTGCTGCGTTGCCGGGCGCTGGCACTGTGACACGGGGGTGACGGGGCACCCCCCTGCGCGGCCCCACCCGCCGGCCCTCTGCCCAGCGTCCTTCCCAGGAAGGCCTTTGGGCTGCTGGCCCCGAGGCAGTCCCTGGGCCCAGGAGGCTCAGGGGGCTGTCCCTGCCCTTGCTGGCCATGCCCTGGGCACAGCTGCTGGGCGTCCCGCTAAATACATCTGGACATTCAGACTACGTCGTGAAGGCTGTTTGTCCCATCTGCATTCATTTGGTTGTGGGGATGCCAGAGGTGAAAGCAAGGCTTTTGGTTCCCTCGGCGTGAAGTGTGCAGAGACGGAGAGCACGTGCAGGATGGCCTCGCCGTTCCTGACCCATGCACCAAGGGACATTTGCTACTCCCCTGCTTATGCTGAGGTCTTCTTCTGGGAAAGAAGTCCCAAATCCTTCTCTCTTCTTGACCATCTTTTTCCTTGCACTCCAGAGCTTTTCTCCTCCCTTGGCCTTCACCCTCAATACCTTTCCTCAAAGGGACGGCAGCCCTCTCAGCCTTTGCCTTGCTCCTGCTCGTCGTCTTCACCTCAGCTAGAGAGTCCTGAAGGATCGCTGCAGGTCCCTTCCAACTCAACCCTTCTCTTCACTTGTGTTCTATTCCCTGCACTGACGATGAGGCGAATAACAAGGAGACCACTAGTTGCCTGAAATGCCAGGGGGTTTGCAGCTCCAGAAACACTTTCGAGGACACAAATCAAAAAGGATACAAGTAGAAACAGGATTGGATTTCATTTGATTTTACTTTATTTTACTTTCTTTTATTTTCTGTCTTGTTCCGTTGGTTGATGTTAGTTTAGTTTCGTTTCTTTCATGTGATGTTATTGTATTTGATTTTATTATATTTTCTTTGGGGTTATTTCTTATTATTTTATTTTATGTTGGTTTATCTTCTTTTATTTTACCTTGCTTTATGCGTTTTTATTTTGTTTTGTTATTTTATTATTTTATCATTTTATTTGACCTTCTTTTGGTTTAGGCTCTTTTAGGCTATTTTGCTGAATCTCTTTCAGAGCCGATGCTCACAAGCATTAACACAATGCGCATGTGCAGCCAGGAGCAGGCTGATGTGTTCTTCGGTTTAGTTTGAAAAAGCATCCCTTGCAGTCTGGCAAAGGAAAGCCGCAGAAAGGAGCAGCAGGAAGACAGGCCAAGCAGTCCCTCGTTTCTCAACAGTGCAGAAGAACTTGAAGAAGGAGGATGGGTACCGACCACACACCGAAAAGTACAAGAAGAGGAGGGGTGTGGTGCCCGGGGCTATTTTCACAAGTAGGACACGTGTCGATGACAAGCACCCCTTTTGCCTTCCAAAACTTGCTCCGCTGTGCTTCTTGGCCAGGGAGGCATGAAAAGCGCTCTCCTGCCTGCCCTGCGCTTGGATCGCGTGCAGGGAGAGCTGCAAAGCGGCAGCTCCGCATGGTGCGGCAAGCCTGCAGCCCTTCCAAGCACAGGCTGTTTTGCACAAGCAAGAACACCTCGGGGAACGGAGCCAAGGGAAGAGCAGAGCTTGCTCCTGCTCCAAACCTGCAACGGGCAAAAGAGCCAGGGAGCGCCAGGGCACGAGGGGCGCCTCGGAGGTGCAAGAGCAGCGGGCAAGAACTGAGCCCAAAGGGCCCAGAGGAGCCCTGACAAGGGGCTGCGCTCAATGCTACGGAGGAGAAGAAGCAACCCCCGGGGGCCACCCTGGGCGTCCGCCCTGGGAGTCTAGAAAGCATCCTCCCCCCGCCTGCGGGGCACGAGGGCCACCTTGGTGGAGCAGGAGCAGCAGGCACCTAGCCAAAACGGCCCAAAGGAGCCCTGGCAAGGGGCCGTGCTCAGTGCTGCAGAGGAAGGCAAAAAACCCCCGGGGACACTTGCTAGCCCACCGTGGGGGGAAAAAAGCCTTCCTCCCCGCAGCTGCAGGGCACGAGAGGCCACCTTTGTGGTGCATGAGCAACAGGCAGTAACCCAGCCAAAATGGCCCAGAGGAGCCCTGACAAGTGCTCATGCTCAGTGCTGCAGAGGAAGGCAAAAAAACCCCGGGCACCAGAGCCAATCTGCCCCGGGGGAAAATTCCTTACTGACCCCAGCGTCGCAGGCGATGGGCTATTCCCTGAGCACGTGAGCAAGACCTGCCTCCTCGGCCCGCAGGCTGCTCACGCCTCCCAGGAGATGCCCAACCCCGATTCTCCCTCCACCTGCTGCCACCTCAGGGCCTTCCCAGAGGGGCAAAACGCCCCCGGCCTGATCCATCTGCGGGACAACCATCCTTCCTGTGCCTGGCAAGGCACCAGTGGCTGCTCCAAAGCACCGGCACCCCCGCCAACATCTCTGCATCCCATTCCTCACGGCTGCTGCCACTGGCTCCGCAGGGGATGAGGATGGCGAGCTCTGCAGTGCTCCTCAAGAAGGCATTCCCTTGCTCTTGCCACTGCTAGCCGGCTGAAAAGGCCAGCCAGCCTCACCAACCTCCAGCTGTTGGGGGTTCTTCTCGTCTCCAGCAGCCTCGTCGAGCCACCTCCGGCCTTCCTCCCTCAGCCCTCGCCAAGTAATTCCACCGCCTCCTCAAGGACTTCCTCTCGCCCGTCTTGGGGCTGCCCCCAGGCCAGCTATGGCAGCGCGACGCGGGAGCGTGCTCCCTTTTATGCTGCCCCGGGGCATGGTGACTGCTGCGTTGCCGGGCGCTGGCACTGTGACACGGGGGTGACGGGGCACCCCCCTGCGCAGCCCCGCCCGCCGGCCCTCTGCCCAGCGTCCTTCCCAGGAAGGCCTTTGGGCTGCTGGCCCCGAGGCAGTCCCTGGGCCCAGGAGGCTCAGGGGGCTGTCCCTGCCCTTGCTGGCCATGCCCTGGGCACAGCTGCTGGGCGTCCCGCTAAATACATCTGGACATTCAGACTACGTCGTGAAGGCTGTTTGTCCCATCTGCATTCATTTGGTTGTGGGGATGCCAGAGGTGAAAGCAAGGCTTTGGGTTCCCTCGGCGTGAACTGTGCAGAGACGGAGAGCACGTGCAGGATGGCCTCGCCGTTCCTGACCCATGCACCAAGGGACATTTGCTGCTCCCCTGCTTATGCTGAGGTCGTCTTCTGGGAAAGAAGTCCCAAATCCTTTTCTCTTCTTGACCATCTTTTTCCTTGCACTCCAGAGCTTTTCTCCTCCCTTGGCCTTCACCCTCAATACCTTTCCTCAAAGGGACGGCAGCCCTCTCAGCCTTTGCCTTGCTCCTGCTAGTCGTCTTCACCTCAGCTAGAGAGTCCTGAAGGATCGCTGCAGGTCCCTTCCAACTCAACCCTTCTCTTCTCTTCACTTGTGTTCTATTCCCTGCACTGACGATGAGGCGAATAACAAGGAGACCACTAGTTGCCTGAAATGCCAGGGGGTTTGCAGCTCCAGAAACACTTTCGAGGACACAAATCAAAAAGGATACAAGTAGAAACAGGATTGGATTTCATTTGATTTTACTTTATTTTACTTTCTTTTATTTTCTGTCTTGTTCCGTTGGTTGATGTTAGTTTAGTTTCGTTTCTTTCATGTGATGTTATTGGATTTGATTTTATTATATTTTCTTTGGGGTTATTTCTTATTATTTTATTTTATGTTGGTTTATCTTCTTTTATTTTACCTTGCTTTATGCGTTTTTATTTTGTTTTGTTATTTTATTATTTTATCATTTTATTTGACCTTCTTTTGGTTTAGGCTCTTTTAGGCTATTTTGCTGAATCTCTTTCAGAGCCGATGCTCACAAGCATTAACACAATGCGCATGTGCAGCCAGGAGCAGGCTGATGTGTTCTTCGGTTTAGTTTGAAAAAGCATCCCTTGCAGTCTGGCAAAGGAAAGCCGCAGAAAGGAGCAGCAGGAAGACAGGCCAAGCAGTCCCTCGTTTCTCAACAGTGCAGAAGAACTTGAAGAAGGAGGATGGGTACCGACCACACACCGAAAAGTACAAGAAGAGGAGGGGTGTGGTGCCCGGGGCTATTTTCACAAGTAGGACACGTGTCGATGACAAGCACCCCTTTTGCCTTCCAAAACTTGCTCCGCTGTGCTTCTTGGCCAGGGAGGCCTGAAAAGCGCTCTCCTGCCTGCCCTGCGCTTGGATCGCGTGCAGGGAGAGCTGCAAAGCGGCAGCTCCGCATGGTGTGGCAAGCCTGCAGCCCTTCCAAGCACAGGCTGTTTTGCACAAGCAAGAACACCTCGGGGAACGGAGCCAAGGGAAGAGCAGAGCTCGCTCCTGCTCCAAACCTGCAAGGGGCAAAAGAGCCAGGGAGCGCCAGGGCACGAGGGGCGCCTCGGAGGTGCAAGAGCAGCGGGCAAGAACTGAGCCCAAAGGGCCCAGAGGAGCCCTGACAAGGGGCTGCGCTCAATGCTACGGAGGAGAAGAAGCAACCCCCGGGGGCAACCCTGGGCGTCCGCCCTGGGAGTCTAGAAAGCATCCTCCCCCCGCCTGCGGGGCACGAGGGCCACCTTGGTGGAGCAGGAGCAGCAGGCACCTAGCCAAAACGGCCCAAAGGAGCCCTGGCAAGGGGCCGTGCTCAGTGCTGCAGAGGAAGGCAAAAAACCCCCGGGGACACTTGCTAGCCCACCGTGGGGGGAAAAAAGCCTTCCTCCCCGCAGCTGCAGGGCACGAGAGGCCACCTTTGTGGTGCATGAGCAACAGGCAGTAACCCAGCCAAAATGGCCCAGAGGAGCCCTGACAAGTGCTCATGCTCAGTGCTGCAAAGGAAGGCAAAAAAACCCCGGGCACCAGAGCCAATCTGCCCCGGGGGAAAATTCCTTACTGACCCCAGCGTCGCAGGCGATGGGCTATTCCCTGAGCACGTGAGCAAGACCTGCCTCCTCGGCCCGCAGGCTGCTCACGCCTCCCAGGAGATGCCCAACCCCGATTCTCCCTCCACCTGCTGCCACCTCAGGGCCTTCCCAGAGGGGCAAAACGCCCCCGGCCTGATCCATCTGCGGGACAACCATCCTTCCTGTGCCTGGCAAGGCACCAGTGGCTGCTCCAAAGCACCGGCACCCCCGCCAACATCTCTGCATCCCATTCCTCACGGCTGCTGCCACTGGCTCCGCAGGGGATGAGGATGGCGAGCTCTGCAGTGCTCGTCAAGAAGGCATTCCCTTGCTCTTGCCACTGCTAGCCGGCTGAAAAGGCCAGCCAGCCTCACCAACCTCCAGCTGTTGGGGGTTCTTCTCGTCTCCAGCAGCCTCGTCGAGCCACCTCCGGCCTTCCTCCCTCAGCCCTCGCCAAGTAATTCCACCGCCTCCTCAAGGACTTCCTCTCGCCCGTCTTGGGGCTGCCCCCAGGCCAGCTATGGCAGCGCGACGCGGGAGCGTGCTCCCTTTTATGCTGCCCCGGGGCATGGTGACTGCTGCGTTGCCGGGCGCTGGCACTGTGACACGGGGGTGACGGGGCAACCCCCTGCGCAGCCCCGCCCGCCGGCCCTCTGCCCAGCGTCCTTCCCAGGAAGGCCTTTGGGCTGCTGGCCCCGAGGCAGTCCCTGGGCCCAGGAGGCTCAGGGGGCTGTCCCTGCCCTTGCTGGCCATGCCCTGGGCACAGCTGCTGGGCGTCCCGCTAAATACATCTGGACATTCAGACTACGTCGTGAAGGCTGTTTGTCCCATCTGCATTCATTTGGTTGTGGGGATGCCAGAGGTGAAAGCAAGGCTTTTGGTTCCCTCGGCATGAAGTGTGCAGAGACGGAGAGCACGTGCAGGATGGCCTCGCCGTTCCTGACCCATGCACCAAGGGACATTTGCTGCTCCCCTGCTTATGCTGAGGTCGTCTTCTGGAAAAGAAGTCCCAAATCCTTTTCTCTTCTTGACCATCTTTTTCCTTGCACTCCAGAGCTTTTCTCCTCCCTTGGCCTTCACCCTCAATACCTTTCCTCAAAGGGACGGCAGCCCTCTCAGCCTTTGCCTTGCTCCTGCTAGTCGTCTTCACCTCAGCTAGAGAGTCCTGAAGGATCGCTGCAGGTCCCTTCCAACTCAACCCTTCTCTTCTCTTCACTTGTGTTCTATTCCCTGCACTGACGATGAGGCGAATAACAAGGAGACCACTAGTTGCCTGAAATGCCAGGGGGTTTGCAGCTCCAGAAACACTTTCGAGGACACAAATCAAAAAGGATACAAGTAGAAACAGGATTGGATTTCATTTGATTTTACTTTATTTTACTTTCTTTTATTTTCTGTCTTGTTCCGTTGGTTGATGTTAGTTTAGTTTCGTTTCTTTCATGTGATGTTATTGTATTTGATTTTATTATATTTTCTTTGGGGTTATTTCTTATTATTTTATTTTATGTTGGATTATCTTCTTTTATTTTACCTTGCTTTATGCGTTTTTATTTTGTTTTGTTATTTTATTATTTTATCATTTTATTTGACCTTATTTTGGTTTAGGCTCTTTTAGGCTATTTTGCTGAATCTCTTTCAGAGCCGATGCTCGCAAGCATTAACACAATGCGCATGTGCAGCCAGGAGCAGGCTGATGTGTTCTTCGGTTTAGTTTGACAAAGCATCCCTTGCAGTCTGGCAAAGGAAAGCCGCAGAAAGGAGCAGCAGGAAGACAGGCCAAGCAGTCCCTCGTTTCTCAACAGTGCAGAAGAACTTGAAGAAGGAGGATGGGTACCGACCACACACCGAAAAGTACAAGAAGAGGAGGGGTGTGGTGCCCTGGGCTATTTTCACAAGTAGGACACGTGTCGATGACAAGCACCCCTTTTGCCTTCCAAAACTTGCTCCGCTGTGCTTCTTGGCCAGGGAGGCCTGAAAAGCGCTCTCCTGCCTGCCCTGCGCTTGGATCGCGTGCAGGGAGAGCTGCAAAGCTGCAGCTCCGCATGGTGCAGCAAGCCTGCAGCCCTTCCAAGCACAGGCTGTTTTGCACAAGCAAGAACACCTCGGGGAACGGAGCCAAGGGAATAGCAGAGCTCGCTCCTGCTCCAAACCTGCAACGGGCAAAAGAGCCAGGGAGCGCCAGGGCACGAGGGGCGCCTCGGAGGTGCAAGAGCAGCGGGCAAGAACTGAGCCCAAAGGGCCCAGAGGAGCCCTGACAAGGGGCTGCGCTCAATGCTACGGAGGAGAAGAAGCAACCCCCGGGGGCAACCCTGGGCGTCCGCCCTGGGAGTCTAGAAAGCATCCTCCCCCCGCCTGCGGGGCACGAGGGCCACCTTGGTGGAGCAGGAGCAGCAGGCACCTAGCCAAAACGGCCCAAAGGAGCCCTGGCAAGGGGCCGTGCTCAGTGCTGCAGAGGAAGGCAAAAAACCCCCGGGGACACTTGCTAGCCCACCGTGGGGGGAAAAAAGCCTTCCTCCCCACAGCTGCAGGGCACGAGAGGCCACCTTTGTGGTGCATGAGCAACAGGCAGTAACCCAGCCAAAATGGCCCAGAGGAGCCCTGACAAGTGCTCATGCTCAGTGCTGCAGAGGAAGGCAAAAAAACCCCGGGCACCAGAGCCAATCTGCCCCGGGGGAAAATTCCTTACTGACCCCAGCGTCGCAGGCGATGGGCTCTTCCCTGAGCACATGAGCAACACCTGCCTCCTCGGCCCGCAGGCTGCTCACGCCTCCCAGGAGATGCCCAACCCCGATTCTCCCTCCACCTGCTGCCACCTCAGGGCCTTCCCAGAGGGGCAAAACGCCCCCGGCCTGATCCATCTGCGAGATAACCATCCTTCCTGTGCCTGGCAAGGCACCAGTGGCTGCTCCAAAGCACCGGCACCCCCGCCAACATCTCTGCATCCCATTCCTCACGGCTGCTGACACTGGCTCCGCAGGGGACGAGGATGGCGAGCTCTGCAGTGCTCGTCAAGAAGGCATTCCCTTGCTCTTGCCACTGCTAGCCGGCTGAAAAGGCCAGCCAGCCTCACCAACCTCCAGCTGTTGGGGGTTCTTCTCGTCTCCAGCAGCCTCGTCGAGCCACCTCCGGCCTTCCTCCCTCAGCCCTCGCCAAGTAATTCCACCGCCTCCTCAAGGACTTCCTCTCGCCCGTCTTGGGGCTGCCCCCAGGCCAGCTATGGCAGCGCGACGCGGGAGCGTGCTCCCTTTTATGCTGCCCCGGGGCATGGTGACTGCTGCGTTGCCGGGCGCTGGCACTGTGACACGGGGGTGACGGGGCACCCCCCTGCGCAGCCCCGCCCGCCGGCCCTCTGCCCAGCGTCCTTCCCAGGAAGGCCTTTGGGCTGCTGGCCCCGAGGCAGTCCCTGGGCCCAGGAGGCTCAGGGGGCTGTCCCTGCCCTTGCTGGCCATGCCCTGGGCACAGCTGCTGGGCGTCCCGCTAAATACATCTGGACATTCAGACTACGTCGTGAAGGCTGTTTGTCCCATCTGCATTCATTTGGTTGTGGGGATGCCAGAGGTGAAAGCAAGGCTTTTGGTTCCCTTGGCATGAAGTGTGCAGAGACGGAGAGCACGTGCAGGATGGCCTCGCCGTTCCTGACCCATGCACCAAGGGACATTTGCTGCTCCCCTGCTTATGCTGAGGTCGTCTTCTGGGAAAGAAGTCCCAAATCCTTTTCTCTTCTTGACCATCTTTTTCCTTGCACTCCAGAGCTTTTCTCCTCCCTTGGCCTTCACCCTCAATACCTTTCCTCAAAGGGACGGCAGCCCTCTCAGCCTTTGCCTTGCTCCTGCTAGTCGTCTTCACCTCAGCTAGAGAGTCCGGAAGGATCGCTGCAGGTCCCTTCCAACTCTACCCTTCTCTTCTCTTCACTTGTGTTCTATTCCCTGCACTGACGATGAGGCGAATAACAAGGAGACCACTAGTTGCCTGAAATGCCAGGGGGTTTGCAGCTCCAGAAACACTTTCGAGGACACAAATCAAAAAGGATACAAGTAGAAACAGGATTGGATTTCATTTGATTTTACTTTATTTTACTTTCTTTTATTTTCTGTCTTGTTCCGTTGGTTGATGTTAGTTTAGTTTCGTTTCTTTCATGTGATGTTATTGTATTTGATTTTATTATATTTTCTTTGGGGTTATTTCTTATTATTTTATTTTATGTTGGATTATCTTCTTTTATTTTACCTTGCTTTATGCGTTTTTATTTTGTTTTGTTATTTTATTATTTTATCATTTTAGTTGACCTTCTTTTGGTTTAGGCTCTTTTAGGCTATTTTGCTGAATCTCTTTCAGAGCCGATGCTCACAAGCATTAACACAATGCGCATGTGCAGCCAGGAGCAGGCTGATGTGTTCTTCGGTTTAGTTTGAAAAAGCATCCCTTGCAGTCTGGCAAAGGAAAGCCGCAGAAAGGAGCAGCAGGAAGACAGGCCAAGCAGTCCCTCGTTTCTCAACAGTGCAGAAGAACTTGAAGAAGGAGGATGGGTACCGACCACACACCGAAAAGTACAAGAAGAGGAGGGGTGTGGTGCCCGGGGCTATTTTCACAAGTAGGACACGTGTCGATGACAAGCACCCCTTTTGCCTTCCAAAACTTGCTCCGCTGTGCTTCTTGGCCAGGGAGGCATGACAAGCGCTCTCCTGCCTGCCCTGCGCTTGGATCGCGTGCAGGGAGAGCTGCAAAGCGGCAGCTCCGCATGGTGCGGCAAGCCTGCAGCCCTTCCAAGCACAGGCTGTTTTGCACAAGCAAGAACACCTCGGGGAACGGAGCCAAGGGAAGAGCAGAGCTCGCTCCTGCTCCAAACCTGCAACGGGCAAAAGAGCCAGGGAGCGCCAGGGCACGAGGGGCGCCTCGGAGGTGCAAGAGCAGCGGGCAAGAACTGAGCCCAAAGGGCCCAGAGGAGCCCTGACAAGGGGCTGCGCTCAATGCTACGGAGGAGAAGAAGCAACCCCCGGGGGCAACCCTGGGCGTCCGCCCTGGGAGTCTAGAAAGCATCCTCCCCCCGCCTGCGGGGCACGAGGGCCACCTTGGTGGAGCAGGAGCAGCAGGCACCTAGCCAAAACGGCCCAAAGGAGCCCTGGCAAGGGGCCGTGCTCAGTGCTGCAGAGGAAGGCAAAAAACCCCCGGGGACACTTGCTAGCCCACCGTGGGGGGAAAAAAGCCTTCCTCCCCGCAGCTGCAGGGCACGAGAGGCCACCTTTGTGGTGCATGAGCAACAGGCAGTAACCCAGCCAAAATGGCCCAGAGGAGCCCTGACAAGTGCTCATGCTCAGTGCTGCAGAGGAAGGCAAAAAAACCCCGGGCACCAGAGCCAATCTGCCCCGGGGGGAAATTGCTTACTGACCCCAGCGTCGCAGGCGATGGGCTATTCCCTGAGCACGTGAGCAAGACCTGCCTCCTCGGCCCGCAGGCTGCTCACGCCTCCCAGGAGATGCCCAACCCCGATTCTCCCTCCACCTGCTGCCACCTCAGGGCCTTCCCAGAGGGGCAAAACGCCCCCGGCCTGATCCATCTGCGGGACAACCATCCTTCCTGTGCCTGGCAAGGCACCAGTGGCTGCTCCAAAGCACCGGCACCCCCGCCAACATCTCTGCATCCCATTCCTCACGGCTGCTGCCACTGGCTCCGCAGGGGATGAGGATGGCGAGCTCTGCAGTGCTCGTCAAGAAGGCATTCCCTTGCTCTTGCCACTGCTAGCCGGCTGAAAAGGCCAGCCAGCCTCACCAACCTCCAGCTGTTGGGGGTTCTTCTCGTCTCCAGCAGCCTCGTCGAGCCACCTCCGGCCTTCCTCCCTCAGCCCTCGCCAAGTAATTCCACCGCCTCCTCAAGGACTTCCTCTCGCCCGTCTTGGGGCTGCCCCCAGGCCAGCTATGGCAGCGCGACGCGGGAGCGTGCTCCCTTTTATGCTGCCCCGGGGCATGGTGACTGCTGCGTTGCCGGGCGCTGGCACTGTGACATGGGGGTGACGGGACACCCCCCTGGGAGCCCCGCCCGCCGGCCCTCTGCCCAGCGTCCTTCCCAGGAAGGCCTTTGGGCTGCTGGCCCCGAGGCAGTCCCTGGGCCCAGGAGGCTCAGGGGGCTGTCCCTGCCCTTGCTGGCCATGCCCTGGGCACAGCTGCTGGGCGTCCCGCTAAATACATCTGGACATTCAGACTACGTCGTGAAGGCTGTTTGTCCCATCTGCATTCATTTGGTTGTGGGGATGCCAGAGGTGAAAGCAAGGCTTTTGGTTCCCTCGGCATGAAGTGTGCAGAGACGGAGAGCACGTGCAGGATGGCCTCGCCGTTCCTGACCCATGCACCAAGGGACATTTGCTGCTCCCCTGCTTATGCTGAGGTCGTCTTCTGGGAAAGAAGTCCCAAATCCTTTTCTCTTCTTGACCATCTTTTTCCTTGCACTCCAGAGCTTTTCTCCTCCCTTGGCCTTCACCCTCAATACCTTTCCTCAAAGGGACGGCAGCCCTCTCAGCCTTTGCCTTGCTCCTGCTAGTCGTCTTCACCTCAGCTAGAGAGTCCGGAAGGATCGCTGCAGGTCCCTTCCAACTCTACCCTTCTCTTCTCTTCACTTGTGTTCTATTCCCTGCACTGACGATGAGGCGAATAACAAGGAGACCACTAGTTGCCTGAAATGCCAGGGGGTTTGCAGCTCCAGAAACACTTTCGAGGACACAAATCAAAAAGGATACAAGTAGAAACAGGATTGGATTTCATTTGATTTTACTTTATTTTACTTTCTTTTATTTTCTGTCTTGTTCCGTTGGTTGATGTTAGTTTAGTTTCGTTTCTTTCATGTGATGTTATTGTATTTGATTTTATTATATTTTCTTTGGGGTTATTTCTTATTATTTTATTTTATGTTGGATTATCTTCTTTTATTTTACCTTGCTTTATGCGTTTTTATTTTGTTTTGTTATTTTATTATTTTATCATTTTAGTTGACCTTCTTTTGGTTTAGGCTCTTTTAGGCTATTTTGCTGAATCTCTTTCAGAGCCGATGCTCACAAGCATTAACACAATGCGCATGTGCAGCCAGGAGCAGGCTGATGTGTTCTTCGGTTTAGTTTGAAAAAGCATCCCTTGCAGTCTGGCAAAGGAAAGCCGCAGAAAGGAGCAGCAGGAAGACAGGCCAAGCAGTCCCTCGTTTCTCAACAGTGCAGAAGAACTTGAAGAAGGAGGATGGGTACCGACCACACACCGAAAAGTACAAGAAGAGGAGGGGTGTGGTGCCCGGGGCTATTTTCACAAGTAGGACACGTGTCGATGACAAGCACCCCTTTTGCCTTCCAAAACTTGCTCCGCTGTGCTTCTTGGCCAGGGAGGCATGACAAGCGCTCTCCTGCCTGCCCTGCGCTTGGATCGCGTGCAGGGAGAGCTGAAAAGCGGCAGCTCCGCATGGTGCGGCAAGCCTGCAGCCCTTCCAAGCACAGGCTGTTTTGCACAAGCAAGAACACCTCGGGGAACGGAGCCAAGGGAAGAGCAGAGCTCGCTCCTGCTCCAAACCTGCAACGGGCAAAAGAGCCAGGGAGCGCCAGGGCACGAGGGGCGCCTCGGAGGTGCAAGAGCAGCGGGCAAGAACTGAGCCCAAAGGGCCCAGAGGAGCCCTGACAAGGGGCTGCGCTCAATGCTACGGAGGAGAAGAAGCAACCCCCGGGGGCAACCCTGGGCGTCCGCCCTGGGAGTCTAGAAAGCATCCTCCCCCCGCCTGCGGGGCACGAGGGCCACCTTGGTGGAGCAGGAGCAGCAGGCACCTAGCCAAAACGGCCCAAAGGAGCCCTGGCAAGGGGCCGTGCTCAGTGCTGCAGAGGAAGGCAAAAAACCCCCGGGGACACTTGCTAGCCCACCGTGGGGGGAAAAAAGCCTTCCTCCCCGCAGCTGCAGGGCACGAGAGGCCACCTTTGTGGTGCATGAGCAACAGGCAGTAACCCAGCCAAAATGGCCCAGAGGAGCCCTGACAAGTGCTCATGCTCAGTGCTGCAGAGGAAGGCAAAAAAACCCCGGGCACCAGAGCCAATCTGCCCCGGGGGGAAATTGCTTACTGACCCCAGCGTCGCAGGCGATGGGCTATTCCCTGAGCACGTGAGCAAGACCTGCCTCCTCGGCCCGCAGGCTGCTCACGCCTCCCAGGAGATGCCCAACCCCGATTCTCCCTCCACCTGCTGCCACCTCAGGGCCTTCCCAGAGGGGCAAAACGCCCCCGGCCTGATCCATCTGCGGGACAACCATCCTTCCTGTGCCTGGCAAGGCACCAGTGGCTGCTCCAAAGCACCGGCACCCCCGCCAACATCTCTGCATCCCATTCCTCACGGCTGCTGACACTGGCTCCGCAGGGGATGAGGATGGCGAGCTCTGCAGTGCTCCTCAAGAAGGCATTCCCTTGCTCTTGCCACTGCTAGCCGGCTGAAAAGGCCAGCCAGCCTCACCAACCTCCAGCTGTTGGGGGTTCTTCTCGTCTCCAGCAGCCTCGTCGAGCCACCTCCGGCCTTCCTCCCTCAGCCCTCGCCAAGTAATTCCACCGCCTCCTCAAGGACTTCCTCTCGCCCGTCTTGGGGCTGCCCCCAGGCCAGCTATGGCAGCGCGACGCGGGAGCGTGCTCCCTTTTATGCTGCCCCGGGGCATGGTGACTGCTGCGTTGCCGGGCGCTGGCACTGTGACACGGGGGTGACGGGGCACCCCCCTGCGCAGCCCCGCCCGCCGGCCCTCTGCCCAGCGTCCTTCCCAGGAAGGCCTTTGGGCTGCTGGCCCCGAGGCAGTCCCTGGGCCCAGGAGGCTCAGGGGGCTGTCCCTGCCCTTGCTGGCCATGCCCTGGGCACAGCTGCTGGGCGTCCCGCTAAATACATCTGGACATTCAGACTACGTCGTGAAGGCTGTTTGTCCCATCTGCATTCATTTGGTTGTGGGGATGCCAGAGGTGAAAGCAAGGCTTTTGGTTCCCTCGGCATGAAGTGTGCAGAGACGGAGAGCACGTGCAGGATGGCCTCGCCGTTCCTGACCCATGCACCAAGGGACATTTGCTGCTCCCCTGCTTATGCTGAGGTCGTCTTCTGGGAAAGAAGTCCCAAATCCTTTTCTCTTCTTGACCATCTTTTTCCTTGCACTCCAGAGCTTTTCTCCTCCCTTGGCCTTCACCCTCAATACCTTTCCTCAAAGGGACGGCAGCCCTCTCAGCCTTTGCCTTGCTCCTGCTAGTCGTCTTCACCTCAGCTAGAGAGTCCTGAAGGATCGCTGCAGGTCCCTTCCAACTCAGCCCTTCTCTTCTCTTCACTTGTGTTCTATTCCCTGCACTGACGATGAGGCGAATAACAAGGAGACCACTAGTTGCCTGAAATGCCAGGGGGTTTGCAGCTCCAGAAACACTTTCGAGGACACAAATCAAAAAGGATACAAGTAGAAACAGGATTGGATTTCATTTGATTTTACTTTATTTTACTTTCTTTTATTTTCTGTCTTGTTCCGTTGGTTGATGTTAGTTTAGTTTCGTTTCTTTCATGTGATGTTATTGTATTTGATTTTATTATATTTTCTTTGGGGTTATTTCTTATTATTTTATTTTATGTTGGTTTATCTTCTTTTATTTTACCTTGCTTTATGCGTTTTTATTTTGTTTTGTTATTTTATTATTTTATCATTTTATTTGACCTTCTTTTGCTTTAGGCTCTTTTAGGCTATTTTGCTGAATCTCTTTCAGAGCCGATGCTCGCAAGCATTAACACAATGCGCATGTGCAGCCAGGAGCAGGCTGATGTGTTCTTCGGTTTAGTTTGACAAAGCATCCCTTGCAGTCTGGCAAAGGAAAGCCGCAGAAAGGAGCAGCAGGAAGACAGGCCAAGCAGTCCCTCGTTTCTCAACAGTGCAGAAGAACTTGAAGAAGGAGGATGGGTACCGACCACACACCGAAAAGTACAAGAAGAGGAGGGGTGTGGTGCCCGGGGCTATTTTCACAAGTAGGACACGTGTCGATGACAAGCACCCCTTTTGCCTTCCAAAACTTGCTCCGCTGTGCTTCTTGGCCAGGGAGGCATGACAAGCGCTCTCCTGCCTGCCCTGCGCTTGGATCGCGTGCAGGGAGAGCTGCAAAGCGGCAGCTCCGCATGGTGCGGCAAGCCTGCAGCCCTTCCAAGCACAGGCTGTTTTGCACAAGCAAGAACACCTCGGGGAACGGAGCCAAGGGAAGAGCAGAGCTCGCTCCTGCTCCAAACCTGCAACAGGCAAAAGAGCCAGGGAGCGCCAGGGCACGAGGGGCGCCTCGGAGGTGCAAGAGCAGCGGGCAAGAACTGAGCCCAAAGGGCCCAGAGGAGCCCTGACAAGGGGCTGCGCTCAATGCTACGGAGGAGAAGAAGCAACCCCCGGGGGCAACCCTGGGCGTCCGCCCTGGGAGTCTAGAAAGCATCCTCCCCCCGCCTGCGGGGCACGAGGGCCACCTTGGTGGAGCAGGAGCAGCAGGCACCTAGCCAAAACGGCCCAAAGGAGCCCTGGCAAGGGGCCGTGCTCAGTGCTGCAGAGGAAGGCAAAAAACCCCCGGGGACACTTGCTAGCCCACCGTGGGGGGAAAAAAGCCTTCCTCCCCGCAGCTGCAGGGCACGAGAGGCCACCTTTGTGGTGCATGAGCAACAGGCAGTAACCCAGCCAAAATGGCCCAGAGGAGCCCTGACAAGTGCTCATGCTCAGTGCTGCAGAGGAAGGCAAAAAAACCCCGGGCACCAGAGCCAATCTGCCCCGGGGGAAAATTCCTTCCTGGCCCCAGCGTCGCAGGCGATGGGCTATTCCCTGAGCACGTGAGCAAGACCTGCCTCCTCGGCCCGCAGGCTGCTCACGCCTCCCAGGAGATGCCCAACCCCGATTCTCCCTCCACCTGCTGCCACCTCAGGGCCTTCCCAGAGGGGCAAAACGCCCCCGGCCTGATCCATCTGCGGGACAACCATCCTTCCTGTGCCTGGCAAGGCACCAGTGGCTGCTCCAAAGCACCGGCACCCCCGCCAACATCTCTGCATCCCATTCCTCACGGCTGCTGACACTGGCTCCGCAGGGGATGAGGATGGCGAGCTCTGCAGTGCTCGTCAAGAAGGCATTCCCTTGCTCTTGCCACTGCTAGCCGGCTGAAAAGGCCAGCCAGCCTCACCAACCTCCAGCTGTTGGGGGTTCTTCTCGTCTCCAGCAGCCTCGTCGAGCCACCTCCGGCCTTCCTCCCTCAGCCCTCGCCAAGTAATTCCACCGCCTCCTCAAGGACTTCCTCTCGCCCGTCTTGGGGCTGCCCCCAGGCCAGCTATGGCAGCGCGACGCGGGAGCGTGCTCCCTTTTATGCTGCCCCGGGGCATGGTGACTGCTGCGTTGCCGGGCGCTGGCACTGTGACACGGGGGTGACGGGGCACCCCCCTGCACAGCCCCGCCCGCCGGCCCTCTGCCCAGCGTCCTTCCCAGGAAGGCCTTTGGGCTGCTGGCCCCGAGGCAGTCCCTGGGCCCAGGAGGCTCAGGGGGCTGTCCCTGCCCTTGCTGGCCATGCCCTGGGCACAGCTGCTGGGCGTCCCGCTAAATACATCTGGACATTCAGACTACGTCGTGAAGGCTGTTTGTCCCATCTGCATTCATTTGGTTGTGGGGATGCCAGAGGTGAAAGCAAGGCTTTTGGTTCCCTCGGCATGAAGTGTGCAGAGACGGAGAGCACGTGCAGGATGGCCTCGCCGTTCCTGACCCATGCACCAAGGGACATTTGCTGCTCCCCTGCTTATGCTGAGGTCGTCTTCTGGGAAAGAAGTCCCAAATCCTTTTCTCTTCTTGACCATCTTTTTCCTTGCACTCCAGAGCTTTTCTCCTCCCTTGGCCTTCACCCTCAATACCTTTCCTCAAAGGGACGGCAGCCCTCTCAGCCTTTGCCTTGCTCCTGCTAGTCGTCTTCACCTCAGCTAGAGAGTCCGGAAGGATCGCTGCAGGTCCCTTCCAACTCTACCCTTCTCTTCTCTTCACTTGTGTTCTATTCCCTGCACTGACGATGAGGCGAATAACAAGGAGACCACTAGTTGCCTGAAATGCCAGGGGGTTTGCAGCTCCAGAAACACTTTCGAGGACACAAATCAAAAAGGATACAAGTAGAAACAGGATTGGATTTCATTTGATTTTACTTTATTTTACTTTCTTTTATTTTCTGTCTTGTTCCGTTGGTTGATGTTAGTTTAGTTTCGTTTCTTTCATGTGATGTTATTGTATTTGATTTTATTATATTTTCTTTGGGGTTATTTCTTATTATTTTATTTTATGTTGGATTATCTTCTTTTATTTTACCTTGCTTTATGCGTTTTTATTTTGTTTTGTTATTTTATTATTTTATCATTTTAGTTGACCTTCTTTTGGTTTAGGCTCTTTTAGGCTATTTTGCTGAATCTCTTTCAGAGCCGATGCTCACAAGCATTAACACAATGCGCATGTGCAGCCAGGAGCAGGCTGCTGCCTGTTCTTCGGCTTTCCGTTTGCAAACAGCA